>NC_000086.7:72869665-73185665 GCF_000001635.26 Mus musculus
AAAGGCAATTGATATGGTTCAGTTCCTGCTCTTCAAGTATAAAATGAAGGCGCTGACCAACAAGGCAAAGACTGTAGAAAAGGTTATCAGAGATGATGAGCAGTATTACAATAGGATCTTTAATCAAGCCTCTGAGGGTTTGAAGCTGGTGTTTGGCATTGATGTGATAGAAGTGGACCCTGTTGTTCACACCTATGCCATTGCCCTGGGGATCACCTATGATGGAATGCTTACTGATGTTCAGGGCATGCCCAAGACAGGCCTCCTAATAATTGCCCTAGGTGTCATGTGCATGCATGATCACTGTGTCCGTGAGGATATGATCTGGCGAGCACTGAATATGATGGGAGTAATTTCCATGGAAAATCACTATGTAGCTGGAAATGCCAAGAAGCTTTTTTCACTGAAACTTTTGTACGGGAAGGGTATCTGATATACAATATAGTGCCTGACAGTGATCCCCCTCACTATGAGTTCCTATGGGGTCCAAGGGCCCATGCTGAAACCAGAAGTGTAGATGTCATAGAATTGTTGACTCAGATCAGCAGGATTAACTAAGTGATTCCAGATTCTTCTCATCTCTGTATTTAGAGGCTTTGAGAGAAGATGGGGTTTTGTTTAGAATTCCCGCCACAAGTGGCATCTTGCCATGGCCAATACAAGTTCTAGTAGCACCACATTCAGAAGCTTTCTGAACAAAGCCTCTAATTCTTCACTGTATTTTAAAGTGGCAGTTTGTGTTTTAAGTAGCAAAGAGGTGCTGTGGAGCTAGGGGATGTAAGGAAATAGCATCCTTTTCCCCTCTGTTTTATAACAGGACCCTGGAACTTTTTTTTTTTTTTGGTGTTTTTCCAATTTTGTTATTTTATGTAACAAAACCTCCCAACTTGTTATGGTCTGTAATAAGGTAACATTTACATATGAATTTAATCTGAATTGTGAAAGACCTTAGTAATATATCCAATGTCAAGAAATAGAGACGAATCAAAGAAAAAGTTAATTCTTGTTTTTCCCTTCAACAAAATATGTTCCTTTGTAAAATTAAGTTACATGTGTAGACCTAAATGCGCTTGGCTTTTTGAAACCGTATGAGGAATTCCATCCTAATAAGTTACCCAGTGTGAAGCGCCAAAGCTTCCGATTGTAGAAAAGCTCACTGAAATGTATAGAGTTTGGATCTGGTTACTATCAGTGTGCGATGGTTTTGCTTTGCAAGTTCTTTTAATAAAATTACAATACAAATAAGTCGTGCCTCTTACTGGCTGATTCTTTGAGGACCTGCTCTTTGCAAGGACCTATGTTCACAGGGGAATACCAGGAAAGGCTAGAGCTGCCCTTACCTATAAATGGTAAAGTCTATCTATCATCAGCCGAAAAATAAAAAGAAGAAGAAATATAAAGAAGAAATGAGGTGTCCTCTTAGAAATCAAAGGAATGATTCCATGCTGTGTCTTAGGCCCAGGAAGGGAATATTTTAATTCTAAGCAGTTCCCTTTCCATTTTCAGAACAGTTTCTTCTAAGGTTATTTGGATTTTTAATATTTATTTTATTTTTAATAATTATGTGTAGGTCTGAACACGTCAGTACCAGTGCACTAGGAGGCCCAAGGTGTCAGATGATCCTGCAGCTGAGCTTCCTTTACAGGCAGTGGAAATACCGACTGTGGGCACTAGGATTGAACCTGGCTCCTCTGGGGGAAAGTATGTTCCCATCACCATTGATTATCTCTCCAGTCCCATAAAAAGTTCCTTTTGGATATCAGGTGGATAGGACACACAGGAATCCTCATCTAGATCTTGTGCAAGAAGTGTGGTCCTCAGTGTGATGCAGAAGTTGAGTAAAATGGGAATTCTTTGGGAGCATTGTCCTCTTAGGAATAATTGATATAATTACCATGGGGCCCTAGGTATTTCTTGCAAGAGGTTGATATTAAAAGAGTTAGCCTTTGGATTGGAGACATGGTTCAGTTGCTCTTTCAGATGACCCAGATTTGGTTCCCTGGACTCACATAGCAGCTATCTGTAACTTCCACAACCTTCTATAACTCCAGTTCCAGGGAAACTGGTGCCCTCTTCTGGCCTTCACAGGTATCAAGCATGAATATTGTGCAGCGTACATGCACATGTGCCATGTGCATGATATAGACATGTGGGCAAAACATTCATAAACATTTTTAAAATAAAAATAATTTTTAAAAGAGCCTGACCCCTGAATCACTCTGTGGATTCCTGATCTGTCCATCTTGCACACATTCCCATAGTGTTGGCTGCTATGAGACCTTTATCAGAGCAGAATTTGGTTTCTTGGATTTTTAGCCTCTAAAACTAAAATTTCCAAATAAATTTCTCTTTATAAGTTACTCAGTGATCTAAATGAAAGAGCACTTACAAAGTGACAAAAATAACTTGAGAAAGGAAGTATTTTGGCTCACAAGATTTGGATAAAGCTCATCACTATGGGTAAATCTTGGAAGCAGTTTGAGGCAGCTGTTCAAGTTTCATCCACAGCCACAAAGAAAAGAATGAGAACGCCTGTTCTGCAGCCTTTCAGTCAGAGCCTCATCCCAGGCTAGGAAATGGTGTTTCCCACATTTACACTAAGTCTTCTCACATCAATAAACTTGATCAAGATAACCAGGCACAGGCACAGCCAGAGACTAACCTAATCAAGATGGACCCCTACAGGTCACCTGTGACCTAGGTGATGCTGACATCTTGAAAAGCAATATTAAAATCACTAAGCCAGATGAGGTCCAGCAGTGTGAGGGGGAAGTGGACACAGAAACCCACCCCTAATCAAGAAGCTATTTTGAATTGATACTTGCTGACAAAGGGGAAATCTTTTGTCTTCAATTAAGGGTCACTGAATATATCAGCCATACTCCAAGGAAAGGCCCATGTCCAGGTATACCTGGGCAACACAAAACAAATGCTCTGTTTTTGTTGCTGCTTGTTGTTGTTGGTTTGGTTTGGTTTTGGTTATTATGGTTTGGGGGTTTGGAGTTTTTTTCTGTTTTTCTTTTTTTCTTTTCTCTCTCTCTCTTTTGTCTTATTGGTCTTTTGCTCATGTGCTTTGATTTTTGTTTTTATTTTTTTTTGTTTTGTGCATTTGTGGAGAGAAAGAAATAAAACAAAGTGGGGAAGTAGGTGGATCTAGGACAAGTTGGAGAAGGGAAGGGAGGATGATCAAAATATATTGTATTGAAAAAATTAATTGAAATAAGAATAGTAAATAAGATAGATAGACAGACAGACAGACAGACAGACAGACATCACACTATGTGCTGGACAGTTTTATGTCTGCTTGACACAAGCTAAAGTCATCTGAGAGGAGGAAACGTCAATTAAGAAAATGATTCCATAAGATCTGGTTCTACCCAGATGTCCCTCAACAGAGGAATGGATACAGAAAATGTGGTACATTTACACAATGGAGTACTACTCAGCTATTAAAAAGAATGAATTTAGGAAATTCTTGGGCAAATGGATGTATCTGGAGGATATCATCCTTAGTGAGGTAACCCAATCATAAAAGAAGTCATTAGATATGCACTCACTGGTAAGTGGATATTAGCCCAGAAACTTAGAATACCCAAGATACAATTTGCCAAACAAAAGAAAATCAAAAAGAACAAAGACCAAAGTGTGGATACTTCATTCCTCCTTAGAATAGGGAACAAAAAACCCATGGAAGTAGTTACAGAGACAAAGTTTGGAGCTAAGATGAAAAGATGGACCATTCAGAGACTACCTCACCAAGGGAGCCATCCCATAATCAGCCACCAAACCCAGACACTATTGCATATACCAGCAAGATTTTGCTGAAAGGACCCTGATATAGCTGTCTCTAGTGAGAGTAGGCCAGTGCCTGACAAATACAGAAGTGGATGCTCACAGTCATCTATAGGATGGGACACAGGGCCCCCAATGGAGGAGCTAGAGAAAGTACCCAAGGAGCTGAAGGAGTCTGCAACCCTATAGGTGGAACAACAATTTGAACTAACCAGTACCCCCCAGAACTCGTGTCTCTAGCTGCATATGTGGCAGAAGATGGCCTAGTTGGCCATCATTTGGAAGAGAGGCCCCTTGGTCTTGCAAACTTTATATGTCCCAGTACAGGGGAACACCAGGGCCAAGAAGTGGGAGTAGGTGGGTAAAGGAGCAGGGCGGGGGGAGGGTATAGGGGACTTTCGGGATAGCATTTGAAATGTAAATAAAGAAAATATCTAAAAAAAAATCTGGTTCTAAGCCAGCAGTTGTGGCACACGCCTTTAATCCCAGCACTTGGGAGGCAGAGGCAGGCGGATTTCTGAGTTTGAGGCCAGCCTAGTCTACAGAGTGAGTTCCAGCACAGCCTGGGCTATACAAAGAAACCCTGTCTCGAAAGAGAGAGAGAGAGAGAGAGAGAGAGAGAGAGAGAGAGAGAGAGAGAGATAGATCTGGTTCTAGACAGGCCTGTAAGGTGTGGGGAGCGGGTGTGGCGGCAGTCCCAAAGGCGCCAGGGACTGCAGCTAAGTCATATGTTATTAGACGCGTTCTCACGCCCGGCCAGGAAGAACACCACAGACCAGAATCTTCTGCGGCAAAGCTTTATTGCTTACATCTTCAGGAGCCAGAGTGTAAGAAGCAAGAGAGAGAGAAAACGAAACCCCGTCCCTATAAAGGAGAATTTTCCTTCGCCTAGGACGTGTCACTCCCTGATTGGCTGCAGCCCATCGGCCGAGTTGACGTCACGGGGAAGGCAGAGCACATGGAGTGAAGAACCACCCTCGGCACATGCGCAGATTATTTGTTTACCACTTAGAACACAGCTGTCAGCGCCATCTTGTAACGGCGAATGTGGGCGCGGCTCCCAACATCTCCCCCTTTCCTTTTAATAAGAGCAAATAGGCCACCCATATTAATGAGAGTGGAGATAGAGGTCAAATCCCCAGTGTGTAGGTAAAGGAGCCATGTACAGGATTAGCTCTTAGGCTCACAGGCTTTTACCCAGAGCAACCCTGACCTGCTCCCGTGTCGTTTTGCCTGGGGGAAGGGAACTAGGACACTGAACCTTCATGAAAGATGACATGTCTCCCTAGAATAGGCTCATATATGCCGCAGAGCCTTTCCATTGCAGTGCTTAGCCGTGCAACTCTCTCGGGCTGCTGAAGCACACTCACTCTATCCCGTGCAATGAGTCTAGCCTCGTGAGATGTAAGAGCTGAGTGGCCAGCGACCTATTGCCTAAGCATAGATAACCATATATCAGGGGGAGCTCCATGTTCTAGTCCTGCAAGCGCCTGGGCAATAACCACCTTGTCTCTCCTAGTTTGGGCCTTAAGCTTACAGACCAATCAAAGAAGCAACACTAATCCACAGCAAAGTGTATCTCCAAATAATATTAATCCCACCCATTTTTTAAAGAAAGAAAATGCTGAGGAGATCCAATTGGGTAATCCTTTGGTCAGCGACAGGTCCAAGCGCGTGGAGTTGACCTGAAGTCTCAATTCCCGAAGGATCTGTTCAAATTCAGCCATCCAATTCTGTAACATATACTGAAAAAGACTTTTTGACAAATTAGCTGCCCTAGTAAATTTAACATACTGAATGGAAATAACACACAATCCCGGAAACTTTTGTTCACAACCCTGCTGAGTTATTTGTCATAATACATCTAGTTGTATCTGGACAAGATCTATGAGTTGATTAACCAGCATGAGACCTCTCTGTATCTTGACATTAGCTGAGGCCTGTTTATCTATGACTGTAGTCACTGAGGCTGACAAAGTGTTAATGGTGTCAGTCGTCTGGACCTGTCCAGACAGAGCCAAGGCTGTCTGAATCAAGGCTAAACCCAGTTCCCAGTTAGTGGTAAAAAAGCAGGAGAATACTTGAGCATTATACATCACCGTCATTGGGAGTGGAAATGTCGACATTATCCCCCAACGCTGCTCTCTTTTTATTATTGACGCCCTGGACATCACCAAGACGAGGGACATCAGTATTCCCTTGGACACAAAGGTATAGAAAAGAAACAATCTTTAATATCTATAATAATTAAATTCCAGCCACGTGGTAAGGCGGAAAGTACAGGGAGACCCCTCTGTACTGGGCCAAATAAGTTCATTTGCTCATTAATGGCTCTGAGGTCATGGAGCAGTCTCCACTTTCCTGACTTTTTCTTAATTACAAAAATTGGAGTATTCCAAGGTGAGGTAGAGGGTTCAATATTGCCTAATTTTAATTGTTCCTCTACCAGTTGAATCACAGCTTCTAGTTTTTCAGAGGATAGGTGCCATTGAGGAACCCACACTGGGTCCCCTGTTTTCCATGGTATGGGCCGTGCTGCCCCAATGGCCGCTAAGGAAAAACCCAGACCCTGTCTGTCTTGGTTTCCATTAGGTGAGATGGGCTCTATCCTTCCCTGTTCTTGATGTCCTAACCCTTTTCCTTCTTTATAACCCATCTTTGCCATGATATTTTTTGCTTTAGCTGAATACCCTCCTGATGGGGTGTTTTCATTGGACAAAATAAGGCCCAAATGCTGCATAATATCCCTTCCCCAGAGGTTAACCGGGAGTGGGAGCACATAAGGTATGAATTTCCCTTGCTGTCCTTCAGAGGATTCCCACGTCAAGGCAATGGAGCTTATAGTGGGACATGATTGATAACCTAGGCCCTGTAATGAATGAGATGACTCTGTGGTGGGCCATGCTTTGGGCCACCAATGTGTAGAGATTATACTTTTATCTGCTCCGGTATCAAGGATGCCTTCAAACTCTTTTCCGTTGATCTTAAGGCAGAGCTTAGGTCTATTATTCAAAGATACAACCAAATAGGCAGAATCATTTCCTGAGGAGCCCATTTTCTTTATCTCAGGTCCTGCAAATTTTTCCCTGGTATTATCAGGGAGGAGCAGCAGCTGAGCTATCCTATCTCCTTTACTAATAGAAAAAACGCCCTTAGGGCTTGAGCACAGGACCTGTATTTCAGGGGAATGTTGACAATCCATAACTCCAGGGTGGACTACTAAGCCCTGCAAGGTGAGTGAACCCCGGCCGAGAATAAGGCCCATGGTTCCCGGGGGCAAGGATGGTATAGGCTCCACTGGCACCGGCTGAATACTCATTTGAGGCATTAGTAGGAAGTCGGAGGCGGCACGCAGGTCCACCCTTGTGGGTCTTCCTGGGTCGCCTCTCTGACTGCTTCCTGGGTCCTGACAAACCGGTTCCCATATCTTTGAGGGCCCTGGGACCGAGGGCCCGATGACCCGTTTTTTGGCACATAAGCTGATTGACTATCAGGTGGGGGAAGGACTCTGCCCTTTATATCCCTCACAGAGCGACACTGGTCAGCTCTATGATAACCCTTGCCACACTTAGAGCAAAGAGTGAGAGTCCCTCCCTGTTTATCTGGAGCTCTGCAATCTTTCTTAAAATGCCCAGGCTTTCCGCAATTAAAACATGTCCTCTGATCATTTCTGCTCATGGAGCGGTTCTGAGATTGGAGGATGGCGGCCGCTAAGCCTGCATTGGTGAGAGGTCCCCCAAGCTCTCGACAGACCCTGAGCCAGTCTTTTAAGCCTTTGTTCTTTCTTGGGGCTATGGCCGCTCGGCACTCCTTTGTGGCTTGCTCATAGATGAGCTGTTTTATCAGAGGCGCAGCTTGCTCTGACTCTCCAAAAATACGCTCTGCTGCCTCTGTCATTCTGGCCACAAAATCTGAGAAGGATTCCTGAGGTCCCTGGATTATCTTTGTTAACTGCCCAGTGGTTTCACCTGCTCGAGAGAGCGCCTTCCAGGCCCTAATAGCCGTGGAGGAAACTTGGGCATAAGCTCCCCAATGGTAGTTTGTTTGATCAGCAGAATAAGCTCCCTGACCCGTTAACAAGTCAAAAGTCCAATCTCTCTGCTCTGGAGTCAAAGCAGCTGCGTTTGCTCGGGCCTGCGCTTGTGCAGTTTCATGCCAAAGAGCTCTCCATTCCATATATTTGCCCATACTAGGGAGAGCGGCTTTTACAACCGTTTGCCAGTCAGCAGGAGTTAGTGCCATGCCGGCGAGCCTGTCTAACTGCACCAAGGTAAAATTAGCATTGGTTCCATATTTACGGACCGACTCGGCAATTTCTTTAATTTGTAAGTATTCTACCGGAGCGTGGACACGCCCACCCTCGGCTCCTTCAAAGACTGGAAATGCCTGTTGTATTTTCCTTTGTTCCTCTCTGGGAATGAATGAGTCTGCGCATTGCCTCTCTGCGCAGGGCTGACGCACTACGCAGGGCGGGGACTCCGCATAGGGCGGACCTTGAAGCCGACTGCCCTGAGGCCAATCAGCAAACTGGCCTTCGCCAGCCGCTTTTGGCTTCCTTAACTGATTAGCTAGCACTTTACCTGGCTGGTACCCTTTTTTCTCATAATGAGCTGCTTCTTCCTCCCAGTCTGTTTCCTCAGAGGAGAATTCTTCATCTGCTTCAGAGCTACTAAGAGCTGGCTTCCTGAGCTCATCTAGTGACGAGTATCTCCTAGAGACCTCCGCTAATCGATCTTTTTTCTTTTCTTTTTTCTTTTCCTTCCTTCTAATCTCTCCCCAGGTATTCTTACCTGACCTAAACTTTTCCTCGGGTTCAAGACCCTTGGAAAGGCCTGTATACTTATTTTGTGTACCATATTTCCTCTTTGTTCCTACTCTCTCTCCCCACTTTACTTCTGATAGCTTGTCCTGAATTTCATCTAGAATCCGCCCTATCTTAACCACTTGATAACATGTGAAAAGGAACAAAAGGGCTTCTAACACTAGAAAAAATTCAAGGCCAAACATATTCCACTTTACTTCTGATAGACTGTCTTGAATTTCCTTAGAAAGTTCAAGATCAGACTTACCTCGTAAAGCTGTACTCACTGGTACTCTCGTTCCCCAGCTGAAAAGTTCTGAATTCATACAGTTGAATCCTTCTTAACAGTCTGCTTTACGGGAACCTTTATTACCGCGACCCGCAGTTCTGGTTCTGGAATGAGGGATCTTCCTTGCGCCAGTCCCGAGTTTTTTCTCGTCCCGGAATTCGGCACCAATTGTTATTAGACGCGTTCTCACGCCCGGCCAGGAAGAACACCACAGACCAGAATCTTCTGCGGCAAAGCTTTATTGCTTACATCTTCAGGAGCCAGAGTGCAAGAAGCAAGAGAGAGAGAAAACGAAACCCGTCCCTATAAAGGAGAATTTTCCTTCGCCTAGGACGTGTCACTCCCTGATTGGCTGCAGCCCATCGGCCGAGTTGACGTCACGGGGAAGGCAGAGCACATGGAGTGAAGAACCACCCTCGGCACATGCGCAGATTATTTGTTTACCACTTAGAACACAGCTGTCAGCGCCATCTTGTAACGGCGAATGTGGGCGCGGCTCCCAACAGTAAGGCACTTTCTTAATTAGTAATTGTTGAGGGAGAGTGCAGTTCATAGTGGGTGGTGCCACCCCTGGGCTGGTTCTATAAGAAAGCAGGCTGAGCAACACGTAGGGAACAAGCCTTTACATCAGCTCCTGCCTCCAGGTTCCTACCATGTTTGAGTTCCTGTCCTGACTTCCTTAAATAATGAACAGTAATATGGAAATGTAAGCCAAATAAACCCTTTCTGCTTCAACTTGCATTTGGCTATGGTATTTCATGGTAACAATAGAAACCCTAACTAGGATACAGTACTTAAATTCTAGAAGTTTCAATTGGATCCAGTTAGGAAAGGCTCTAGAAAAATTCAATAGTAGATCATCTAGTGGGAAAATAGTGGTGACAGTGACATCTAACACATATTTATATCCGAATACATAGCATGCTGTGAATGCACTTTGCACGCACCATAAACATTCCAACAAATCTACTTCACAGTTGAAGAGCCTGAAGTTCTTTAAAACCTTTCACAACTGTATGGTTTATGAGTGACATGGCTGTTACTGTAGGTAGAATTGTGCCAGTTATAAAATTCCTATGAAAAAATCTGTACCTCCAGTACTTGAGACTGTACCTATATGTAAATATTGAGTCTGTAATGGGGAAGCTGATGTAAAATGTAAAATAAAGTCACAATTGTGGGCCTTAATCAATATGCTTTAGTTTCTTTCAACAGAAACCACACGCACGCGCGCGTAGTGAGAATTTTGAAGGTTTTGTTTCTTTAAAACGCCACAGAAATATTATATGTGCTTGTTTTAATCTCGGGTGTGGGGTATGGGGCTGCTTCAGACTGTCCACAGCAGCTGACTATGATTTGTCTCGTGCTCTGGCAGACGTGTGGTTTTGCCAGCTGTAGATAGTTTCTGCAATTGTGTGACATTTGGAATTCTGGGAACTTTCCAGAGACTATATAAATGCTAGGGTCCTGATAGGTGGATTGTTGGTTAGCTGTTGTTTATCGTGGGTTGTTAAACAGTCATACACAAAGAAGAAACAAGAAGAAGAAATTAGATATTCTGACAGCAAAGATCAAACTTATCCCAAGGAATGCCCCTAATCAGCAGGAAGTCATCAATGATAACATCACCCCCTTTCTGACTTCTGACTTTATTCAGGGATCCCTTTTCTTTCCTCTCTGTCCTTTTTTCTTTTTTATCTAGTGTTACAGGGTTAAAATGGTGGGGGAAAGGGGGGTAGAGAAGGGTAGAAGACAGAAGAACCCACAAAGAGATAAAGACCACCGACAAGTGGCACCCAGAATGAGAAATTTGATTTCAAATGCTGTGGAGAAACTGGAAGGAAATGAGGGGGTGGGGTTTTTTAAGACACCAGCAAAAAAATTATTGTAGCCGCTATTGGTTGGATATCTCTCACTCAGCTCCCAGAGGGGATTTTCTGTTTTCTCTTTTCCTTCATCCTATATTCTGTTTCAAAGAAAAGGTTGCAGTTGGCTGTGCAACTGTAAAAATTGCAGGTTAAAGTGGAAGCACTGAGGAGGCAAGGAACACTGGAAGGGGAAAACAAAAAGGTTTGGTCATGGCGACTGAGCAAGTGAGCAGGAGTTTCCTGAAGGAAGAAAGAGGGAATGAAACTGTGCTGGGCGGCAGTCAGGTCGGAGAAAAGCTAAATAGGCAGGAAGACAGGCTGATGAAAAAGCCTATTTCAAAAGAAAGGGTTAATCTTGAACCAACTACACTGCCAGAGTGAGTTATGAGATCACCCTCAGCTTTCCCAGTAGTTACAGCATATGCCTGCTAATGGTGTAGAACAAGGTTATGACGAGATAAGATGCAATGGTTAACATGGTGGAGAGAAGAACCTGAGAATACTGAACAGTCAAATAGAGCAGGGTCTCTCTATGGGCACCTGTACACGCCCACACACATATAAACACACAATTTTAAAACTAAATTAAAACTAATTTCTCCTTATTTAAATTTCTTATGTTCTGGTTATGATATGTCTTGGTGTGGGTTTTTTATTTGATCTTTGATCTTCTGAAATAAGATTACTATAGGTTTATGTCATTTATAGAATGTCAGTGTTGTGCAGCAATTTTCTGAGATAAAACTTTACATCTGTATTTTGGTTGGGATTTTCTGAAAACTTTCAGTGAATTTGAAAAAAAATGTCATCTCAACAATATCTTTAAGTTTGTCAACAAGTTATATTTTTCTATATACTTAGCTCTTTATTATTTTATTCTGTAGATTTCAGTGCATAATTTTTATATCTGTGCTAGAGTCATTCATTAGCATTTTATTTTTGCTAAAGCTGTTTTAAATTCACCATAAATTTGGACCAGAAGGATGGTTCAGTGAATAAAGACACTTGCTACCAAGCCTAATGAGCTGAATTCAACCCCTGGCACCCACAAAGCAGAAGAAAACTGAATCCTACAATTTGTCCTCTGACCTCCACATGCACACTGAGGTACATGTATACACACACACACACACACACACACACACACACACACACACTAAATAGATGTAATTTTTAAATTCACCATAAATTTCCAAATGTTCATCATAAAATATAATTTTTTTTTCTGATGATCTTATGTAACCTTGCTAAACTCCACCACTAGTCCTAAAAGAATTTCTTCAGGTTGAAAGAATTTTCTGCATATATTATAATCTGTGTGTAAAGATAGTTTACTTTCCCCTTTTATTCATCTGGGGGTCTATGATGTTTAGTACTACTTGTCAACTTGGCACAATCTAGGAGCACTTGTGAAGGAGAGTCTCACTGAGAAATTTTGTAGATTAGGTTGGCCTGTGGGTAATTGTCTTGATATATTCATCGAAGTGGGATGACACCATTCCCTAGACAGGGGATTCTGAACTGTATAATAGTAACAAAAGCTAACTTGCATACCTGATTATAGACATAATGTTATCTGCTTTCTTAAATTACACACTGTGACTTCCCCATGATGCTGGACTTTGACATGAAACGCCAATCTAAAATAAACCCTTTCTTCCATTAGTTCATTTTGTCAGTTTATTTTGTCACAGCATCAGAAAAAAATTCAGGCACCTTCTAAGAGACATTGTACGTTCATTTTTATATAGTAGTCTCCTGCAGCATGACTTCTAGCAGAGGTGGATCTTCCTCACCCCTACATTGTTATAATCCTGACCTCCATATTTCACCTGAGACCAACATGATCCACATATCTGAAAGAAAATAGGGATGCCTTGAGGAAAAAGATTATTTACTGACAGCTAGAAGACAGTGATTTCAGATTGAACAACAGAAAACTGAAGTGAGTTATAATGGCAAAAGAAAAGAAAATGAATAGAAAAGTTCTCTGGTGGTAGCCAACATGGATGCACAAAACATTTCTAGGCTGGAAGTAAGATGAGTCAGGCTGGTGAGATGTCTTGGTGAGTAAAGGTGCTTGCCATCAAGTTTAGGACCAGAGTATAATCCCCTAACACACACACACACTTAATTTCATTGAAATATAATTTTGAAAGGAAGTAGGATCATGCCTATCTCCACAGAAGCTTATTATTGCCATCTTAGTTTTGGAAGGGTTTTAGGTAAGACATGTGAGCACTAGGTAATTATGAATGGTGGGAAGAGAGTAGCATGAGCTGAGCTGAATAGGGTGCCTAAAGGAAACAATAGTATGAGACATTTTCTCAATCCCATCTAATTTACTGAAATTCAGCACAAGTAGATATGGAAAATAGAAGGTCAGTGGAAAGGCCAAGAGGTACCTTAGTAACCCCTCACTCCAACCAGAGTGAATTGGAGCCCAAAGTACCCTCCACCTCAGAGAGGTGGCAAAGTAATGTGCTATGAATATTGCCCTCCCTCTCTCTCCCCCAGACCCAGATTCAATGATATCTAAGTCCCCCCAACCCTCGTGGCTAGCTGCATGGCTGCTGATCAAACAAAGCCAAAGGGAGTGGCCTCCTCTACCCTGTGGGGAGAGAGACAGAGAGACAGAGAGACACAGAGAGAAGGCAAGAAACCTAAAACAGACCCCTAAGCAGTGTAGATGGAGAATATGAGCAAAAAACTACCACCACAAATTACTGAAATCCAACAAGTGACCTCAAACACCAAACGATGGAAGAAAAAGAAAGCTCTCCCCTCCCAACTCAGCTCCAGGGACCATATCAAGGTGAGCAGATCCATCCAAAGCCATCTTCCTATTCTCCTTGATTCCTTGGCCCGATACTCCTAGCCTGTCCTCTCCTGGAACACACACCTCAGGCCTTACACCTTTCTCTGTATCTCCAGTTTTTAATCCTTCTTCCACCCTTTTCCTGCAAACTAGACAGAATTCTCTCTGCTATCCTTCCAGATACTCATAATACCAAAGACCACAGAAACCGTTAGAGGAGTTTGAAAGGGAAAGCCTTAGAACTCAGAGCCCCTCCTCTTAATCTTAAGAAAGGGAGAGGGTCAGTAGCAGCTGCCCACAATCAGCAGCTGAAAAGCAGGATTAAGATAAGCTGGAGCTGACCAGAGTAGAACTCCAGTTGCTGGAGGATGACCTGAGCAACAAGTACGGTAAGAGCAAGGTAGGAGACCTCAGAACCATCTAACAAGTGTCCAGAGCCCTGAGGGCTGTACAGTGGCCAACTACAAAGAAATGATTTTTATAGCAAGTGGTCAATGATAATGAAAATAAAACCAAGCTCTTATGGCAAGGAGTTGGGGGAGTGAGTTGTAGGAAAGTTAAGAAGTGGGTTCTATGGAATTGGGGCTCTGACTGTTAGGTCCACAATGAACCAGATATGGGACATAATGACCAGGTCAGAACATGCTACTGAAAACCAATTTTGCCTTAATATCTTGACCCATAGAAGAGAAAACAACTTGGCATTTCTACTTCTATATGTATGTAAAGGATAAACTGATAGGCATGGCCTGCAAATGTGAACGTATTTTGTAGATATGATAAATGTTTAAATCAGGTGGATTACCCATAATCAGGTCACTATCCTGCAGTCAATTGAAAGCATTAAGAGAGGAAAAATAAAGCCTCTTAAGGTTTTCTTTTTCTAAGATAAAGATCCACCAGCTCAATTTCAGACTTATATGCTAATACATATATAGTGTTAATAGGAAGTACCATGTTTTTCGGAGTGACTGGTGGTGGTTTGAATAAAAATGGCCCCCATAAAAGAAAATAACCATGGGAGGCAGAGGGAGGGAGGGTTCTGGGTGGAAAGGGGAGAGGGAGGATAAAAAGGGAACAGAATCAGGCATGGAGGGGGAGGACAGGAGAGAAGCCCAGAGGGCCAGAAGAATGAATATACAGCCTTGGGGAGGTAGGAGGTGGAGGGAACCCTCCAGAATGTACCAAAGACTCAGGAGGTAAGAGAATCTCAGGACTCTTGCAGGGACAAAAATGCAGAAGAGACTGAAGACAGGAGTCTGGCATGGCTTTCCTCTGAGAGGCCCTACCAGCAGCTGACTGAGACAAACACAGTCAGGGACCCCTATGGTTGAATTAGGGGAAGGACTGAAGAAGCTAAACGGGAGGGTGACCCATAGGAAAACTAGCAGTCTCAACTAACCCAGACCTCAGTTAGCACCCAGAGACTGAGCCACCAAGAGCATACATGGGCTGGTCAGAGGCCCTCAGCAGTATACAACAGAGGACTGCCTCATCTGGCCTCAGTGGGAGAGGATGTGCCTAATGCTTGAGGCCCCACGGACGGGGAGGTCTGGGAGGGGGACACCCTCTCAGAGGCAAGGGGGAGGAGGAGTGAGATGAGGAACTGTCAGGAGAGATACCAGCAGGAGAGGAACAATGGCTGGAATGTAAGTAAAATATTCTATTTTAAATGGCCTCCATAGGTTTATGTATTTGAATGCTCAGATAATGGAATTATTTGAAAGGGTTCAGAAATGTGGGCTTGTTGTAGAAAGTGTGCCACTAGAGGTAGGCTTTGGAGTTTCAAAAGCCCAAGCCTGTCTCAGTATCTTACTCTTCCTGTCTGTGGATCCAGATGTAGAACTCTCAGATACCTCTACAGCACCACACCTGCATGCTGTCATGCTCCATGCCATGATGATAATGGACTGAAGCTCTAAACCTATAAGCCAGCCCCAATTAAATGTTGTCCTTATAAAAATTGCCTTGGTCATGTTATCCCTTCACAACAATAGATTAACTAAGACAGTGGCCATCCTATTTATAGTCTTGCCAGCAAAACACAAGCATTTTCTCCACATCCTGGCCAGCATTTGTGTCACTGATTTTTATTGTCAGTGTTATGATAGGTAAGTAGAAACATCTTATTGCAGTTTTAACTTGCATTCCATGATGGTTGGTGGTATGGAATGTCTTTTTCATACACTTATTTGCTGTCCATAGACTCTTTGTCTTTTTGTTGTGGATGGAGCTTCCAGTGCTGTGCAGCAGAAGACTAGAAAGCTGATAGTGGGCACCCTTTGCTTGTTAATCTGAAAAAATAAAACATTGTCTTTCACCTTCAAGTATGATGTAATGTGAAGTTGTAATAATGCCTTCTATTACCAATTGGGGAAAGATGTTTTGTTATCATAAACAGCTGTTAAATTTTTTTCAGATGCTTTTTTGCCTCAAATTAATATAATCACATGATTTTTTTCTTCTGTTAACTTAAGGGATTGCAGTGATTTTTCAAACATAGAACAAATTTACATACCTAGATAAAGCATATTTAGTCATGAAGAATAACTATTTTTATACATTTTGGAGTTCCATTTAATAATAATATTTTCTTGGTAGGGTTTGTGTCTAAGTTCATGAGAAATACTGGTCTCATGGGTTTTCTTTTTATATTTGTGTCACCTTTATCTGTCTCTCACATCAGAGTAATAAGGGTCCTATAAAATGAGTTGAAACGTATTCAGTCCTCTTCAGTTTTCTGGGAAATTGTGTATAGAGTTGCATTATTTCTTCTTTTAATACTTCACTGAGGTTGTGTGTTTATTGGTGGAGAGATTTTTTTTGACTACTAATTCAATTGTCTTAATTTAGTGTTCTCTACCTATATTATAGCAAGTTTGTAGATACTGCTGTTTTTCAAGCCTTCGTATCTTTATTGATATTTGTACACTATTTCTAATGGTTATTGAAAAGGAGGTACAAAGTGTATAAATACAATGTTAGATTTTTCTATTTCTCCTATGAAACTTTGCCTCACTTATTTTGAAATGTTATTATTAAGGATTAGGATGCATTCTAAGAAGACTGACTTCTTTATCATAAACTATATTTAATCATTTGTAGCATTTGTCTTAAATTTACTGCATCTAATTATAATAGAGAGAGTCCCTGATGCATCAGGCATTTCTTTTCACTGTTATTTTATGCATATAAGTGTTTGCCTTCATGTATGTATGTGTACTATATGCATGCCTAGTGCTTATAGAGGTCAGAAGAGAACAACAGATGCTGTGGAACTAGAGTTACAAATGGTTGTGAGCAAACATGTGGGTGCTGGGAATCAAATCTAGGTCCTCTCCAAGAGCATCAAGAGCTCTTAATCATTGAGTTATTTTTCTAGCCATGTAGTCTTATATTCCTGGTATAGGCATTTTTTCTTAAAGTTGTGTTTTATGGGAAATGTTAAGTAGAGCACTCTTTTTTCTTTTTTTTAAATATTTTTATTACGTATTTTCCTCAATTACATTTCCAATGTTATCCCAAAAGTCCCCCATACCCTCCACCCCACTTCCCTACCCACCCATTCCCATTTTTTTGGCCCTGGCGTTCCCCTGTACTGGGGCATATAAAGTTTGTGTGTCCAATGGGCCTCTCTTTCCAGTGATGGCCGACTAGGCCATCTTTTGATACATATGCAGCTAGAGTCAAGAGCTCCGGGGTACTGGTTAGTTCATAATGTTGTTCCACCTATAGGGTTGCAGATCCCTTTAGCTCCTTGGGTACTTTCTCTAGCTCCTCCATTGGGAGCCCTGTGATCCATCCAATAGTTGACTGTGAACATCCACTTCTGTGTTTGCTAGGCCCCGGCATAGTCTCACAAGAGACAGCTATATCTGGGTCCATTTAGCAAAATCTTGCTAGTGTATGCAATGGTGTCAGCGTTTGGAAGCTGATTATGGGGTGGATCCCTGGATATGGCAGTCTCTAGATGGTCCATCTTTTCATCACAGCTCCAAACTTTGTCTCTGTAATTCCTTCCATGGGTGTTTTGTTCCCAATTCTAAGAAGGGGCAAAGTGTCCACACTTTGGTCTTCATTCTTCTTGAGTTTCATGCGTTTAGCAAATTGTATCTTATATCTTGGGTATCCTAAGGAGCACTCTTTTTTCAAATATGACTAACTTTACATTTTATTTTGACAGTACTAAGAATTGAATACCATGCTTCATACATGCTAGGCAAATGATCTATCACTGAGCCACAGATACAGCCTCAAATTTTGCCTTTTTAATTGAAGAATTTAAATTAACCTAAAGTTGTTGGCTTAGACACGGTTATATTGCTGGAAAGAAAGAGCATAGCCATGCCAACTCTTATAAAGAAAAACATGTAATTGGGGCTGGCTTGCAGTTCAGAGTTTTAGTCCATTATTGTCATGGTGGGAAGCATGGCACAATGTAGGCAGACATAGTGCTGGAGAGTTCTACATCTGGATCCATAGGCAGCAGGAAAAGACAGTGAGCCATTAAGACTAGCTTGAGCTTCTGAAAGCTCAAAGCCCACCACTGGTGATATACTTCCTCCAACAAGGCCACACCTACTCCAAAAATGTTACCCTCCAATAATGCCACTCTCTCTGAGTCTATGGAGCTGTTTTCACTCAAAACACCACAGTTGTATATTCTCTTTAGGAGAGAAACCTGTATTTAATGGTGAGCTAATATAGGGTCAGATGGAGTAGCCCTTTGCCTCAGTTAAAAACAATACTGAAGGGTCATGCCAGCTCCAAAACTCTGCACATGGTTACAAAACTATTTCACTATAGTAACTGAGTCATAGTTCAACTGTCCTACTGGCTGTACTCCCTCATACATAGTGTTCCCAAAATGTTTCCAATAATCTTCCTGCAAACAACTCTCTTGTGGATCTAACTAAAGACAAATACCTTTTATATGGAGATGATAAATAAATATAATCATGCATCCCAGAAAGTCTTCTAGTTATGTTCTCCAAAATAAAAGAGGATATAACCTGCAGAAATATTTGCACAAAACTGTTTATAAGATGTTTATAGCAGGATTGTCTTAGCAACTGTTATATTGCTGTGAAGAGATACCATGACCAAGGAAACTCTTATTCAAAAAAAAAAAAAGCATTTAATTGGGAGCTTGCTTACAGTTTCTGGAGTTTAGTTCATTCTCATCATGGTGGGGAATGTGGCAGCACACAGGTAGACATGGTCTACTTCTCAGCTGGAGAAGTAGCTGAGAGTTACACATCTGGATCCACAGACAGCAGGAAGAAAGAGATTGGCTTGAGCATTTAAAACCTCAAAATCCACCCCCAGTGACACACTTCCTCCAACAAGGTCACACCTCCTCATCTTCCTAATCTTTTCAAACAGTTCCACTCCTTAGGGACTAAGCATTCAAATATATGAGTATCTGTTGGGAACAAAATAAAAGGAGGGCCCTGGGGAGGCCCTGGGGAAGAAAGGGAAGGAAAAGGGGCCCACGT
Organism: Mus musculus; assembly: GCF_000001635.26. Lineage (NCBI taxonomy): Eukaryota > Metazoa > Chordata > Mammalia > Rodentia > Muridae > Mus > Mus musculus. Next base: position 72,888,732 of record NC_000086.7, read on the forward strand.
CTGGCCAGAGTTCCTGTGTTCTGGGCAGGCAGAGCTGCCAGGCGCTTCCCACTAGGCCCTGGTGAGCATCTAAGCCTCTGACTCACGCAGTGGGGAGTGGAAAAGGGGCAGTCCCCTGACTGGGAACCCCGGAGCTACCTTGCTAAAGCCTCGGGGTTGTAGGAGAGAGGGAATAGGGGAAGAAGTTCCCAACACTGACCAGAGTGTGCAGCGGAACTTGATGGAGCAGAGACTCTATGGTTTAAGAGCTTTATTATAAAAATGGAGAGAGAGAGATCAACTGGATACCAGCCTGCAATTCCCCACAAGCATCTGTGGACCATTATTATTCAAAGCACCACAAGGTCATAACATTCCAAATGGAAACAAATAAACCAATATCTCCTTACATGTAAATGTTTAAATAAATTGTGATCTATCCAATGAAATGTAATTCAATAATAAAAATAAAACAGTGAAACAAACACAAAGAAAGAATTATAATAATATTGAAAAATATTTTATTTTAATTATAGAACATTCTAGAAAATGAAGAACAATTTATGAAACCAGAATAATGGCTACCTAGGATGAGAAAAAGACTGAATAGGAAATAGAATAGGGAGCTTTCTGAGAACAGAGAAAAGCTTAACACCATAATTGTATTAGTAGACACACAACTTAGGCATTTGTCAAAGCTCAATACAGTTGAGTTTTAACCATCCCAGCATTTGGGGAGTGGTAACAAGAGGATCTGGAGTTCAAAAGCCAGCCTTGGTTACACAGTGAGTTTAAGGCCAACCTGAGCTACATAAAATTGTGTCTCAAAAAAATACCAGAACAACAACAAAAATAACTTCAAGAAAACATGTAGACAAATTTTCTTTGAAAATTAAAACTGGATAAAAATTTTCAGCTCAGGCTGGTAGAGAGTTGATCAGAGCTAGAGTGCATGTCTAACATGCACAACCCTGGGTAAGAACCTCAGCACTGAAAGGGTAAATGATTGATTAATGTCAAATGGAATAAAAATTATTACTAAATGTTTTAAAGGGTAGTAAAACAAAGAAAAATAATTATCATACATCTTCCTTTATCATAGAAGTTGATTATACTTCATATGGGAGGCTCTGCATTGCTAAAAATACTCTATGTAGACTCGTGTGGTATATAACTTTATGTTAGCTTCATAGCCACTGCAAAATTATACTTTTGAAGTTTTTGTTAGGATGTAACACTTCATACATGAAATTTTTGAATAAATAAGCATATTAGGATGGCTTTCTGGTAAATGTGATTGCCAGCAAGACTTGCAACTTATTAGATTCCCAGAAGTCACTTAAAGGTGGGAGGAAAGAACTGAGTCCACAAAGTGGTTACATAACTCCATTCAACAACAAACCAAAGTACAATTACACCAAGCTTCACCCTGGAGAACTAATTGAAGTTACTTATAGGAGCACGGACACCACAGAAGCTAATGTACTAGAAAATTTTGCCCAGGATAAATGATGGATTCCCCCTAGTCATATAGAATCTCATCAGTTAACCTTTCCTATCCTATAGAACCTCCAAAGATTCCAAGACCATGTGCAATTAGAGCAGAATTGTGTACAAGTGTCTGGAAAACATGGCTAATATTCCAGAGAGGATCCAATGGCTCTCCCTATACCCTCCTACTGTTAGGGAACATCAGTGGTCAACAGGTTCTTGATGGCAATAGTCTCTTGCAAGCTGGCACAGCTGAGCTAGTGAAAGTGGCAGCTGTTTGGCTCAAAGAATGGTACTCTTTAACAGAAGCCATTGTTTAATGGATGTCTAAGATTGTATGATGGGAAAATTATTCTTGGGAATACTAACATGCAAGAAGATGGCAAAATGAAGGTGGATTATTTTAGATAAGCAGTGACTATATAGCATGAGTAATAATGAAATTTTTGATTCATGGAGAAGAGAAATAAGATACAATAACTGTAAAACAATAGCAAATTTTTCTAAGATGCTTGTGCAGTTTAAGAGGAGAGGAGAGAGAGCCAGTCATTATAGTTTTGAGGAGCTAATTTAGAATGTTGAATATTTAAAGAGCAACTTGAGCTCAGGAAACTAGAAAATATGAAAATTTGTTTAAGTTCACTGGATGTTCAATACAATTTACTTGAATGAACAACTAAGTGAGAAAAACCATCAATGTGGCCTCTTTCTCCGTGTTGCCAAACACAGACTTATTTTTATTTCTGTTCTCTAGCTCACCTGGAAATAGGTTTGCATCTTTTTTGGACTAGCAGTAAAGACAGTTGGAAGTGGGTCTCCTGACAAAGGAGCCTGGGAAAATGCATTGCCTTTCTGATGTTGAAGTTCTGTGGTCTGTGAAGATTGCACAGCCAGAGGCTCAGGGTTTAATGCCCCATCTCCAGATATTCTCTTGTAGATTGTGGCACATAGGCTTCTCTGGATATGCTCTCCTTGGTTCTCAATATACCTAGTGACACTGCATTGAAAAAAAAAACAGATTTTTCCTTTCTTAGCAGATATCAGTTCCAAATAGTTTTCTTGCATAGGTATGAGATCTTGTATCTAGTATAACCCTTCCCCATCCCAGTGCTGGGATCCTCCCGGAGCTGGGTGCTGTCTGGATTGAACCTGTGCAGGCCTCTTGTGTGTTTCCACAATCTCTCAAAGTTCATATGTGTTTCAGTCCTATTATGCCTGGAAAAATACAAGGTTTATTTGGAGTCATCCATTACCTCTGGTTCTTACAATATTTCTGCCTCCTTTTCCACATAGATCCTTGAGACTTGAAAAGTGGGTTTTAATGAAGACATCCCATTTAGAACTGAGTGCTCCAAAGTCTCTCACTCTCTGCATGTTGTCCAGTTGTGGGTCTCTGTTAATTCCCATTTACTGCAAGGAGAAGCTTCTCTGATGAGGGGTGAGTGATGCAATGATCTGTAGGTATAGCAGTGTGTCATTTGGAGTCATTTTATTGCTATGTTCCTTTAGCAAAATAATAGTATTGTTTTTCCCCTAAGCCTGTCACCTAACTAGTCTCGGATTCTTAGCCATTTAACAGTATCAGGTATAAGTTAACATCTTGTGGAATGGACCTTAAATCTAAAAGTGGCTGGCTATTCCCATCTCCCATAACAAGGCATTTTCAAACCAAAAAGATTGCTTGCTTCTTTGCCTCATGTATGCCTCTTCATCTTTACTTATCATAAAATACATATAACTTTAAATTTATCATTTGAATTACTCTTTAGTAGTAGTTTGATTATTTCACTTAGGGAAATGTCTTCATCCATGTTGTAACATTTGTCATATATCACTTTTTATAGTCAAATAATATACTTTCATGTATATATATCATGTTTTGTTCAGATCTTCATTTACTGATGAACATTTGGCTCATCTTTCCACCTCCTGGTTATTATGAATAAGGCAGAAAAATAAGGGTATAAAATGGAGTGGAAATTTCTAGTCATGTCATGTGATGCATTCATGCAGTTTTGCTGAAGCAAGACCCGTGAGAGGACATGTGATGTTTGTAGAGAGTATAAGTAGGATTCAACAGTGACAGTGCAATTGCATAGCTAGATTTGTAATGCTTTATTGGTCTCGAGTATTTGCTCTCTTGAGAGAGGCATGGCAGAGAACTTTTTTATGACCCAGCTGATGCTGGTTACTCCCACTGCCAACTTGGTGGAGAACTGGTGGTTTCCACTGGATCAAGCCACCACTGATGATTCATGTTTGGTATCCTGACACTACTGGTCTGAACTGCTCATATCCTGACAATAGAGATTGCAATTGCCCCAAAGAACTACTTCTAAACAGGTCCACATCCCCTTGTCCTAATTACTATCTTTTCTCCTCTACCTTTGGACAGTGGGCTAGAAGGGAGGTCGAAGCATTTGAGAACCCTCATTAAAGCATGTTTTGAAAAATCTAAGCCTACAGTAAAAAGTGTCATTATGATCTGAACCCAAATCTTTTTAGTAAGTATATAAGTAGGATTGATGAATCTTATGATAATTGTACTTTTAATTTTTTGAGGGATCCCCATACTGTCATTTGTGGAGATTACACCTTTTCAGAACCCCAGAAGCAGTATATAAGGGTCCCAGCTTTTCCAGATTCTTAGCAACACTTGATATTTTCTATTTTTTTAATTTATTTTTTTATTAGGTATTTTCCTCGTTTACATTTTCAATGCTATCCCAAAAGTCCCCCATACCCACCCCCCCAATCCCCTACCCACCCACTCCCCCTTTTTGGCCCTGGGGTTCCCCTGTACTGGGGCATATAAAGTTTGCAAGTCCAATGGGCCTCTCTTTGCAGTGATGGCCGATTAGGCCATCTTTTGATACATATGCAGCTAGAGACAAGAGCTCCAGGGTACTGGTTAGTTCATATTGTTGTTCCACCTATAGGGTTGCAGTTCCCTTTAGCTCTTTGGGTAATTTCTCTAGCTCCTCCATTGGGGGCTGTGTGATCCATCCAATAGCTGACTGTGATCATCCACTTCTGAGTTTGCTAGGCCCTGGCATAGTCTCACAAGAGACAGCTATATCTGGGTCCTTTCAGCAAAATCTTGCTAGAGTATGCAATGGTGTCAGCGTTTAGAAGCTGATTATGGGATGGATCCCTGCATATGGCAATCACTAGATGATCCATCCTTTCGTCACAGCTCCAAATTTTGTCTCTGTAACTCCTTCCATGGGTGTTTTGTTCCCATTTCTAAGAAGGGGCAAAGTGTCCACACTTTGATCTTTGTTCTTCTTGAATTTCATGCGTTTAGCAAATTGTATCTTATATCTTGGGTATCCTAAGTTTCTGGGCTAATATCCACTTATCAGTGAGTACATATTGTGCGAGTTCCTTTGTGATTGGGTTACCTCACTCAGGATGATGCCCTCCAGGTCCATCCATTTGCCTAGGAATTTCATAAATTCATTCTTTTTAATAGCTGAGTAGTACTCCATTGTGTAAATGTACCACATTTTCTGTATCCATTCCTCTGTTGAGGGGCATCTGGGTTCTTTCAAGCGTCTGGCTATTATAAATAATATAAAATACCTTGGTGTGACTTTAACTAAGGATATTTTCTATTTTTTAAGGGTGCCATTCTGATGGATCACTTTCCATGGAAAGTGGAATCTCATAGTGATCCTGATTGGCTGATGGTGTTGAGCATCTTATTAGCCATTGTGCATGTCATTTATTATACATTTACTTTAAACTTTCTATGCTATTTATGTGTGGGTAGGGAGTATACATGTAGATCAGAAGACAACTTGCTAGAGTCAGTTCTCTCCTTCCATCATGTGGGTCCCAGGAATCTAACTTTGTCTGGTTGTCATACTTGGAGACAAGTGATTTTGCTCACTGCTCCATCTTGTCAGCCCCATACACACTTTATTGGTATAAACTTATTATACACAATGCTGAGTTTCATAAAGGGAATTTCAAATATATCTAATTTTATCCATATTCATTCCCCCTCTTTCCCCTTCCACTAGTTTCTTTCTTATGTAAATGAGAAAAGGCATGCAATATATGCTTTTCTGAGTTTGACTTATTTCACTCAATATGATTATCTCCAGCCACATCAGTTTTCCAGCAAATAACATAATTCCAATCTTCTTTGTGGCTGAATAAAATTTTATTGTATGTTCTTTAGAGAAATAGCTAATTAAACCATCTATCTATTTTAATTTGTTTTAAATTTATGTATTAATGTTTTGCCTCTGTGTAAATGCACGTGCATGCAGGACCAGAAGAGGGGATTGGATGCCCTGGGACTGGTGTTAGCAGATAGTTGTGAGCTGCCATATGGATATTGGGAAACTCAGATCTTCTAAAAGAGCAATGTGTCCTTTTCACCACATCTCCTTAACACTTCATCAGTCTATTTTTTTAAACATAAAACATGGTTGTTGTCCAGTTGTAAAAGTTATTTGTGTATAGCCGATAACAGATATATTATCAGATATATTAACTATAAATGCTTTCTGTCATTTCATTGATTGCCATTTTACTCTAATGATTGTTTTCTTTGGTATGTTGGTATGTTTTACTTTTGAAGTAGCCTCATTTATCTGATTGTTCTTTGGTCATGTGTATATTTTGATGCCATATTTTTAAAAGCTATTATATCTAATATAATGAAGCTCTTTTTTCCCATTTTTTCTATATGCTTTATAGTTCTGTCCCATAATTTAAGTCTTTGATTCATTTAAGTTAATTTATATGCATGGTATATAGTGAGACTCCAGCATGGTTCTTTGACTTATGTATATTCAGCTGTTCCCAGCATTATTTGTTTAAATAGCTCAGCTCTTGAAAGATGTTACAGCTACACATGATTGTCTGTGTTCAAGCCCAGAGTCCACAACATCCATAAAGTTTAGAGAGTCTGTGGAATTAAATTTGGGAGAGTATTTTTTTTCTTTTAACAACCTCTAACTGAAATTTAGCTTTGCCAATTAAGGGTGCAAACAGTAAAGGTAATAATCAGGACTTTGTCGTCAAGAGAAATCCCTAGTATCCTCAGTACTCGTGGCAGTAACTCTTTCCAAATATCCTTTACACTTGTCAGCACTTTGACAGTAATTAGAGCTGCTACTCCATTTTATTATTTGATAAGTTTTATGACAAAATCATGCTGTAAGAAAAATATTTTAGTAGTTGCAGTCCAATTAAAATTATTTCCTTTCAAAATGTACCTATTTTATTTCATGTATTCAAAAATGTTCTTGCTCTTTCCCCAGACAACCAAAGAGAAGATCTGGTGCCTACTCAGAGTGGGAGGAAACACAAATAAATAGATAGAATGCATTCAGTGATTTCTGTGCTGTGTACACTCGGGACCATGGAAACCCAAGAGACCACATCACTCCAAATTGATCGCCCATTGCTTAGAGGTTTCTATGTGGTGAGGATAGCACTATTGATTCATAATTCTTGCAGGCAGGCTCTGGCCCTGCTCATTTGTTTGCTCCTCTGTGCAGAATCATAAGATACAGTGAAAACAGCCCTGCCCCCTTTGGTAGCAGCAGATCAGCTCCCTTCCCCCTCTTCTGCTGATACCAGATATGTTCAGCTATAGGAGAAAAGATGCTGCATGAGCTCTCAGTAACTATGGAAATCCCAGGGTTTCCCTAGCAACAGCTCCAAATGGGTCTTGTTGCTAGGGAACACAGGGATTTCCCAGGCTACCAAAGAACAAAAGTGCTGTAGCTCTAACGCATAAATGTGAGCTCAACTATGAGTCTGAGCCCCGTAGGGACTGATGTCGACCCTTGATTCTGATGCTTTCAGAGTACCCAAGGCCAAGTGAAGTGAAAAGGGAAGGGGATACACAGTGGGCAAGGGAATCCAGAGTAGGTGCTGAGGAGTGCTATTTGTATGCAAACTATCAGAGAAGTCTAAATGTGCCCAACAGATACCTAGAAGTGGACGACTTTATTTTGGAAATGAACTCAGTTTTGTAGCATAGCATTTGACTGTTCATCACACAGTGCACACCTGTACAATTTCAAGAGAAGGGAGATGGCTGGAAGCCAGACTGGTTTCATGGTTGTGTAGTCTAGGTAGTCACACATGGAATCTGCACACTTAGTTTTAAGACTCAGCTATTACTGACTTAAAGGGCTTAATAACTTTGTTCTAGTTGTTTGTGTGTGTGAAAGGCATACAATTCCATGTGTGTATCTCTGTGTGCAGAGGCCAGAGATCACTATCAAGTGTCTTTATCACTTTTGAGTCAGGATCTCTTATTGAACCTAGAGCTCACCAATTAGCTGTGTTAACTGCCCATTGAGCTCTCAGGATCTGTCTCTATTTCCCCCCATCCGGGGCTGCAGTTGTAGGTAACACACTGCCATACCCTGATTTTACATGGGTTCTGAGGTCTAAACTCAGAAACTCAGAACCTCATGGTTGTGCAGCAAGCATTTTACCCACTGAACCATCTCCCCAACACCTTAACGTTTTTCAAGGAAAAAAAAAGGAAAAGGTAATACTAAACACATTTTTAAAGCCATATGGAAGCCCACTACAGTAGTGGCTTTCTAGAAATGGGGGACATGATTATTTTACAGTGAGTCCCACAAATTATGTATAACTCCTAGAACTGCCATTTTACAAAGGAGAAAACTGAACTATAGGGGAACAGGTATGATGAGCTTAAGTTCACATGCCAGCTCCCTTGCAGGGCCAATAGATTGTCCTTAACTATCTTTGGGCATCAGTAGACAATTTGATTCAAAGAGGCATCAGTATGAGGAGACTCTCTTGGGATGTCCACAGCAGAAAACTGGGGGTTATAGAAAGCACGATTCTGTCACCTGTTCTGGGATTCAACTCAGAAGTAGAAGAAACAAGATTTTGGAGAGCTTCCTGTCTCACATAAAAATGGACAAAGACAATGCCTACTCTGTCTCTATCTTGAACCCCTTGGCTCCTCCCACGTCTCAGAAACAGTTTGCTTCCTCTTGCCTTAGATTTTGTCTAAAGTAGCTAGTTTCCATCTCTGTTCCTGATCCTTAATCATTAATTTTAGGGCCATTAAAGCTTCATATAACACTCTACACACATTCAGTGAGGTCATGTCAGACCCTAAGGTAATATTTATAAGGACTGAATTTTTCTCTCTCCTAAATCCATATCCTGAAGTCCTAATACCCAGTACTACAGAATGTAATTGTCCTTAGTGAAAGACCTTCTAATGAAGCAACCAAAGTAGAATAAGGTTTGTATGGTAGATCCTAATGCATTGTGACTTGTTTCCTTAGGAGATAGAAACACAGATGATACAGATGATACAGATACAGATAGATACAGATACAGATACAGATACAGATACAGATACAGATACAGATACAGATACAGATAGATACAGATACAGATACAGATACAGATACAGATACAGATACAGATACAGATACAGATACAGATACAGATACAGATACAGATACAGATACAGACAGAATGAATTAAGCTAAGTGCATAGTAAAGAGAAAGGGCTCGGGATAAAGCAACTCTGTGCACACTTTGATATTGGACTTCTGGCCTCTAAAACTATGAGTCAATAGATATCTGTGCCTTGAACCACAGCTGTTTAAATGACCCAGTCTGCCTTATTTTGGAGGACCACTATAAAAACCTTCCCTCACTTTGCTCCTAGGAAGTAAAATTTATGGCTGTTTCAGAGGGACCTGAAGCTCTGAGGGGTAAAATATATACAGGCTCTATGGCAGCCACAGCAAGTCTGGAATTTGGTGTAGCCTCACTTCAAGTATATGGGTACAACTTGCCTAGCCTTGTTGAGACTATACCCCTAGATCACCCAATATGGAAAATCTGCAGTCATTATCAAGATACATCCGTCTCTTGTTTCATTGTGGGCTTGGGGCCTTCCCTGAGGCCTATAACTCCCACATTTCCCCTGTGGCTACAATTTCTGAAAGTTTCTTTTTGCTTTACACCCCTATCCCAAGCTGAGATGACTGTCCAACCTAGATACAATGATGCTCCCAAACATTGATGCACACATGTCTGTATCAGAAACAGTCCACTTTCTAGCATTTCTTCTTAATAGCTAAGCCAATTGCCATATGCATGAGTCTGTTTCCAGGGTAGTTGTTTGTCCAACAGTCTGTTTACTTGTTCCTGGGTCTATATACATGCTTATTTCCCTGTAAATTTCAAACATTCACAAGTTTCTCCCATCCATTTTTTTCTATTCCCATCTTGAATATCATCTTGTCTGGACACTAGCTGCTATCCTATATCCTTTCACCATTTTACAAATTCTCAAAAAATGTTTCTATATAGATATAGGTATAGATACACACACACACACACACACACACACACACACACATATATATATATATATATACATATATATATATATATGTATATATTCTCTATGCTACTAAATCTAAAGACAATAATATTACAGCCCTCCCAGAGTGTTCTCTTGGCCCTGTGGCCTTGCAGTTAGATTTCCTTCAGTCACTTTGCCTATCTTTAGCCTCCTATCTTTGCTCTTCCTCTTTCTATTTCTTAAACACTGAGGGTCTGGGATGTTTGGCCTATGATACTTCTCTTAGAATTCTCACCACACAGCTTCCCTAGGAGAACTTCCTGAACGTACATTTCACTCATTACATATACATATACAATGTCACCAGTCATCACTTCCTTTCCTCCTTTACATGTAGCTACATTCCCAGAATCTTACTATTGGGATTCCCTTGGGTTATCATGTGGCCACTTACCATCAAATGTGATGGGGACAAGTGGTCGGATGACACTTTCAGGTCTGGCCACATATTATCCTTAATGTGCTTTCCTCTCATTTATTTTCCAGGTACAAAAATGGAAGATCTGTGAATATCTATGGGCCACTGGAGCTACAAACAAGAGAAAGCTGGGTCCCTAAAAGCGTTCATGGAGAAAATGTCAACCTTTATCCCAACTCTCCTCCATCAGCTTAGAGACACAGCACAGCTAGAAAATAATCCTTGATTGAATAAGTTCACTGAGATGCAGAAATTATTTGATGCAGCAATGAGCCTAGTCTAGCTAATATACTGTGTAACTAGTTACAAGAAATTACACTATCTAGTTACAGGCTCATACTTCTAAATATAGATCAAATAATTGACAAAGATACCCAAAAGGACAGGCTATATAATTGTAGGAACTGGGATCCAGAAGGGGGTGATAGAGGTGGAGTCATGAACCTGGAAAACAGACTCCAGACTCCAGCATGGAGATGCAAATTTACTGTATGGTACAGTAGCAAATGTGGTTTTTTTTTAATACAGCCTTTGGCTCAATGGGGAATCTACACAAGCTCTGGAGTAATTAACCATCCCACCGTCACTATGGGGAGGTGTCAGGCTGCCAGCACCTGAGGGGACTTGCATAAAGATGGAGGAAGGAGCCACCACCCTGTTCCCAGTCCATTCTGAGGTTCCACTAGTTTGCTAGGATCCTCTATTTTGTGTCACACAGTATGCCAGTGGACATGGGCACTCATATTATCAGAGCAGTATGGAAGAGCCCCAAACCATCTACCAAGGTCTGCAGCACCCACCATACAAACATTTAAGTAGATTAGGAAGTTACAGATTTTATGTATTCATTTAATCATCCAACAAATACATATCAAGTACTCACAGTATAGCAGATACTGTGTTAAGCGCCAAAGCTAAAGTAACAAGCATGGGTAAATAGAGGCCTTAAGCTCACAGTTTTCCGTAACTAAATGACAGGATCCACATGCCTTTATATCTTATCATCGCTACTAGAACTTCTGCAGCACTTGCTCTTTCACTTAAACATACCATCCCCACTTTGTCAAGAGCTTAAACTAGATCTAAAAGCACAGTACCCTTCTGTTAAGAATATTTTTCATACTTATCCTGGAATTATATTCTGGAACATTTATCATTTTAATTACTTCTAACTATATAATTCATTGACACTAAATGTATTCACGATATACTGGTAACCATTACCAGTATATTTACCCAAAACTTTATCATTTCCAACAAAAACTCACTACATGTTAAATATTAATTCACTTCCCTTTCCTCTAGTCTGTGGTAATCTCTTATTTACTATCTGTATGCACTTGCCTGTAGTATGTACCATATATAAGTGTAATAATATATTTGTCATCAGTATCTTGATTTACTCAATAAGCATAGGGTTTTCACTATCCAGACAAGAAGAATTGGTCCACAATATATGAAGATATGATCACAATATATATTACATATAGAGAAATTTACATATATAGAGAAAATTTTCAGTCATAAAGAACAAGGCTATGTCATTAGCAGCAAGTGTTTAAAACACTAAGCCATTATCACTACAGTCCCAGATGTATATAATTTTTTTAAAGGAAATAGCAGGAAAAATATAAAAGAACAAATGTTCCCAATAGGAAGTATGAAATCTAGCACACGTATAATATATATATGCCAATAAAATTACTTTTACAATGTATTTTGTCCCATTTATGGATGAACAATACTCCGTTGTATGGATAAATTATATGTCATTCATTCATCTATCAACAAATGCTTGAATTGCTTGTAGCTTTAGTGTGAGTAATGTGCTAGCAACATGTATGTACAAATCTCTTTGAAAACTTGCTTTTGATTATTTTGGTTATATACTTGGAAGTGTACCTGTATGTATATGCAACAGCATGTCATTCTATATTTCCACAAGCATAATAACAGTTATTTCCCCTTTTTTTAGATTTATTTATTTATTATATGTAAGCACACTGTAGCTGTCTTCAGATGCTCCAGAAGAGGGCGTCAGATCTCATTACAGATGGCTGTGAGCCACCATGTGGTTGCTGGTACTTGAACTCGGGACCTTCAGAAGAGCATCCAGTGCTCTTAACCGCTGAGCCACCTCTCCAGCCCAGTTATTTCCCTTTTTAAAAGCTATATCCATCTGGGACTGGATTGATAATGGCTCAGTGGTTTTTTTTAAAAAAACACTTTCTGGTCATGCACAGGATCTGAGTTTGGTTCCCAGCACTACATCTAGTGCTTCACATCTAGTGATTCAGAACAACATATAACTCCAGCTCCAGGAGATCTGAATGCCTTCTGGCTTCTGTGGCCACATACATGCATATATGCATATATGTACATTTATGTATAGTCTTTTTTAAAAATTACACCCATAAAGTGCTACCTAACAACATTCTAAAGACATGAAAATCATACATGGACACATTCTTGTTGCAAAAAAATTAACCCCACAATGGTATCAGATAGCTAAGGTTTACAGACACTCATGTCTTAGATATGATTGGCTAAGTGCTTGCTGAGTTCCAGTCTTTGATGAAAAGGTTTATATATATCTGCTCTTTTCACTAGCCTCACAATTATAGGAAATAGATTTGTGTTGTTGCTCTAAGAATGAAAAATGTGAGACACAGAAATTACTCTCAAAAATGGAGGGAAAACATAATGCCAGAACAGAATAAAAGGAGAAAGTCAACTGTCAACTCTGGTTACTCCTAAGCTCCTTTCCTGTGTAGAGGAAAAGCATGATTCAAAGCATGGCATGGGTCCTTCAGACCTTGGTCTGTGTAATAAAAGTGCAAGATTATGCACAATATATTTGTTTATTGTCAGTCAAGTTGGTTTCCCTCTGCATTTCACCTTTTTCATTGGTCCTTCTGTTAAAGACATAGAACTTCTGAAGTTTTGACCTAAAACTTATCCCACTGACGGTAAAATGGCTTTTGTGTCTCAGGAAGAGAACCTGTGTTGGGGAATGTTGATTTTAGCAGCTGAAATTGCTATGTATTGGGCAGCACACAATTCTCAGTCACTGCAGGCCTGTTCCAGACTAACCTCATGTCACATATATCTATGTTACACTCTTTCTATACTAATAGTGTGCTAAAGCTACATAGCAATAGAATAATTGATAATGACATATTACTATATCAAAAGATAAGTTCATTGCCCAACCCTCATCTGATAAACATCATCTTTCAGTAGATGCTATTTAACACAGAGATCTACACCTGGAGAGTGTGCAGAGAGTGGGAAATTTTGGATTACTCAACCCTAAATGGGATGCCCATATCAAGTTCCTCACCTCAAGGCTCAGAGATCTATGTGCAAGAAGAGGCAGAAAGACTGTAAGAGCCTCAGGTGGTGGATCACTCTGGTTACTATGAGGAAACAGCATCATCCAGACACAATGAGACTGATACAGTATTAACTCACAGCGACCATGATAGCATGCACAAGATTCAAGCTAGACAAGAATCCCAACATGGGAAAGAGGAAGGAGGAACAAAGTCCCACCCCTAACCAAGCATCTATTTGTAACTGATAGCTACTGGGAGAAGAAAAATCAGTTTTCTTCAATGAAGAAAAAGATTGTTCTCCCTTTTGAAGAAGACTCCAACCATATGAACATGGGAAATAAGTGTAGCTTGATAAAAGATTGCCCTCTGCTGGCTGTGTTAGCCAAGGTTCTTCAGAAATAGCGACTTAGGATAAACAGGAATAATCTATAAATGTATTTACATAATATATACATATTTGTTACATACATAAGTATGTACATTATATATCATAAAATATGCATATGCATTATTACTTGTGGAAGTCTGGAAGCCTCAAATCCTGCAGGTTGAATTAGCAAGATGAAGGTCCAGAAAAGCTGATGTGTGGTTTCAGCCTGTAGGAGAGCAGGCTCAAATCCCATGTCACAATTCAAATTCAAAGACAATTTTCCTGTTGTAGAAAATTTAAAGTTATAAATAAGGGACTGGGGAGATGGTTCACTAGACAAACTTCTTGATGAGCAACCATGAGGACCTGAGTTCAAATTCCCAGGCACGGTGATGCAGGTCCTTAATCTCAGCACTCAGGACACAAAGACAAGGCTATCTCTTGTGATTTCAAGGCCAGCCTGTTCTCCATTACAAGTTCCAAGCTACATAGTGAAACCATGTCTCTTTAAAATAAAATAAAATAAAATAAAATAAAATAAAATATCCAAGCATGGTGATACTATCTGTAACCCTGGAATTCTCTGGCTAGCTGGTCAAAATTTTAAGTGCAAGATCCAGTGAGTAAAAAAATAAAAAATAAATAAGGTGAAAAGCAATTGACAAAGATATGCCAATGAAAATTTCTAGCTTGCAAACATACCCAGGTTGGCAATCACATCCACACAAACACACATGTGCACACAGACATATACCACACTGAAGTAGAAAAAAATTTGGTGCTGGAAGGGAGGTTACTTTATTCATACAAAAAATGGGTTTTAAAAATATAAACCTACAACACACAGACACACAAATTGTTAATCAATAATAAACAACAAAAAATTACATCAAGAAACTACATAAGCCAAGCTGGAAAGAAAGAATGCACTACCAGTGCTAGGCAAGATACCTTCCTATCCTGCTGAGGACACCCTGATCCAAAGAACATCACCTCTACCTATGGAACCTACCAGGTTTGACCCTGTCCCTTACTAACTTCTGCTTCAACCATATGAGATTCTTCATAGTTCCTCACTGTGCCAACCAAGACTGCTGCTGCCTCAGGACCTTTGCACATGCTATCCTCTTGAGCTGGGTACTTTTTCTACAAGTCTATGTAAGATTTTAGGCTTTGGCTTAAATGTCATCTTCTTTCCATCCCTTTTAAAAAACTTTGTATCTTTTTTTTTCTTTTTCTTTTTTTTTTTTTTTCTGACTTTCTGTCTTCTTCACTAGAATACAAATACCACGCGGCTTTGTTTTTCATTGCAGGCCTGGTATGATGGTTTGTATATGCTGGACCTGTTACAAGGTGTGGCCTTGTTGGAGTAGGTGTGTCACTGTGAGTGTCAGCTTTAAGACCCTCATCCTAGCTGCCTGGAAGCCAGTATTCTGCTAACAGCCTTTAGATGAAGTTGTAGAACTTTCAGCTCCTCCTCCACCATGCCTGCCTGGATGCTGCCATACTCCTGCCTTGATGATAATGGACTGAACCTCTGAACCTGTAAGCCAGCCCCAATTAAATGTTGGCCTTATAAGAGTTGCTATAGTCATGGTGTCTGTTCACAGCAGTAAAACGCTAAGACACCTGGGTATGTTTGTGTGTATATATGTATGCATGTGTGTACATGTGCATGAGTGTATGCACATGTGTGGGGATGTGGAGCAGACACCTGCTTTTGAGATTATCCATCCATCCAGGAATTCTGAGTAGGTATGAAGTCTTTGCTGAGTGAATGAAAAGATGAATTAATCCAAATAATAAGACAAGATATCTACTAATGGAAAATACACATTAATTCACATGATGATGTGGATCCTACTCAGTAATTAATGTGGGGAAGGCTAAAGATGAGAATGAATTGAAACTTTCAAAAAATGAAAATAGATCAGCAGCTGGGCGGTGGTAGCACACGTCTTTAATCCCAGCACTAGGGAGGCAGAGGCAGGCAGATTTCTGAGTTGGAGGCCAGCCTGGTCTACAGAGTGAGTTCCAGGACAGCCAGGGCTACACAGAGAAACCCTGTCTCGAAAATTCCCAAAAATAGAAGAAGAGAAGAAGGAGGAGGAGGAGGAGGAGGAGGAAAGAAGAAGAAAGAAGGAGGAGAAGAAGAAGAGGAGGAGGAGGAGGAGGAGAAAGAAGGAGGAGGAGAAAGAAAGAAAGAAAGAAAGAAAGAAAGAAAGAAAGAAAGAAAGAAAGAAAGAAAGAAAGAGAAAAAAGGAAAAGAAAAGAAATCAACAAAACACCTTTTAGTCAGTGTGGAAAAAAAGGAAAGAGCAATTTCTTAAGAGGAAAATAAATCTTGATGGTATTTTTCCTTCCGCAAGACTAACCTTCAAGGTAAAAATGTCAGAGAAAAGGGGAGGAAAATCGCAGAAAATTCATGCAAGGGACAAGGCTGTTGGATGCCAAAGGCACAAGCATCTAGACAAGTGGATAGAGAATCTCAAAAGCAGGTGTCTGCTCCACATCCCCATACATGTACACACATTCATGAACATGTACACACATACATACACAGATACAGGTGCACACATGCATGCACACATATGACTGGAACACCCATGCTGTGGGTTTACATAACCCATGTGTAATTCCAATTCTGAATCTTTTTGGTCTCCTGGAAATCTTTGAACAAATCTGACACAAACTGCCCACCTGTATGTACTCACAAACTGAACATATGTCAAAAGATTAGGAACTTCCTCAGAGCAATTTGTGGAATCCTGATCGCTATATAACCCGGATTAGAAGCCCTTGTTCTAAAGGTATAACCCTGTCTTGGGGTTACTATTGCTGTGATGAAACACCATGACCAAAGCAAATTAAGGAGGAAAGGGTTTGTTTGGTTTGCACTTCCACATCACTGTTCATCACTGACAGAAGTCAGGGCAGGAACTCACACAGGGCGGGAATCTGGAGGCAGAAGCTGATGCAGAAGCCATGAAGGGGTGCTGCTTACTGGGTTGCTCAGCCTGCTTTCTTATAGACCCCACAACCACCAGCCCAAAGACAGAACCACCCACAGTGAGCTGGACTCTCCCATCAATCACTAATTAAGAAAATGTCTTACAGGCCTGCCTACAACTAGGTCTTATGGAGGGATTTTTTTTTTCAATTGAGGTTCCCTCCTCTCAGAAGACTTTAGCTTGTGTCAAGCTGGCATAAAACCCGCCAGGACCCCTAACACTATTGATGATACTCTGCTATGCTTGCAAGCAGGAGCATAACTGTCTCCTCAAAGGCTCCATCCAGCAACTGATGGAAACAGATGCAGAGTCCCACAGCCAAACATCAGGCAGAGATTGGGGTGTCTTGACGAAGAGTGGGGGACAGAACTGAGGAAGCCAGAGGGGTTAAGGACAGGACAAAAAGATTAAAGAGCCAATTAACCTAGGCCCATGGAAGGCTCACAGAGACCGTACTACCAAAGAGCATGCAGTGGGTAGACCTAGATCCCCACACATTTGTAGCAGATATGTAGCTTGGTCTTCATGTGGGTCCCCTAACAATTGGAGCAGGGGCCGTCTATGACTCTACTGCCTGCCATTGGATCCCCTTCCCGTAACTGGATTGTCTGGCTGGGCCTCAGTGGGAGAGGATGAGCTTAGGCCTACTGTTACTAGATGTCCCACGGTGGGGTGGTACTCAAGGGTCCCTCCCCTTCTCTGAGGAGAAGAGGAGGGGGTAATGGCAGAAGGATTTGTAAGGGTAGGACTGGGGTGGGGGGTTGTGACTGGGACATCAAGTGAATAAGTAAATAAATTAATGGGAAAAAAACTAGCCAGGACAACCCCGTAATTGCAACACTGGGATTGTCAATGAAACTACTGACCTCTGTAGTAAAAGACTGAAAGAGTACAGCCAAATTCTTGTTTTCTTAATTTGACAATATTTATTGAAATGATGACATGGGTAGGGCCTTTCTAAGCCCTTTAGATATATTGGCTTGATTATAATTCTCACAACTGCTCTTGAGGTAGGTTCTAGTAACACACTCCTTGCAGACAGATGAAATGAATGAAGTCCTGGGGCCTTGGGTAACTTACTCCAGGTCAAAGCAGTGGAACTAGGCACAAAAGTTCAACATTTCACTCTTATTCCTAACAATGCCTCTCAGGAGAGTATCTGCTTGGACAAATATCTACATTCCTTCTTGTAGAAGGATTGTTTGGGAGGGTTTTGTTTAATGAGAGGATTTTATGTAGCTCAGGCTGGCCTCAAAGTGCTCTGCAGCCAAAGCTTGCCTTGTATTCCTGACCCTCCTGCTTCTACCTCTCTAGTGCTGCCCTTACAGAATCCCCACAGCCAGCTTCGCTAGGTTCCTTCAGAAGCAGGTCTCTTAAACAGCAAGCCTGATGCCGAGTCCACCCTGCCTTGGTTTTCATCTTTCCCAGGCATTTTTGATGGTTCTCTCCAGAAGAGAAGTGTGTGTGTGTGTGTGTGTGTGTGTGTGTGTGTGTGTGTGTGTGTGTTGCCAGAAGTCTGGTAGCAAAACACAACCAATTCAGAGGCTTCAGCAAAAGAAATAAGTTTGTTTGTTTGTCTGTTTTTACAGAAACTCAAGATTTGAGTGTTAGGCTCAGCCAGATGGCTGCTTCCTTCTAAGGCTGTGAAGGATGGAAAGGCTCTAGCATCTCCACAGCTTGTGGGCATTCCAACCATCAATCTCTCTGTGTCTCTTACATGTTATAAAATTTCTTCCCCTAGGGAGGCAAAAACAATGTCTGCCCCCTCCTTATGAGGTCATAAAGACATCCCAAAATATGATTCCACCAAAGTTCAATGTGGAGAACCAGTGAATGAATTATGTTTACTCATAAAGCACTGAGTAAGGTGTTCCTGGAAGGAGTGTGGGTGACCCAATGCAGAGGCACTGCAAAGACTTCATCAAGCACAGATAAAGGATTCTTCATAGCTGTATGTATAGAGCCTCTTGTTGTTAACCTTACACAATCTATTATACTCTGGGCCCTCCTCCAATACCAACACTGCATGCAATTAGGGCAGAACTGCACACACACAGGGCTAAGGAGAGCTGTTCGAATGTCAGGTGTGCATGCAATGTGCTCTCAGTCCCCACCCCTTATATGAAGCCTGATCTTGATGGGCTCTTACAAGTAGGCACAGGTGATCAGACAGCCCTATTGTACAATGTCATTGCCCTCTGTGTCCCAATGTCCCCTTTCTGTAAACGAATCCGTAACGACAGATATGGGCCCATCCTTATCTTGAACACAACCATAGAGACCTTAGGCACAATGAATGAAGTTACATTCTGCAGTACCAGGAATTATAACACCAGCACTGAGGGAAGCACAATTCAACCTGTAATAAAGGATAATTGTCAGAAAAACAGTCATGGACAGCTAGAAAAATTTAATGAGTTAGTAAGCTCTTGCTTTATGACCCTCAGTTAATGAGTAAGTCTGACTACAGCTAGAGCATTGCACCAGGCACAGAGGGTTGCTGTGAAGAACTCAAAGACATAACCGTGTCCTCCCTGGAGGGGTGTTCAGTGTAGCTGGGAATCTTAGCGAGCCATGCACCTGGTAAACAATTCTGACTGCAAAACTGTTATTGTACCCTTTTAATTAGACTCAGTAGGGCACCCATCCAAATGAGCTATCCTTTCATGAGAACCCATGCCTGCTAGGGTTTTTTGTTTGTTTGTTTGTTTTGTGGGGGGGGGGGGATCCCTAGCCCCACCTCTCTCCCAGCAACCTATCACGTGTCAAGGCTGTTTGAGCAGCAAGAAGCTACTTAAATAGCCATTGCCTCCAGGCCTCTGTCCTGGTCCTCCATCTAGTGGCAAGAATGTTTTTTGCAAGACAGCTGTCTTATATTAATTCTAGCTGGGAAATCTCTCACCCACCCACCCACCCCCTCCCGCCCTCCTCAAAAAAAAAAAAAAGTTTTCCAGGAGAGAGCTCTGGAAAAATGAAAGATGTAGGTTTGGGACAAAGATAAGGATATTTCAATTGGGGAAATGGCAAAGATATTATGTATATAGAAATGAGCCAACATAGGTCTTTTTTTGTTTTGTTTTTTTTGTTGTTGTTGTTGTTTTTTTTTTTTTTTGGTTTTTTTTTTGAGACAGGGTTTCTCTGTATAGCCCTGGCTGTCCTGGAACTCACTTTGTAGACCAGGCTGGCCTCAAACTCAAAATCCGCCTGCCTCGGCCTCCCGAGTGCTGGGATTAAAGGCATGCACCACCAAGCCTGGCTCCAACATAGGTTCTTAAAGGAAAGAGAATCTGAATTCGGGGAAACTGGAAAACTGGCAATGGAGAGTGATCCTTGGTAACAGAGATGACTGTACCGATCTGCTGAAGGCTGTAGGTGAGACCTACACCCAATGTGCCCACCAGCTTTTTGACCATATGCAGGAGCCTGGCATCCATAAGTTCCCTTTGTTCTCATGGTACACTGATTTTCTAGATGTGCACAGCAAGGTTGAAGTGCTAGGCTTCCAAGGCCATAGCTGCTGAGTAGAAAAGCTGCAATTTGAAGCAGATAGGACCAAAACTAGAGGTCACACTCCTTCACAGAGCAACATGAGAACAAGGTCTTGGGGAAAGACAAAAGAGAGACCAGGTAGGGAACAGTGTAACAATCTATATTTGGATTGACAGGTGGTGTCAGAAATTAAAAGGGGAGGGAGGTTGATGAAGTGCC
Source organism: Mus musculus (assembly GCF_000001635.26). Taxonomy (NCBI): domain Eukaryota; kingdom Metazoa; phylum Chordata; class Mammalia; order Rodentia; family Muridae; genus Mus; species Mus musculus. Next base: position 72,909,448 of record NC_000086.7, read on the forward strand.
TCTGTGGTATAGATGCTTGCCACAAAGTCTGATGACCTGAATTCAATTCCTGGGACCCACGTGGTATAAGGAGATAACCCACTCAATGATTGTCCTCTGAACACACCTGTGCACATGCAACCTCATAAATAAAAGAAATGCAATGGTGGCTCACAACTCTCCTTTACTCCAGTTCCAGGAGCTTTCACACCTTCTGGGGGTGCAAAACACACATATAGTGTACATATGTACATGGCGGCAAAACATATACACAAAATAAAAACAAAGATTTGTTAAGAAAAGAAACTAATAGGTCAAAGTGACTTCTATTGGGTAAGTCTTGGTGGCAGCCGAGATGGTCAGAGCAAAGAACAGAAAAGGAAGGGTAAATGACATACAAAAAGTTCTGCGGAGACAAAAAGAGGGAGGCTTCCTTTCATATGGCTCAAAGGCTGACTGTGATATTCTTAGCCATGAGGCCAGAGCTCTCCTAAGAGAGAGTTCAGTGGTAAAAAGTATTTGGGGCTCTTGAGGAGGAACCTGCATATTACTCCTTGTGGAGGACCCAAGACCAAACTCCTGCACCCATACTAGGTGTTGCACAATGGCTTTATATCTTCAGCTCCAGGAAATCTGAGGCCCTTTCTTGGCTTCTGCAGACATAGAGACCTGCATGTATGGCTATGCATACATATGCATACATATACACACAAAGAAAAATAATATGTTGCAGAATGGCACAGTAGACTGGTAATATGGCTTCATGACTATAATCTGGGCAGACTGATTACTTCAACTACAATGGAAGGTGCAGGATACTCAAGCAAATTCCAGCATATGGAACAGTGAACAAAACAAGTCATGAAACTCATTGTGGAGGAGGTAACGACTTACTGCAAAATGTCAATCACAGTGGAGGACTTAGAAAGGGCATTTCCTGGATTAGGCAGTGGGGGTCGGGTAGGGGTGTGTATCTTGACTTCAAAAACACCATCAGGGCAGCAAGCAATTCTGGCCAAACAGATGGATGCCTATTTGTATAGTAGGCTGAATACTGCATGTTTTCTGGGGACTAGTAACCAAGTCACTACTACTATTCAAGTGTGGTTTTGATTTCATTACTTCCTTTAACCCTGCTACCAAAATTCTAGTATTTGAAAGGATACAAAAATGAAACCAAGTTGAACAGCTCTTGCCTACAGTGTAGTTAAAGCAAGAGCAGGCTCAAGAGAAGAACTGGAGGGGAGCCCAAAATTCTTGTACTTGACACTGTTTGCAAGGTCAGCACTTTCAGAAGCCATTAAACTTCAGGAAAGTTATTCCTAGTAGATGTCAATGGACATGCTCAGGAACTTGTAGCCACGTGGCCTGTTCTAAACAGACAGTCTAACTACTAGGCTTTCCAAAGAGGCATGTTTCCAAGCACATGTTCTCTTGTTACCTTAGCCACCAGAGAAACCATAGCAAGATGAGGAAGAAAAAAAGCAGAAGGTGCTCATGTGAGACTGAAGCAAAATAGTCTCCAAAGAAGGTAAGACCTGGTAGAAGGTAAAAGTACCTCAAGGTGGCCTAGCGAAGTCAGTCTGCGTTTAGCTCTCCTACAGTGTTTTGCCTATGTTTTGTGTCTATGTCTTCCGAGGACTGTAATTTAACTACCTTACTCTTTAAACTGCTTTCTCAAATAGATTCTAAACTCAACACTGGTGTGTCTTCAGAAAAAGACTCAACCATTGAAAAACTCTTTCATGAATACTTACTATGTCTTTAAGCCCAACATGAATGGACCTCTTCTTTCCTCCAGACCATCTTTCCAAAACTTCTATGTGCTCCCTCCCCATTCCCACTACATGCCTAAGATCACATCAATTAGTCATTACTGTCTTCAACTGAATCCCACTCAACAAAAATGTCTCAGCTACAGCCTCACATAGACTATCTTCTACATTCTCTCTCTCTCCTTCCCCACCACCCATCACTGTGTTCTGTCCTGAATGAACTGAACTCACCTTGGTTCCTTCAACTTCTGATCCCTTCCTACTTTATAAAATGTGTCTGGGTCCATTCTTCCCATCCTTTGCTACTGCTCCTACACACACACACACACACACACACACAGAGAGAGAGAGAGAGAGAGAGAGAGAGAGAGAGAGAGAGAGAGAGAGAGATAATTGGCTGAACTTGTCCCTCTCCTGAGTGCCCAAGTCTCTGGTACAGTCATGCTAAATAGAACCAGGCCCATCCCATCGATCACTCTGCCTCAGTTCTTTTTCTATCCCACATGCCCAATCCCTACAGTGCCCCTTGCCTGGCTCCACATGAACTGAACTTACACAGCTCCAGTTCTTCTCACAGCTCCTTGGTTAGCCCCACCTCCCTGCTTGGATGACTCATCCTGTCTATCTGTTTCCTATACTGAGAATCACAGAATGTCTGCACTGCAGGACATGGTGACTTCCTTATATTTGCTTTTGTCACTAGGGATGATATGCAATAATCACCTCCATCAAGAGATTCTAAAGAGATTTATTATCAGAGTGGGAAACATTAAACAGTAGGAGAATGTTCTCAGGGTAATTAGCTTGATTCCACTATTTTATAAAGTAGGCATATTTCAAAATATAATTGTGCATACACAAACTATAGAGAACTTTTACTTGCCCATTAGGAATAAATTGATTTTGTGGGGCTATATACTTCATAGTAAAGTGGGCTGAAGGGTCAGTCTTTCTAACTATCTTTTATCCTTCTAAAAAACATGCTGTCAAAAAATGCTGCCAATGACTTTGGGTACAATGATTGTAAGTTTCATGGAATGAGATAATTCTGAAACATCTTATACTTGAATAGCATAGCGCAAGGTTCTGTTGAGAAGTTTTCATTTGACTGCACAAAATCTCCATTCAACAGTTCTCCTCGTTGTACAAGGAATTCGAGACACTAAGAGAAGCAGCTTGCCCCAAATTTCCATCCAGGAACTAAGTGAACCCATGTTGTAACTGAAATCTGAGGTGCCTCTTGGCTTTTTGTCTCCCTGTGTTTTCCACGGAGTAATCCCTCACTTATCCCAGTACACCTAGATCCTCAAGACTGCCAACGTATAAAGGCGTGCCCAGGAGCACAACTTTTTAGCAGGCCCCCAACAGAAAATATAAAATGCCTTGGAAAGTTGAATGTTAGATCAAGAGGAATTGGAGGCCTTTATTATTACACACACACATACAGAGAGAGAGAGAGAAAGAGACAGACAGACAGACAGAGGAAGAAAAAGAAACAGAGACAGACAGACAAATGAGCCACAGAAACAGAGAGAGTGGGAAAGAGTATGGAGAGTTTACTTAGTGGTTAAGAGAACTTCTTGCCTTGTTGCTCTTGCATAAGACCTGGGTTCGATTTCCAGCACCCAGCACCTACATGGTGACTCACAACTGTCCCTTACTCTAGTTATATAGAATTTTATACCCTCTTCTAACTAATGCAGGCACCAGGCTCACACATAATGTGCATATATACATGCTGGCAAAATAATCATACCCATAAAATAAATATATCTACAAATTTTTAACTATATGTACATATAACCCATTGATGATATGATTCAAACCGATCTGGTTATGTGGAGTCTTGTTTTGTTTTGCTTCTTTGAGACAGGATCAGACTTTGTGACCCAGAATGATACGAAACTCATTATGTAGGCCCAGCATGACTAAAAGTCATGGCAACCCTCCTGCCTCATCCATTGGGATTGCCATCTTGATCACCTGCCTGGCTCTTATAGTGGGTTTTGTGTGTGTATATATGTAGGTACATTTTCATGTATGTATTTAATCATTGTTCATTTTCCATTTCCCTTCAGCTCTTCTTGTTCCCACCCTCATCCTGGATTAGATGTCAATGCCACATACTTGGGCTTCTCTCATAGGCAATTCTGTGCAAGCCCAGAGGGCACTTGTACAATGAGATATTATAAAACAAATAATCTCATAAGATTGCCTGAATATTACCTACTGCCCATCCCTCTCCATTTTGTCCAAGCAGAAATTACACATAAGACTCTATAGGCTTAGAGCATAAGAAATTCTACTAGCTGTAAAAATCCACAAGTTCTGAAAGCAAAAAAACTATTTATGGCAGAAAAGTTACAAAGAATTATTACCCTTTTTTAATCCATAGGCCGATGACAAATTGTATATATGTACCAGGCTGTCCTCAACACAGTTGTTTACAAGGTGAACTCACAGTTAAAGCTAAAAAATACTCATCCTTTAAAGAATGAGAGCTTAAATTAAGAAAGGTTTTATTTTTTTAAAGACCAAACAAATACATTAACACACATCCAAATGCCACAGCAAGCACTCATTGGGTTTTGTAAAAGAGAAAACTGTACTGTGGTGTCAAATGAAAACCAAAACCACTTTAAGAACAACCACTGCTTATGGTGACATGGATACATGGACAACTAAGAAGCCACTGCATGTTTTCAGTCGAGTGGATATGCATGAGCAAGGTGAAGTAATGGAAGGTGGGGTGGCCACAGTCACACTTTCAGACCCTTTTCCCCACTCTATGTGCTCTTGTTCTGCCCTGTTGATTTAGTCAGCAGGTAAATGTACAAAGAACTTAATATCAAAGAACACTTCCAAAAGTCAAAAATAGATTCAAGGTCATGGCTAAAGTTACCCCAGGTTGGGGGAGGGAGGCTTTCAAAAGCCATATTTCACAAAATGCCAGGCACTAAATCTAGTCACATGTGCTTGCAGTAGAAAAAGAAACACTGATCTTAATAGAGGCTGGTCTTTTTCATGATGCGCAGGAACTCTTGCTCATTGACCTCACCATCTCCATCTCGATCAGCTTCATCAATCATTTCCTGCACAGAGATAAGGGTTCATCTTAGATTAAGTCACAAACTAAACTGAAAGTAATTAGATAAGAAACTTCAGACAGGCTGTGGTGGCGCACACCTTTAGTTCCAGCACTTGGGAGGCAGACAAAAGCAGATTTCTGAGTTCAAGGCCGGCCTGGTCTACAGAGTGTGTTCCAGGACAGCCAGGGCTACACAGAGAAACCCTGTCTTGAAAAAAACGAAAAACAAAACAAAAGAAAAAAAAGAAGAAACTTCAAATAATGCTATGAGAAAAGATGACTATGGTCCATTTAATGTGAGTATGCCCCTTTCTATGAAAGTTACTTAAAAGCCAAATCTCAATGACTGTCATATGCATCCATTGAAAAGAAGCTGGAAAGTCACCCTGACCTGAAACCCAAATGAGGGAACTTCAATTGTACATGTGTATTATCGAAACAGGGTCCACAGGTATGAAATTATCACCACAGGTATGAGGGATACTAGCTTTCCTTCAAAGAAGGAAAATAGAGAAAATAGAACCCACGAAAGCCATAGCCTTTTTCTCACCTGCAGTTCCTCATCTGTCAGGTTCTCACCCAGCTCCTTGGCCACGCGCTTAAGATTCTTGAATGATATTTTCCCAGTCTCATCATCATCGAACAACTTGAAAGCTTTCAGGATTTCTTCTTTAGTGTCTTTCTCAGACTGGAGTAGAACACAAAAGTGATAGTTACTTATATCCAGCCACTCTTGCTACTCCCCGGTCATCTTTTTGTCTCCAAAAACCTGACTTGAACAATGTTAGGAAGCCAGGTCCTCTGATTCATGGTGGCATATATTCCCTTTCTACTTCCTCTGCCATCATCTATTCCATAATCAAATCAGAACTTAGTAGAAAAAAGATGCCTGCTTTTGAAAAAGTCAAGAAGTCCTAAAAAATAGACATGAGGACTTGTTGGGGGGGTGGGGCAAAGTATCATGTGGCAAGGACAGGTTCCTATTATAGCCGAACAGTCATATACTGTTTTCACAGGTAGAAGACAAGAGCCTCTGGAGTGAGCTGGGGCTCATCTTTCTAACACCTGACACTGGATCTGGCCAGGTATCTATACTGTCCCTCCTGTGCTTTGTCTTGTATAGAACGCTGCCCAGTTCTAATCCCAAGAAGGGAGTTGTAGGAAAACTATCTTCTTAGATTAATTCCCCGGCCATGGCCCACATTATCATAAGGTCCTGGTGATAGCTGTCATGATATATGTCCTTGGTCACAGGCAAACAAGTATGGTACATTGTAAAAAAAAAAAAAAAAAAGAAAACATACTTAGTAAAGTGAATATAAACTCAGGGGTTACATAGGAAATATAATTGTATATAAAGTACTGTACAAAACAAGCAGACACTAGATTCATTTTTAAAATATAGAAGCAGTGAGTAGGGTTGTAGTCAGGGAAAATACATTGCTAAAACAGATAGACTGATAAAGGCAGAGGAGGAGAGAGGTATTTTTCACAATGGCCTTCAAAGAATTACCAGGGCCCTGAGTCCTTGTAATGCAGAAGAGCAGAATTTCTGAAAGCGTTCAAACCTCAGCTATTTCAGGAAGGTTCTTGCCAGGAGGTTCAGGTGGAAGAATAATCTAGGAACCAATCTTAAGTGTGAACCATTTGTCTGAAAATGTCAGATTGACACCTGATTTATTGTATGATAATTTAATTTTTAATAATAATAAATTAAAACCAAAAATGACTAGCATTGAAAATCTCGGTGTTAAAAGTTTTTACTGCTTGTGATTATCATGTGGCCACATGAAACAAGATAATGCTAATACCTTAAAGAAAGCCAAATGAAACGTAGAGATCCTCTCAATTAAAAATACTATCTTCTCCCATGTGGAAGGGATAGATTTTGTTGGATAAAGCTCTTTGTATGTCTAGATTCTCATGTTTCTACCATTATGGGTAGAAAGCATGCTAATTATCTTAACTAACTTACCATTTTCTGAGTCATCACTGTCAAAAAGTCACTGAAGTTCATTTTTCCTGTTCCTTCTTTATCAATTTCACTTATCATTTTCTTAATTTCTTCTTTCTTGGGCTCAAAGCCCAGGGCCCTCATTGCCACCTACAATGAAAACAGAATCATCTAAATAGATACATAACGTAAAAACAAAAATGACTATTGAAGATATTAACCAAACACCTGATAAAATGATGGAAATGATCAGGGAACACTTAAGGCTGATTTAATTGATATTTGCAATCAACTTTATCAATTAGACCATTGTTTCAGGTAAAATATACACAGGGTACCCTTGTCTGTTACTTTTTGCAGGCAGAAAGGAGAAGAACGGTAACAGCTAAAAGACAAGCAATAAGGAAACACAAGGTAACAAAGAAAAGGATGTGTGCAGCTTACCTTCAGTTCTTTGATGTCTATAGTTCCAGTTCCATCAGCATCAAAGAGATCAAAAGCTTCCCGGATTTCCTGTTTCTGGTCTTCAGTAAGTTCAGGCTTAGGACTCATCCTTTTTCTCTGGGCACTGGATGCCATGGTTGTCTTCTTAAAATTAGAGGCCTTCACACAATATATAAACACAGAAGCACATTATTACAAGCCATAGTCCTTGTTTTATTTATGACAGCTCTAAACATACATATCTTTTTCAATGAGGTGTGCCATCGTTTGTAATGTACTTATGTCATTACGTAAACTTCCATGGGCCAGTGAGAATTCTTGCTGCCAAGCTTGATAACCTAAGTGGGAACCAGGACCCAGGCTTCAGTTGTCGTTGTCAAAGATGAAAAGGGAAACGATGCTTACATGGTAAAAGGAGAGAACTAACTCTTCCAAATTATTCTCTGACCGCCACACTCAGGCTAAAATGTGCTTCTCCACCAAGGAATAATAAGTGTAAAAACTAAAATAAAATTAACCCCAACTCTAAATGACAAATAGCACAAACCTCTGTGAAGAAAAAACTTTCTCTCAACTTAAAACTATTTCAATTTATATATGTCAGTTTTTACTAAGTTATAAAAAAAGAAATTGGCAATAATGAGGTTATTTTCTAATATAACTGTAAATTTGTCTTAATGTGATGTCTCATATGACTAAATTCAACTATATTTCATTGGGGAGCCACCAAATAGAAGAGAGTTTTTGTTTTAAAATAGTATATTACCATTTTCCTCCTTGTTCTTGTATAGATCAACATAGAGCAAGTGAATATATGAATATGAATTTCTAGTGTTAACATAGCCTTCATGAGAAGACATAACTCTGACCTCCACTGTCTTAAAGTTTATACTACAGAAAGTTCATGCAATTGTACCATTAATCCATGTGTCACTTTAGGAGATTCAATTTCAGTCATTTTTAAATCTAAAAAAGCATCATCAAAAGCTCTTTGAGAAACCAATTACAGTTATGGATGATCAACTGTATATGATTTCCGTACTCTCGGTTTTAGAAATGTACTTAAAACATCTACTTGTGGTGCCAGTTCCCAAGAACTCTGCTCCTCCAATTACTTATGCCTAAATTTGGCTAAATGTAAACTTACTAAGATAAAAATTATGCCGGTACAAAGTGATAAAAATCAAACCATTTGCACCTGCGTGCTTTCTCACAGCCTCTCCTGAAAGCGTTTGCGACCATCAGAACACAGTAAACCTCTTAGCACCAATGCATAAACTTTAACTGGGTGGCCGCGGCCAGGAGGCCTGAGTTTGACTGAGGCGGAAGTCTAAGGGAAGCAATAGAATGGTCACCCTGCTGTTTCCTGAAAGCCAGCGGAGGTCCAGAGGCAGTTTGTGCGGGGGTGGCTGAAGGTGACTTGGGCGAGGAGGGGGTAGTGGGAAAGAGCAGGCAAGGCAAGCTGCTGGCGGCTGTACTTTCTCTTCTACCCTTCCGGCACACAGCTCCAAGGAAGAACTAGTGCGTCAACGCCAAGAACCGTGCAAGAAAGGTAGCAAGGCTGCACCGAGGCCTAGGAAAGGACCGGGGACGCCGCGTGGGGTCCACCGAATCCCTAGCACTTACCATCACCCAACGGACTCTGCCACCGGTTGTTAAGGCAACGGCGTACTCGCAGCCTCAGCGGCGTTCCCACTGCTCCACGCGCGCACAGCCCGCTTCCCATTGGTTTGGGAACGAAGAGGTGGGGCTAACCTGGCAAAACTCGCCCAAGAGCAAGAGGGCGGTGCGTCGGCAGCCAAAGACTAGCCTCATTGGGCAAAATCATGCTGTGAGCGTCAATTGGTTGCGCCAGAGCCAAGCTAGACCAATCAACATTATGAAGGAAGCTCTGCTGATTGTGGGCTCATATCTATCAGTAGAAAAGGGTGGCGGGTGTTCAGCCAGACTTCTCTGGTTGCCGGTTGTCTGCAAGCTGAGGTCGATCATTTGAGTGTCTAAACCGGGTAAGAGTTGCGGGCTTGCCCTTAGAGGCTGCTGCGTGTGGGTGACAGAGCCTGGAGGAAGTAGGAGGGAATGGGTGGGACCCATTTTAAAACCGAGTTGGGGGACACAGAACATCTGAGGGGCCAGCAAGATATGACCAAATGGTTTGGAGGGGTGACTGTGCCAGGAGAAGCTGAGACCTCGAAACTGGAGTGGGCATGCTGAGTATTGTGTCAGTGGTTCACAGGGCTGGGGCTTAGAAACCCAATCCACATGAGGCTTTGTCTTTACATTAGCTCTACAAGAGTCACTTTAGCTCTCAGGGGAATGGGCTGGGGACTTTTAGATCTTCAAAACTCATCAAAATGTGTCCTGTTAGACGTACAGACACTCAAGTCACATGGGAAGGAGCATTCCTGAATGAGACTCCCTTGAAAGCAAAGCCACAGGAGTTTTGGAAGTATGGAATGTAAAGAGAATTAAAGGGCAAAGTGCACAACGGGTTGGGGCTACCTGGAGCTGTGCCAGGAGTAATGAAGGCCCAGGGTCGAACACAGATTCTATGTTCTACGTCCCTCAAAGCAAAGAAAATCAGTTTAGGGACTTTAAGGGCACAGTATCAGTCTCTCAAACTGAGAAAGGCCTGAGACTTAACAGCTCCCCATAAATGTAATATAGGCCCTTTGCCCTCTTTCCTTTAAGCCAGGAACCGGCTTCAAAACTTTTGTGTCTTGTTTGGCTCCTTTGTTCACTGCAGCAACAATCCCCCATATCCAGCCTCTGAGTTCTCACAGTTCCGTCCTTGAATTGTCCTCTGTTTTCTCTGTTCCTCCTCAGCCCTTCCTCAGCAGTATGAGCTGGAGTTCTCACCATAATCTGCAAAGCCTGCCATGAAATTCCTCCTTCTCCCATCACACCCACACTGTTCCCCCTCTGGCTCACTCTCACCCAGGGCACTATTTTTGCGGCTGATACATTCCTTCACTGACCTTACCCAGTCCCATGAACTTTTTAAAATTTTTTAGTATTTTGATTAATTCTTTGAGAAAATTTCACAGGTAGATATAATTTTTTTGTTTTGAGATAGGGTCTCACTCTGTAATTCTGGCTGACCTGGCACTCACTATGTAAACCAGGATGCCCTCAAACTTCACAGGGATCCATCTGCCACTGCCTCCTGAGTGCTTAGATTAAAGGTATGCACCAGCAAGCCTAGTATTGGTCTTCAGCTATTGTCACCTTCTCTGTAAAGGTAATCACTCTCTTTACTTTGTACCTGGGCCCCTCATATTGCTCCATATTTTTATAGTAGCACTTGTCACCTCCTAAGCCACTGTAAAGTTAACCTTTTTTCTTTGTTGTCTCCACTAGAAGGTAGGCACAGGAGGACAGGAATCATATTTGTGTTCACCAGTACCTGGAAAAGGAAAGACTACATGTTCAGTGTTCAGTGAACCTTAGTCTATCAGGTAGTCCATAAGTATCCCTTAGTTTTTCATAATTCACCCCTCTGCCAACATATGCTTATACTCTTACAGTGAACATCTCTGGTTTCATCAGTCCCCTTTGGGGTGGCAGCCCAGCAGGCTAGAAAGGACAAATAAATTTCTTCCTGGGTTATGCGCTAATTCTGTGACCCTAGCCAAGTTCTTTGACCTGTCTGAGTATAATTTTGCTTTGTTCTTATGTTCTTGCAACTTATCACGGTTACTAGGACATGTTCTTCCCACCCTTGGATGTGATCTATCTTTTAAGACTCTCACATCCTCTCTTTAACTCACTCATTCTAGGGCCTTAGCACTCAAGTTTTCAGATAATTTCATGTTACTAAGCATCATACATTAGTTCTCATGGGCTTAGCCTCCTTAGGATCCAACCACAGCTCTATCATTCTTTGAAGCTTTCTGTTTTCCATACAAGCTGATGGTTTCTTTGAAGATCTGAACTGTTCTAGTTGGCTTCTGTCTGACAGTGGCTGCTGTTTGGCAACTTGTGAATAAGTAAGTGAGTGAGCCCCTATAGCAACTCGGATGTAGGCAGGAAATGTGAATGTTTTCCAGATCCAACTTCTAAAACAACAACAGGATAATTCAATAGAAGTCACTTGAGTCAGGAAGAAAGCATTGCCAACAGGTACTGAGGAAATAGAAGGATAAGGGGCAATTTGGATTTACCTTAAATCTGAAAGGAACAGTAGAAGCTAGGCTCGGGCTTGGTAAGGGGCTCCTGAGTGGCCCATAGCAAATTCAAAAGTAAGTAGATATGAAAAAGTGAGAAAGATGTGGCATCTCAGGTCTGTGAAAAGACAGAGTCCAGTTGGATGGCCCCAGGAAAATAATGGCTTACCTCCTAAACACTTTCATCCTGTGCCATGTCTTTGAATTCTGCACAGAGAAGTCTTTGTTTTTTTACAAGACCCCTGCCCTTTTTTGGCAATATTTACTCAGGGTAATGTATCCATTGGATAAGTAGGTGCCAGCTTCATGGGAGTTGTTCTCTTTCCATTAGATCATCAGGCCAGGTCTTATACAGTGTGCTAAGCCTGAGGTGGGTGGTGACAACATAAAACTCAGGGACTCATATCAGGATTCCTAATTCCACTAATTGACTTGTCTGGGAAGTATATTTTGCCCTTGGAGTCTGTATTTCTTACACAGATCAGCACAATCTATCCTCAGATAAGGAACTCGAGGTAGCCACAGTCTAACTTCACACTCTGTTCCTTTACAGGGAGCTCACACTCCTCAGAAAATGAGGGGCACTTTCATCTTTGTGGGCTTTGAAACACATTATCCTTTCCTGTTCAGCAATCAGTGGTCACAAACAGTCCCTACCTTCTTGTATTTTTCACAGTGTGTGATGTGGCGGTACATCTTAGCTTCTAATGGATTCAAAGTCCCACCATTCTAAATGGAACAGACTTGAGGCTTCTGGTATGACAGTCTTCACAGCTCACTAGTCCCTCGGACTTTGCTCTTTGAGGACTACTTTTCAGTAGTTCAGGGCAATTCTGTTTTTCTCTGTAAGTGTGTGATCAAATATATGTACCAGAAAATGCAACATTTTGACCATTTTTGTACTCTCTTCCTACTGTAGAGCAACTGACACCAACTCTGCTCTGATATTTTCAGTCTGCAAAACTGAAACTCTGCATTAGCAGCCCTTCCTCCTTTACCCCTGACAACCAGAAACCATCTACTCTCAGTTTCTGTGAGTTTAAGTACCTGGTGGGAATGGAATCAGACAGTGCTTATCCTTTTGTGCCTGGCTCATTTCATTTAGCATAATATCCTCAGAGTATATTCAGTTTGCTACATGTATTAGAATTTTGTTCCTCTTTATATCTGCATAATATCCTGCTGTATGATTTCAATGGACCACATTTTATCAGCTCGTGCATCACTGGAAATTTAGGATACTTTTACCTTTTGGCTACAGTAAACAATGCTTCTGTGAAGACAGATATAGGAAAGTCAACTCCAGGTCCTTGCACACAATTTAGGAGGTTTATACTCACAAATGAAACTGCTGAATCACATGGGAATTCTGTTTTAATTCTGCAAGCAACTGCCAAATTTCTACAGCGAAGCAACTCTTTTCTATTACCATTAGCTTCACATAAGTATTCCAGTTTCTCCATGACCTTGCTAACACTTTTTCTGTTTTCTGACTTCTGATAGTAGCTCTCCTAATGGATGTGAGCTGGTCTTGTTGAGATTTTGGTTGGCATTTCTCTAGCAATTGGTAACATTTAGTCAATTTCATGTGCTTGCTTGTGTTTAAGTGTATCCTCTCTGTTCATTCAGAGCCAGTCCTGATATGCATTTGAACCTAAGTATAGAATGTCCACTGCATTTCAGACATCTGGCCGGAGAAAGAGGGTGCCAGTGGCATTTGACTCACTGTCAGACTAATTCTGATATCCCAGGACCTACATACACAGCAGATAGTAATTCTGATATCCCGGGACCTACATACACAGCAGATAGTAATTCTGATATCCCGGGACCTACATACACAGCAGATAGGCGTATAGGTTTAGTTTTGAGAAGAGGTCGGTGTGCTAAGACCTGTGTGCTCATCATTTGAGCACTGCAATTATACTAGCGTGGCCATGTCACTTTTACCTCTCACCTCCTCCTCTGGCAAGTGGGAAAGACTATGTGCTTCTTGCTTTGACTAGTCGTGGGGGTGGGGGTTGGCAACTGCACTCTGTGTTTCTAGACTGCACAGAATTCATTCACCCACTCGGTCTTTGTAACCTGACCACAGACAGCGTGGAGGACAAGTGAGTTTCTTTTCTTTTGTTTTTGTAATCCTTACACAACCTCCCTTAAGCTAGCCCAGTTTGGGCCCATATTTCTTCCTACATCTTATATGAAACTTCGAGTGCTGGCATGATTATATTTTCTGCATTTTATTTAGGAACCGGGTGAAATATGTTATTTACAGTTTTGTACCTTGGTGTTCTTGTGAGACTCCTAACAGGGAACAGGACCTATCTCTGATTCTGTCGCCTGTCTCTGGGACCCTTTCCCCTAACTAGGCTACCTTGTCCACTCTCAATAGGAGATGTGCCTATTCATACCACAACTTGATATGCCATGGCTGGTTGATATCTATGGGAGGCCTACTCTTTTCTGAAGAGAAATGGAGGAGGAGTGGATGGGGGAAGAGGACAAGGGGAAGTGGGGGTAGGGGGGAGACTTAGCAGAGAGAAGAGAGGGGTAACTGTGGTCAGATGTAAAAATAAATAAGTAAATAAACAGCTTTAAAAAAAGAACTAAGTAGAACACCTTAGGATGAATTGTGCTTTACTGAGAATGAGGTGGGAAGGGATCAAAGCCAGGGCACTGGGCATGTTAAGCAGCCTGTATCAAGTGTACACAGCGTGTCCTCAGGTAAGCTAGATTTCAGAAGTGGACCATTGGGAGGTATGATAAAAACTGCTTTTAACAGGGTGTTTAATGGGTATTTGGCACTATGCTCTAAGGGCTTTGTCTTTAATTCTCACTGTAATCTTACAAGGCTATCTGCTTTATAAATGAAGAAACAGGTTCAGTTCCCTTTAATGACTCCCAAGAGAGCTTCCCAGTTAGAGGTAGAACTGAGATTTGAACCTAGGCACAGGCTCTGGGTTTATTAGTTTATAGCTTTGAAAAGTAAAGGGGTGTGTGCTTTGGCAGTGTAGGTGAGCAGGGTATCCTCCAGGGATGGACTTATTAGTAAGCTTGCATTCATCTCTTAGATCTATGTCATGCCTGAACATACATATCATGACTTAAAACAGCAGCGCTCCGAACCTGTAGGAAGCATTCTCTCCCTGAAGCTACGATGGGATCCCACAAGCAGGCAGGTGGAGACCATCACAGCCCCAGATACATAACACAGACCCCTGCTAGAGAGGTTAATAATGGCATTGACAGGGTTGCAAGGTAGACAGGAGAATCCCCTTGCCTCCACTGATGCATCTGCCTTCTCATTTGCTAATGCTCCCTTGAGGATCTGAAAAAATATGCAAAGTGAACAGTAGACATTTGTGATTTATAACACACCAGCTTAAGAACAAAGTCATCCACTTAGTGAAGCTTCTAGGTAGGTGTCACTAGATACATGAGGAAGAGCAGTATAGACTCTGCATGTATAAATACTTGATGCAGCCCTGAGACCAGCAGGCCCATGAGTGCCTGCTCTATGCTAGGCCCTGTCTTGCATGCCTATAATTCAGCAGCAAGCAAGCCAGATCAGACTGTTTGCAAGACTGGCACAAGGTGCCCTGACCCTTGTTCTCCAGCATCTTCTGTCCTGCTAGATGCAAAGCCATATATGAGTCCAGTCACTGCCACCTAGGTTTGAGGTGAGTAGATGTCAGTTGCAAGTGTTCAGGGCAATGAGCAATAAAGACAGGAATGGAGTAGGCATGGAACTGCAGGTTAACTATCCATATTCATTAGATGTATGGACAGAGACTCAGAAAAAGGCAAGTTCTAAAATATACTGAACTGATGTATTGGATATTTTTCTTATTACAGTGAGAAACTAACTGAAGAAAAGCAACCTGTGGAAGGCAGAAGTTTAGTGTTGTGTGATAGAGAGTCCAATCCGTCATGGCAAGGCAGTCATGACAGCAGGAATGCGAGGTGGCAGGTCACACTGCATCTGCAGTCAGGAAGCAGAGGGAGATGAATGCTGGTGCTTAGCTTGCTTTCTCGTTTTTTTATTTAAAATATAAGATTTCTAAGTTTCATTTTATGTGTATAAGTGTTTTGTCTACATTGTATATATGTATACCATGTGTGTATAGCCTGCCTGGTGCTCACTGAAGTTAAGGACAGTTGTAAGCCACCAGGTGGGTGCTGGGAACCAAATACAGTTCCTCTGCAAGAGCAGCAACTGCCCTTAACCACTGAGCCACCTCTCCATTGCTTTCTCGTTTTTTTTATTGAGTCCAGGTTCCCAGCCCATGGAATAGCACTACCCATGTTCAGTGTAAGTCTTTGTATCTTGCTTAAACTTCTCTGGAAATGCCCTCACAGACATGTCTCAAAGTCTCCTAGAAATCTTGTCAGTTTAACAAGATAAATAGTTATAACTGATATTTTCTATTATGAATTCAGAAAATCTCCCTATAGGTGACCTATCAAACATTGAGGGTTGTAATATCTGTTTCAAGGATGTTTGGGCCATTTATATGCCCACAAAAAATCAATACACTCATCAAATTAAGTCCCGTAGAGACATATGATGATACCCATTGTTTGAAAGTGTCAGGCTGTGGAAATTGGATTGAAGCCATTACAAGACCTAGTCAGTACTGGGTGCCTGTCACTTCTTTCCCCAGTGACATTCTTTGCATCTTCTTTCATGGGTAGACTCTTTTATTTCTGGTACAGTTTTCCATTTACAAATACTACATCAGAAACACCTATACATACAAAATAATATCATAATTTTTAATTTGCGTTTGCACCTGTGTATTGTGGGTAAAGGAAAAGGGAATGATGAGTAGGCCTTCAGCAGGACTGCATTTTTCTGTTTAGTAGCATCATTGCTCTTGATTACTTTGTCTCCCACTATAAAGTTCTTGGTCCCCATCATTTTCCAACCACTACCCAAAGGCTTTTGCTATGACTATTGTAAAGGAGGTTATTCCTATCCTGCCTCTAACCCAAGTACATTATGAGTTAAAGACTTGTCACATACTCTCTAGCACAGGACAGTTTGGCTGGTAGTGTATAATAGCTGTACCTTGGCATTTTGGAAACCTGGAAGAGAAGAGGGGCTAGGTGGCGAGAGAAAGAAATGTAGCCAAGACAGTTATTCTGATCAAAGCTCAAATTTTACTGTTGCGACACTCAGTTATGAAGGAAGGGGGAGGGGACCCGATTCCCGCCGAATAATCTCAGGTCCAGTAGAAAGGTGAGCATGTGTGTGGCTCCAAACAGCAAAGCGGCAGGTTCCAGCAGTGGGCGTGGCAGAACGAATGAGCAGGAAGCTCCACCCCTGAGCAAGCAGGTTTCAGGCTGGGGGAGGGGAAGCTATTTATGAATACTCACCCATAATGGCTAACAGTGCTTTGCTTCACATACTATTAATGTCTTTCTCTAATTATGTCTTTAGGAAGAAGAGTTGATTGCAAACGAAACCATACTTTGAGCCATAATGGAACAAGCTGTTCATGGTGAATCAAAGCGAGGCCAGGTCACAGGAACACATTTGACAAATGACATTTCCAAAGTAGGTACTAACATTTAAAAAGTAGAGGAAAGTCAAACTATTGATATTTACCTCTGCAGTTTTAAATGTATTTATTCTTTTCTCATATATTATTACATCTTCACTACAGTTTCTCCTCCATCCACTCCTCCGAGTCCTTCCTCACCCCCTCCCATCTCCCCAGATCCACTGCTCCTCTATTTCACTTCAAAAACAACAGCCCTCCCAGGACTATCAGCCGAGCATGACGACCTAACAAGCCGCACTAAGACTGGGCACAGACCTATCAGGCTTTATCTGTACATTTTAAAATGTACTTCAACCATCTGTTCAGTCAGTGCTGGTTGGTTATGATTTTGTGCATGTATACCTTGATTTCAAATATTAAAACATGCCAGTTACTTATTGCTGTGTACCCAACAAAAATCACAAAGCAAGAGTTTAAAAAAGCAATAATTAGAGCAGAAGCATGACTCAATGGTTAACGGCACCAGCTGCTGTTCTTCAGAGAGCCGGTGTGTAGTCCCCACATGGCGACTTACGACCACCTGTAGCTCCAGTCCTAGGGCATCCCCCTTTCCTCCCTTCTGAGGATACTGAGTCTGGTTCGAGTTGGGAGATTTACACTGGACTTGTTCATGTAGCTGCAACCACGCAGGCACCTCTGGCATGCATGTTTACTGGTGGACTAACGCACTGATGGCAGTGAATGTCGGCTGTCAGCTAGACACATTGACTTGTCTTCTTTTGTTTTAATGTGTAGCCCAGGCTGGCCTTGAACTCCAGATCCTCCTGCCTCTGCTTCCTTCAGCAAATCCTCCTGGCCCTCACCACCAGTACTGGCTGGCTTGTCTTCATATGGCCTCTAGTATGTTAGCTTAGACTCCTTAGTGAAATGGTAGAAGCCTTCCCAGATGGTGGCAGTAGCCCCTAAGATGTAGTATCATGAGTCTCAGAAGATACTTGGAGGAATTGTTGCCCCATCATTGTCAAGTGTTCTGAAGGTTCTTCACCATAGGTCTTCAAGTTTACTGTCATGTAATTCACTCTTGATAAACATCACATTTCCAAATTGTGTCTATC
Source organism: Mus musculus (assembly GCF_000001635.26). Lineage (NCBI taxonomy): Eukaryota > Metazoa > Chordata > Mammalia > Rodentia > Muridae > Mus > Mus musculus. The sequence goes on from NC_000086.7 coordinate 72,927,473, forward strand.
AAGCATTAGTAAATTAGATATTCTCCAAGATAATACCAGGCCTCCAAATCACTCTAGTTTTGGTGTAGAGTTCAAATAAGTTTTCATTTGGGCACCTTTGGTTGAAGCCCTGTACTAGCTCTCCACCCTTTTTGTATAAACCAAGATTTTATTGTTAACAGCAACCTTAAAAAAATCATAACAAACTGCTAGTACCATCAGGTCTGAACCTTCTTTACATACTTTGGAATATGCTCTGTTTTCCAGGGAGTGACTTTCTAAGAAATAAATGCCTAAATTTAAGCTACTAAGGAAGAATAGTTTTATCTACTCTAAAAAGAAAATCATCTCTGCTGAAGAAAAAGTAAAACTAGAAAGAAAAAAAACCCAGAAGCCCCAGCCATGCTCTTAAGATTATATTACAATCGAATTTAATTCTTTTGTGGTGCTGGGAATCAAACATGTAGCTTAATAGATGTGCTCTACCACTGAGCTATACACCCTACTCCAAGCTCATTCCTCTCCTTTTCTTAGCACTATCATCTCTAAGATGTCCATTTTATCCATTTGGTCCATCCTGGAGTCTTACTACCTGAAATTTTATTTTTATACTCTGCTTTTAACTGGTATGGCCACCAAAAGTTAGTGATTATTTCACCTGGTCTCTTCTAGCCACTTAGTCTTAGACATATGATTAAGTACGTTAATAAGCCTTTACATGTTCAACATCTCTGGGCAGAGTCTAGTTTGATTCCCATCACTATAAAACTCTACTGACCAGCAATTGTCTCAGTTGTTCCAAGCAGTATCAGTACAATATGCCTGTAGGTTCACGGCCAGCCTGGTCTACATAAAGAATTCCAGGACAGCTAGGGATATAGAGAGAGACAGACCCTGATTTCATACATACATACATACATACATTCATATTATAAAACCAGGAAATGTAATTTCCCTGAAGGACACAATAGCAAAATTATAAGGTTATTTATTTGTCTGATTGATTGGTTTGGTTTGTGTGTGTGTGTATATGTATGTGCATGCCTGTATTTGTGTAGTTCATGTAAGTGATTGTACAGGTGTGCACACCCATATGTTTATACAAAGAGGCTAGAGGAAGACATTGGATGTCATTATTGTACTCCGCTTTCTTTCTTTAAGACAGAGCCTCTCACCTTATTATTTTTCCATTGCTGTGATAAAATACCATGACATTGGCACTTCAGAGAGAAAAGGGTTTATTTGGGCTATGATTCCAGAGGAATAAGATTCCATCATCATCACTGCATAGATGCTTGGCAGTAAGCAAGCATAGTGACTAGAATAACAAGCTGAGAGCTCCCATCTTGAACTATAAACATGAAACCAAGAGAGAGAGCACTGGGAACAACAGGAAACTTTGAAACTCCAAAGCCCCCAGTGACATACTTCCAGCAAAGCCATAGCTCCTAAACCTACCCAAACAGCATCACCAACTGGGACCAGAGGACTCATGCCCAAGATGACAGAGGATGTTCCTATTTAAGCCTCTACTATATTCTATAAACTAGAAGATTGCTGTTTTGCCTAATATGGCTGGTCAGCAAGCTCTCAGGTTTCACCTGGCTTTGCTCCTTAAATCTGGGTTATAAGCATGTGCAGCCATGCCTGGCTTTTTACATTGGTGTCGGGGATTTGGACTCATGTCATACATTTGCACAGCAAGCACTCTTAACCACTAAGTCATTTCATCAGCCCCTAAGTTGTTTTATTTAAAAATAATTATTAGACTATGAGCCATATAGAATCCCTGAAGCTATAAGCACTAGAGAGCATCAGCAGGAGCTCTGAGGACTGGCCAGACTTCTAATAAACCAAGAAAAACCAGTGTGGCTCTAAGTGCTCACAGTGTAGCTGAGGTAGAAAGAGATGGCAGGACGGGCTGCCAGAGAGGTGATTGATGGACAGTGATGAGGCTAACTGTGTCTACAGAGCTATTTCATGATGAGCACCCAGATTAAGACAGGTAAATCTGCAGAAGGTACCTGGCTTTGACAAGCCCTGAATGTGCCATATAGCTTAATTATGTCACTGCATGTGTCTGTCATTGCAGTGGCTTGTGACAGGTAAACTTGACCTTCACCACTTTAATCCTCATCCTCTTGTCCTCTTGCCATCCTTCTCTTTCTGCAGGCTAAGAAGTGCACAGTGATTGGAGGCTCTGGGTTCCTGGGGCAGCACATGGTGGAGCAGTTGCTGGAGCGAGGCTATACTGTCAATGTATTTGATATCCACCAAGGCTTTGATAACCCCCGGGTGCAGTTCTTTATAGGCGACCTGTGCAACCAACAGGTAAGGGACCCACTCAGTCTCACTGGTCTCTCACAGGACCCCAATGGGAAATCAAGTGCTCAGAGACCAGGGTAACTGTAGCTTAAAAAAATTCTATTTTGAAAACTGTAAAAGTAGCTGGGCGTGGTGGCGCATGCCTTTAATCCCAGCACTCGGGAGGCAGAGGCAGGTGGATTTCTGAGTTCAAGGCCAGCCTGGTCTACAAAGTGAGTTCCATGACAGCCAGGGCTACACAGAGAAACCCTGTCTTGAATGTAAAAGTTATAGGAAATAATTTCACATACCATGTTGTCATTAATCAGAATGAGCAACAGTTGTCTGTGTCACAGGGATTTTGTTGTGTCATAGGAACATGAGAGCAGCCATGGGCCATACATAGTCCAGTGAGCAGACAAGGCTGTGTACCAAGCAAACTTTACCAAAATATTTCATCAAACATATTATAGGTTGCAACATGCCAACTGCTGCCCTAGAGTATGCAGATGGTAGGCCATATGATATTTATTCCTTTTAATTGAGATACAGTTAACATGCTATAACATTCATATTTAAAAATATATTTTATTATTTTAGTTATATGTCTGTGTTGATCTGCACATGTGAGTGCAGGTGTCTGCAGAAGCCAGAGATGTTAGATATCCCCAGCTTCCCCAATCAGAGCCAGAGTTAGAGGTAGTTGTAAACCATCGGATATGGGTACTAGGATTTAACTCAGATCCTCTGGAAGAGCAGTGCATGCCCCAGCAGTGCTCAGCCACCTCTCCAGCCCTGAACTTCACATTTTTGAAATGTGCTCTGAAATAATTTTCAGCAGCTCTTCACTTCCCAAGGAGATCCTGCGCCTCTTCAGTCCCCAGTGTCCTCACAGCCCTCAGCACCACTCTCCCACTCTCAGATGTTCTGAAAATGTCCTTTAACACAAAGCTTTCAAGTTCCATCCTGGTTGTATGGAGTATTTATATTTTGAATCATTGTAGATATTGCCAAGTCGCTCAGCAAAGCTCTTGGGTGTTTATGGTGACCATCCACAGCCACCCCTTTCCCTTCCCAAATGACTGACTTCTTTCCACATTGGTTTCAGCTCCTTGCTGAAGGTGGCCCCATCAACATTTCTGGTAAAATTGTACTCCAGTGGGACCAACTCTGGGCATTTTACTGTCACCCTCTGTACTGCATCCTCACCAGCTTTGGCTCCATAGCCCCTTTGTTTTCCTGTGTAACTTTCATCCCCCAAACCCAGTCTCTTCTTGTCACTTGTCAGCTAGGGTTCTTCAGAAAAACAATCCATAGTGGGAAGGAGAGGGCCAGTGCACAGGGCAGGAAGGAGAGAATGACTGAGATCAAATTCAAAGAATGAGTTTTTGTGATTGGCGGGTGGGAAGTATTAAGTTAGCAGGACAGACAGAAAACTTGGGCAGAACTGATAGCATGCCCTGATTAGGACCCCTGGCTCTTACAGAAACCTGTTTTGTTCTTAAGGTCCTGTTCACCAAGAGTTTCAAGGAGAGTACTCTTTTGTCTGAAGCAGCCGACTGTTAGTTACTATTCTCCCCCAGCCAGTTATAGATGCACTCGCTAAGAGGGAGATAGGATATGGACCAGGTGATTCACCAGAAGCCCCAACACCGACAAAACCATCTGTCTTTTCCTTCTGCTTCTCCGGGTGATGCGTACATTCTCACTGTTCCTTGCTTCTATCATAGCCCTCACTCTCCCCTGGTGCCATCGAGCCTCAGTCACAAGCCTACACATGCCTCCATCTAATTCCAAAGGAACTTTCCCAACACAGCATGTTCTCCAGTCACAATCAGCCTCGCAAAATACAAGCAAGAAGCATTAACCAGGTCAGGGGTTTGCCAGACAAATGTGCTAAAAGGTCAGAGGACTAAGGCAAAGCTCTATGAGTAGAGCCCGAATTCTCAACTAAGCAAGGAAAGGTGGATTGATGCTGTTAAAGACCATGGCAAGGGACCACTTCAAAATGATCCTTCTGCCTCAGCCTCCCAGAGCTGGAACTATAGGCACCTACCTATGTCAGCTGAAGAAGCCCTTTCATTGCACTCTCTTTAGCTCCTGGTTCTACTTTCCAAACAGCCAGATGGAAAAAGATGCTTATCGACTGAAAGGGGGTAGGGGAGCAAAGTAATTCCAGATCTTTGGTATTTTTTGAGATTGTATTTATTTTCATTTTATGTGCTTTGCCTGCATATGTGTCTCTGTGACACATAAACACTGCACCCACAGAGGCCAGAAGAAGGTGTGTGGTCTTCTGGAACATGAGTTACAGACAGACGTGAGTAAGTATGTGGCTGCTCGGGATCGATTCCAGGGCCTCCAGAAGAACAACCAAGGCTCTTAAACACTGGGCATCTCTCCAACTCCATAGCCCACTTCTTTTTTTTTTTTTTTCCATTTTTTATTAGGTATTTAACTCATTTACATTTCCAATGCTATACCAAAAGTCCCCCATATCCACCCACCCCCACTCCCCCTTTTTGGCCCTGGTATTCCCCTGTACTGGGGCATATAAAGTTTGCAAGTCCAATGGGCCTCTCTTTCCAGTGATGGCCGACTAGGCCATCTTTTGATATATATGCAGCTAGAGTCAAGAGCTCCGGGGTACTGGTTAGCTCATAATGTTGTTCCACCTATAGGGTTGCAGATCCCTTTAGCTCCTTGGCTACTTTCTCTAGCTCCTCCATTGGGAGCCCTATGATCCATCCATTAGCTGACTGTGAGCATCCACTTCTGTGTTTGCTGGGCCCCGGCATAGTCTCGCAAGAGACAGCTACATCTGCGTCCTTTCAATAAAATCTTGCTAGTGTATGCAATGGTGTCAGCGTTTGGATGCTGATTATGGGGTGGATCCCTGGCTATGGCAGTCTCTACATGGTCCATCCTTTCATCTCAGCTCCAAACTCCGTCTCTGTAACTCCTTCCATGGGTGTTTTGTTCCCAAATCTAAGGAGGGGCATAGTGTCCACACTTCAGTCTTCATTCTCCTTGAGTTTCATGTGTTTAGCAAATTATATCTTACATCTTGGGTATCCTAGGTTTGGGGCTAATATCCACTTATCAGTGAATACATATTGTGTGAGTTTCTTTGTGAATGTGTTACCTCACTCAGGATGATGCCCTCCAGGTCCATCCATTTGGCTAGGAATTTCATAAATTCATTCTTTTTAATAGCTGAGTAGTACTCCATTGTGTAGATGTACCACATTTTCTGTATCCATTCCTCTGTTGAGGGGCATCTAGGTTCTTTCCAGCTTCTGGCTATTATAAATAAGGCTGCTATGAACATAGTGGAGCATGTGTCCTTCTTACCTGTTGGGGCATCTTCTGGATATATGCCCAGGAGAGGTATTGCTGGATCCTCCGGTAGTACTATGTCCAGTTTTCTGAGGAACCGCCAGACTGATTTCCAGAGTGGTTGTACAAGCCTGCACTCCCACCAACAATGGAGGAGTGTTCCTCTTTCTCCACATCCTCGCCAGCATCTGCTGTCACCTGAATTTTTGATCTTAGCCATTCTGACTGGTGTGAGGTGGAATCTCAGGGTTGTTTTGATTTGCATTTCCCTGATGATTAAGGATGTTGAACATTTTTTCAAGTGCTTCTCTGCCATTCGGTATTCCTCAGGTGAGAATTCTTTGTTCAGTTCTGAGCCCCATTTTTTAATGGGGTTATTTGATTTTCTGAAGTCCACCTTCTTGAGTTCTTTATATATGTTGGATATTAGTCCCCTATCTGATTTAGGATAGGTAAAGATCCTTTCCCAATCTGTTGGTGGTCTTTTTGTCTTATTGACGGTGTCTTTTGCCTTGCAGAAACTTTGGAGTTTCATTAGGTCCCATTTGTCGATTCTCGATCTTACAGCACAAGCCATTGCTGTTCTGTTCAGGAATTTTTCCCCTGTGCCCATATCTTCAAGGCTTTTCCCCACTTTCTCCTCTATAAGTTTCAGTGTCTCTGGTTTTATGTGAAGTTCCTTGATCCACTTAGATTTGACCTTAGTACAAGGAGATAAGTATGGATCGATTCGCATTCTTCTACACGATAACAACCAGTTGTGCCAGCACCAATTGTTGAAAATGCTGTCTTTCTTCCACTGGATGGTTTTAGCTCCCTTGTCGAAGATCAAGTGACCATAGGTGTGTGGGTTCATTTCTGGATCTTCAATTCTATTCCATTGGTCTACTTGTCTGTCTCTATACCAGTACCATGCAGTTTTTATCACAATTGCTCTGTAGTAAAGCTTTAGGTCTGGCATGGTGATTCCGCCAGAAGTTCTTTTATCCTTGAGAAGACTTTTTGCTATCCTAGGTTTTTTGTTATTCCAGACAAATTTGCAAATTGCTCCTTCCAATTCGTTGAAGAATTGAGTTGGAATTTTGATGGGGATTGCATTGAATCTGTAGATTGCTTTTGGCAAGATAGCCATTTTTACAATGTTGATCCTGCCAATCCATGAGCATGGGAGATCTTTCCATCTTCTGAGATCTTCTTTAATTTCTTTCTTCAGAGATTTGAAGTTTTTATCATACAGATCTTTCACCTCCTTAGTTAGAGTCACGCCAAGATATTTTATATTATTTGTGACTATTGAGAAGGGTGTTGTTTCCCTAATTTCTTTCTCAGCCTGTTTATTCTTTGTATAGAGAAAGGCCATTGACTTGTTTGAGTTTATTTTATATCCAGCTACTTCACCGAAGCTGTTTATCAGGTTTAGGAGTTCTCTGGTAGAATTTTTAGGGTCACTTATATATACTATCATATCATCTGCAAAAAGTGATATTTTGACTTCCTCTTTTCCAATTTGTATCCCCTTGATCTCCTTTTGTTGTCGAATTGCTCTGGCTAATACTTCAAGTACTATGTTGAAAAGGTAGGGAGAAAGTGGGCAGCCTTGTCTAGTCCCTGATTTTAGTGGGATTGCTTCCAGCTTCTCTCCATTTACTTTGATGTTGGCTACTGGTTTGCTGTAGATTGCTTTTATCATGTTTAGGTATGGGCCTTGAATTCCTGATCTTTCCAAAACTTTTATCATGAATGGGTGTTGGATCTTGTCAAATGCTTTTTCTGCATCTAACGAGATGATCATGTGGTTTTTGTCTTTGAGTTTGTTTATATAATGGATTACATTGATGGATTTTCGTATATTAAACCATCCCTGCATCCCTGGAATAAAACCTACTTGGTCAGGATGGATGATTGCTTTAATGTGTTCTTGGATTCGGTTAGCGAGAATTTTATTGAGGATTTTTGCATCGATATTCATAAGAGAAATTGGTCTGAAGTTCTCTATCTTTGTTGGATCTTTCTGTGGTTTAGGTATCAGAGTAATAGTGGCTTCATAAAATGAGTTGGGTAGAGTACCTTCTACTTCTATTTTGTGAAATAGTTTGTGCAGAATTGGAATTAGATCTTCTTTGAAGGTCTGATAGAACTCTGCACTAAACCCATCTGGTCCTGGGCTTTTTTTGGTTGGGAGACTATTAATAACTGCTTCTATTTCTTTAGGTGATATGGGACTGTTTAGATGGTCAACTTGATCCTGATTCAACTTTGGTACCTGGTATCTGTCCAGAAATTTGTCCATTTCGTCCAGGTTTTCCAGTTTTGTTGAGTATAGCCTTTTGTAGAAGGATCTGATGGTGTTTTGGATTTCTTCAGGATCTGTTGTTATGTCTCCCTTTTCATTTCTGATTTTGTTAATTAGGATTTTGTCCCTGTGCCCTTTAGTGAGTCTAGCTAAGGGTTTATCTATCTTGTTGATTTTCTCAAAGAACCAACTCCTCGTTTGGTTAATTCTTTGAATAGTTCTTCTTGTTTCCACTTGGTTGATTTCACCCCTGAGTTTGATTATTTCCTGCCGTCTACTCCTCTTGGGTGAATTTGCTTCCTTTTTTTCTAGGGCTTTTAGATGTGTTGTCAAGCTGCTAGTATGTGCTGTCTCCCGTTTCTTCTTGGAGGCACTCAGCGCTATGAGTTTCCCTCTTAGAAATGCTTTCATTGTGTCCCATAGGTTTGGGTACGTTGTGGCTTCATTTTCATTAAACTCTAAAAAGTCTTTAATTTCTTTCTTTATTCCTTCCTTGACCAAGGTATCATTGAGAAGAGTGTTATTCAGTTTCCACGTGAATGTTGGCTTTCCATTATTTATGTTGTTATTGAAGATCAGTCTTAGGCCATGGTGGTCTGATAGGATACATGGGACAATTTCAATATTTTTGTATCTATTGAGGCCTGTTTTGTGACCAATTATATGGTCAATTTTGGAGAAGGTCCCGTGAGGTGCTGAGAAGAAGGTATATCCTTTTGTTTTAGGATAAAATGTTCTGTAGATATCTGTCAGGTCCATTTGTTTCATAACTTCTGTTAGTTTCACTGTGTCCCTGTTTAGTTTCTGTTTCCACGATCTGTCCTTTGAAGAAAGTGGTGTGTTGAAGTCTCCCACTATTATTGTGTGAGGTGCAATGTATGCTTTGAGCTTTACTAAAGTGTCTCTAATGAATGTGGCTGCCCTTGCATTTGGAGCGTAGATATTCAGAATTGAGAGTTCCTCTTGGAGGATTTTACCTTTGATGAGTATGAAGTGTCCCTCCTTGTCTTTTTTGATAACTTTGGGTTGGAAGTCGATTTTATCCGATATTAAAATGGCTACTCCAGCTTGTTTCTTCAGTCCATTTGCTTGGAAAATTGTTTTCCAGCCTATCACTCTGAGGTAGTGTCTGTCTTTTTCCCTGAGATGGGTTTCCTGTAAGCAGCAGAATGTTGGGTCCTGTTTGTGTAGCCAGTCTGTTAGTCTATGTCTTTTTATTGGGGAATTGAGTCCATTGTTCTTGTGGCTGTCTTCTTTTTGGTTTGTTGAATGATTACTTTCTTGGTTGTTCTAGGGCGTGATTTCCGTCCTTGTATTGCTTCTTTTCTGTTATTATCCTTTGAAGGGCTGGATTCGTGGAAAGATATTGTGTGAACTTGGTTTTGTCGTGGAATACTTTGGTTTCTCCATCTATGGTAATTGAGAGTTTGGCCGGGTATAGTAGCCTGGGCTGGCATTTGTGTTCTCTTAGTGTCTGTATAACATCTGTCCAGGCTCTTCTGGCTTTCATAGTCTCTGGTGAAAAGTCTGGTGTAATTCTGATAGGCCTTCCTTTATATGTTACTTGACCTTTCTCCCTTACTGCTTTTAATATTCTATCTTTATTTAGTGCATTTGTTGTTCTGATTATTATGTGTCGGGAGGAATTTCTTTTCTGGTCCAGTCTATTTGGAGTTCTGTATGCTTCTTGTATGATCATGGGCATCTCTTTTTTTATGTTTGGGAAGTTTTCTTCTATTATTTTGTTGAAGATATTAGCTGGCCCTTTAAGTTGAAAATCTTCATTCTCATCAATTCCTATTATCGGTAGGTTTGGTCTTCTCATTGTGTCCTGGATTACCTGGATGTTTTGAGTTAGGATCCTTTTGCATTTTGTATTTTCTTTGACTGTTGTGTCGATGTTCTCTATGGAATCTTCTGCACCTGAGATTCTCTCTTCCATTTCTTGTATTCTGTTGCTGATGCTCGCATCTATGGTTCCAGATCTCTTTCCTAGGGTTTCTATCTCCAGCGTTGCCTCGCTTTGGGTTTTCTTTATTGTGTCTACTTCCCCTTTTAGTTCTAGTATGGTTTTGTTCATTTCCATCACCTGTTTGGCTGTGTTTTCCTGCTTTTCTTTAAGAGCCTGTAACTCTTTAGCAGTGCTCTCCTGTAAATCTTTAAGTGACTTATGAAAGTCCTTCTTGATGTCCTCTATCATCATCATGAGAAATGTTTTTAAATCTGGGTCTAGATTTTCGGTTGTGTTGGGGTGCCCAGGACTAGGTGGGGTTGGAGTGCTGCGTTCTGATGATGGTGAGTGGTCTTGATTTCTGTTAGTAGGATTCTTACGTTTGCCTTTCGCCATCTGGTAATCTCTGAAGCTAGCTGTTTTAGTTGTCACTGTTAAGAGCTTGTTCTTCAGGTGACTCTGTTAGCCTCTATGAGCAGACCTGGAGGGTAGCACTCTCCTTAGTTTCAGTGGGCAGAGTATTCTCTGCAGGCAAGCTCTCTTCTTGCAAGGCAGGTACCCAGATATCTGGTGTTCGAACCAGACTCCTGGCAGAAGTTGTGTTCCACTCACTAGAGGTCTTAGGATCACGTGTGGAATCCTGTGTGGGCCCTTGCGGGTGTCAGGCGACTCAGCTGGCAAGGTAGCCGGGGCTCGAGTGGAGTGGAAGGGGTTTGTGCCCCAGATCAAGCCCGGGTAGCCTGCTTCCCTATGTACCGCAGTCTCAAGTTCCACGCGATTGGATTGGGGTAGGCGCTGTGTTCCACTCACCAGAGGTCTTAGGGTCCCGTGGGGAGTCCCGTGTGGGCCCTTGCGGGTGTTGGGCAAGACTCTGCTGTCAAGGTAGCCCGGGGCTCGAGTCTCGAGTCGAGCGGAAGGGACTTGTGCCCCAGATCAGGCCCGGGTAGCCTGCTTCCCTATGTACCGCAGTCTCAAGTTCCGCGCGATTGGATTGGGGCAGGCACTGTGGTCCACTCACCAGAGGTCTTAGGGTCCCGTGGGGAGTCCCGTGTGGACCCTTGCGGGTGTTGGGCAAGACTCTGCTGGCAAGGTAGCCCGGGCCATAGCCCACTTCTTAAAGAGTTGTTCCCCACCCCCACCCCCAACTTGTGGTGGCTTTTGTAGCTTTTGTAATTCAGATTGTTGTTCTTTGTAAGCCATCTGGCTTTTCCACTCATGGCTTTAGGATTTTTTTTTTTTTAAATATCCAGGCCTCAGTTTTGGTCTTTTGTTACCTTAGCCTATGTCCTGTGTTCCTTCTTTTTTTTATACTATTACACAGATTCTTACCTTTATATAACTTCTCATGGCCATGTCATCTTTACCCTCACGTTATTTTCTGTGTGCATGAAGGTGTGGCCAGATAGACATTCTTGTGTAGGCCAGAAGTTGACATCAGGTGTCTTTAGTCACTTTCCATCTCATTTTGAGGCAGGATCACTAAACCTAGAGTTCAGCTAGGCTAGCCAGGAATCTCCAGGGATCCACGTGTCTCTGCTCCACCAGCCCTGGGATTACAGGCACACCTTTGTGCATAGCTTGGGTTTTTGTTTTTTTATTTGGTTGGGGTTTTTTGGTTTTGTTTTCTTGAGACCAGGGTTTCACTGTATATCCCTGGCTGCCCTGGAACTCGCTATGCAGACCAGGCTGGCCTCGAACTCAGAAATCCACCTACCTCTGCCTCCCAAGTGCTGGGATTAAAGGCGTGTGCCACCACTGCCCAGCACAAAGCTTGTTTTTTGTTTGTTTGTTTTTTGGTTTGTTTTTAACATGAGTCCTGGGAATTCCCAACTGCCGCCTTCTCAGCATGTCTGTTTCCTGCCCTCCCCCCCCCCAATTATTTTCAAGACAATCTTAAACATATCAGTCTATCTATAAACATTTCAGGATTTGTCTCTAAAACATTAAAATTATTTTTAATAAAAATATTATACAATATTATCTCAGAGGCACAGTAAATAGTTCCTTAATGTATAATTGTTTCCCCAAATAGAGAGTTAAACACAAAGATTTGACTGTGTATTTATATTTATATATGTCAGTCTCTTAGTTCCCACGATGTCTTAGTATATGTGTTGACTTAGTGCTGTTTAGCTTGTTCATTATCAGGTAGCATGTCCCAGGGCTCCAGGTAATCAACATATGTCCCTGTGCCATCTACTATTTCCTGTAAAATAATAGGTCCATTGTCCAGTAAGGCACCCAAGGGCCACCTATGGCTACCAAGCTCTTCAATTAAGACAAGTCAGAGTGAGAGGCACTTTAAAATACATATTGAAATTCAGAGACTGAGTACAAAATCATTAAGTAGCTCAATAATTTCATATTGATTATGTCCAGGGACTACAAAATCTAGACTCTGATAGGTTTATACACACACACACACACACACACACACACACACATTTTTTTTTTTTTGAGAAAGGGTTTTGCTTTTTAGTGTAGGCTAGCTTGGAATTCATTATGTCAAGGATACTAGCCCCAAACTCACAGTAATCCTTTTGCTTCCAACTCCCAAATAAGTAGGAAGCAAAGACTTGATGTGGTTCTGGTCGTCGTCGTCCCCAATCCTGATGCATTGTGACTACAAACCCCTGTATATGTATATGTGTGTGAACATTGAATGTGCACATGCACGCACACGAGAGAGAGAGAGAGAGAGAGAGAGAGAGAGAGAGAGAGAGAGAGAGAGAGATTCATTTTAGAGATATTAAGTACATTAGAGAGCTGAGTATTTGTCCTCATCCACATTTCTGAGTGCACTGCTGCTTCTCGAGGGCAGATAAGAAACTACTAATCACCATCTTTCAAAAGATGAGTCATATGTGTTTCTCCGCACCCAGTGCTGTGTCAGAGGAACCCATCACCATGCCCAGAAGGAAGGAATGCTACACAGAGCAGCCAAAAAGAATCTGGCCAAACAGGCCTTGCTGGGCTTTCTTATTAACTGTGCTTATATCTATGCTTCGGCCGTGCTTGTGTCATGAGACTGGAAGCTTGTGCACCCAGGGTGGGCATGGGAGCTCTATACTATTTCCTCAATAACTTACCCTGTGCATCTCTTCACCTGTACCCTTTGTAATTCCTTTAGAGTGAGTCAGTAAATGTGTTTACCTGAATTCTGTTAGCCTCTTGCACAAGTTAAACATAGCCATAAAGGGAATCTGCGAGTATAGTAACTATGGGTGCATAGATTCTTTTTTATCTAACACATAACTAAAGGAATCTATGCATCCATGGTTCATAAAAAGAAAATTCAGGTGGACAGAGGTCTACTTGGCAGAGGAACGTCAACTCAGTAAATGTTTAGGGAACAACCAAATGAGAATGTCACCATTTGCTGAGAAATGCTCCAAGACAGAGACATCAGTGGATGTTGTAAGTATCACCCCACAGATTTGGTGAGAATCTGGCAGGCAGCTGTCACCTTCACTGAATGACCCAGCTTGGCATTACCAGCAGTGAGTGCCCTGATAAGGATACACTAGCATTGATGTGGAATGCTTGCCAAAACCATTGAGCCTGAATACAGTCATGAATGAACAGACAAGTGCAAAGTGAGAAGGCCATGAAATAACCTCTCTGATCCTGTGAAGTAGTAGTGTGGCAGAGGGCGAAGCTCAGGGGACTGCTCCAGATTAAATGGAAAGACCAGAAGAATCACATATGCATGGTCCATATGTGGATCATAAACCCCCAAATAAATATTGTCAGAATGGCTCGGGAAGTTTAGATATGGACTAACTTACTTAAGAGTTCCAAGGGGCTGAGGAAATAGCTTAGTGAGTTCAAATCCCCAGAACCCACAAATAATAAAAAGCTATATATAATCATGCAGGCCTGCAAACCAAGCATTAGGGAGGGAGAGATGGGGGACTTTCAGGGGCTTATTGACCAGCTAACATACCTCAAACAAGAAGGTGTCTTTTAAAATATAGGTGGTAGAGAAAGGTGATGCTCTGTGAGTTGGAGGGCAAAGTGTTCTACATAACAAGTCCTAGACCATCTGAGGACACACAGCGAGACCCTGTCTCAAAAAAATAAAAAAAAATTAAAAAAAAAAGAAAGAAAGAAAAAAAGAAAAAAATGAAATTACTTTTCCGCAAGAGTAAATCAGTTTATTCCTCTCTATTTTCTCCTTTCACTAATAACTCTTATTCTTACTGATGACCAAACTGTCTCTTCTTTGGCCAGTAGGAGTCCCTGCGTGTTTGTTCTTGAGTCTTTTTAGTCTCCTGTAGGCCTAGAGAGTCTTACTGATTCCTGGTCCATTTAGTATGTTTACTGCCCCAGATCTGCAGCCACCTGTTTGTCTTAGGAGGTTCCTTCTAGAAGTAAGTGAAAGCTGCTCGCTTTATAAATCTCCTTCCTGTCACTGCATTGTCTGGCTTCTAGTACTCCCATTTAATTCAGGGCAAGGTAATAAGAAGGGGACAATTAAAAGAAAACTTGTTTTTATCCCACATGCTTTTGTGTAGTTTGAGTCTTTTACAAAAAGTAAGGTTTTTGTGTTGCTTATATAATTATAAAAAGCCAAAAGACCTTCAGCCACAGATGACAGAATGTGAGAAGGCTTGTGGGAAGCCGCCCCCACATTCGCCGTCACAAGATGGCGCTGACATCCTGTGTTCTAAGTTGGTAAACAAATAATCTGCGCATGAGCCAAGGGTATTTACGACTACTTGTACTCTGTTTTTCCCGTGAACGTCAGCTCGGCCATGGGCTGCAGCCAATCAGGGAGTGATGCGTCCTAGGCAATTGTTGTTCTCTTTTAAGAGGAAAGGGGTTTCGTTTTCTCTCTCTCTTGCTTCGCTCTCTCTTGCTTCTTACACTCTGGCCCCATAAGATGTAAGCAATAAAGCTTTGCCGTAGAAGATTCTGGTTGTTGTGTTCTTCCTGGCCGGTCGTGAGAACGCGTCGAATAACAATTGGTGCCGAAACCCGGGACGAGAAAAAAACTCGGGACTGGCGCAGGGAAGATCCCTCATTCCGGAACCAGAACTGCGGATCACGTTTATAAAGGTTCCCGTAACACAGACTGTTGAGAAGGATTCAACTGCCGAATTCAGAACTCATCAGCTGGGGAACGACGGTGATAAAGGTTCCCGTAAAGCAGACTGTTAAGAAGGATTCAACTGTATGAATTCAGAACTTTTCAGCTGGGGAACGAGAGTACCAGTGAGTATGTTTGGCCTTGAATTTTTTCTGGTGTTAGGAGCCCTTTTGTTCTTTTTCACATGTTATCAAGTGATTAAGATAGGGCTGAAAATTCTAGAGGAAATTCAGGACAAGCTATCAGAAGTAAAGCGGGAAGAGAGAGTAGGAACAAAGAGGAAGTATGGTACACAAAATAAGTATACAGGCCTTTCCAAGGGTCTTGAACCCGAGGAAAAGTTAAGGTTAGGTAGGAATACCTGGAGAGAGATTAGAAGAAAAAGAGGAAAAAGGGAGAAGAAAAAAGATCGATTAGCGGAGGTCTCTAGGAGATACTCGTCACTAGATGAGCTCAGGAAGCCAGCTCTTAGTAGCTCTGAAGCAAGTGAAGAATCCTCCTCTGAGGAAACAGACTGGGAGGAAGAAGCAGCCCATTACCAGCCAGCTAATTGGTCAAGAAAAAAGCCAAAAGCGGCTGGCGAAAGTCAGCGTACTGTTCAACCTCCCGGCAGTCGGTTTCAAGGTCCGCCCTATGCGGAGCCCCCGCCCTGCGTAGTGCGTCAGCAATGCGCAGAGAGGCAGTGCGCAGAGAGATGCGCAGAGAGGCAGTGCGCAGAGAGATGCGCAGAGAGGCAGTGCGCAGAGAGGCAGTGCGCAGAGAGGCAGTGCGCAGACTCATTCATTCCCCGAGAGGAACAAAAGAAAATACAACAGGCATTTCCGGTCTTTGAAGGAGCCGAGGGTGGGCGTGTCCACGCTCCGGTAGAATACGTACAGATTAAGGAAATTGCCGAGTCGGTTCGTAAATACGGAACCAATGCTAATTTTACCTTGGCGCAGTTAGACAGGCTCGCTGGCATGGCACTAACGCCTGCTGATTGGCAGACGGTTGTAAAAGCCGCTCTCCCTAGTATGGGCAAATATATGGAATGGAAAGCGCTTTGGCACGAAGCTGCACAGGCGCAGGCCCGAGCAAACGCAGCTGCTTTGACTCCAGAGCAGAGAGATTGGACTTTTGACTTGTTAACGGGTCAGGGAGCTTATTCTGCTGATCAGACAAACTACCATTGGGGAGCTTATGCCCAGATTTCTTCCACGGCTATTAGGGCCTGGAAGGCGCTCTCTCGAGCAGGTGAAACCACTGGTCAGTTAACAAAGATAATCCAGGGACCTCAGGAATCTTTCTCAGATTTTGTGGCCAGAATGACAGAGGCAGCAGAGCGTATTTTTGGAGAGTCAGAGCAAGCTGCGCCTCTCATAGAACAGCTAATCTACGAGCAAGCCACAAAGGAGTGCCGAGCGGCCATAGCCCCAAGAAAGAACAAAGGCTTACAAGACTGGCTCAGGGTCTGTCGAGAGCTTGGGGGACCTCTCAGCAATGCAGGTTTAGCGGCTGCCATCCTTCAATCTCAGAACCGCTCCATGAGCAGAAATAATCAGAGGACATGTTTTAATTGCGGAAAGCCTGGGCATTTTAAGAAAGATTGCAGAGCTCCAGATAAACAGGGAGGGACTCTCACTCTTTGCTCTAAGTGTGGCAAGGGTTATCATAGAGCTGACCAGTGTCGCTCTGTGAGGGATATAAAGGGCAGAATTCTTCCCCCACCTGATAGTCAATCAACTGATGTGCCAAAAAACGGGTCATCGGGCCCTCGGTCCCAGGGCCCTCAAAGATATGGGAACCGGTTTGTCAGGACCCAGGAAGCAGTCAGAGAGACGACCCAGGAAGACCCACAAGGGTGGACCTGCGTGCCGCCTCCGACTTCCTATTAATGCCTCAAATGAGTATTCAGCCGGTGCCGGTGGAGCCTATACCATCCTTGCCCCCGGGAACCATGGGCCTTATTCTCGGCCGAGGTTCACTCACCTTGCAGGGCTTAGTAGTCCACCCTGGAGTTATGGATTGTCAACATTCCCCTGAAATACAGGTCCTGTGCTCAAGCCCTAAAGGCGTTTTTTCTATTAGTAAAGGAGATAGGATAGCTCAGCTGCTGCTCCTCCCTGATAATACCAGGGAGAAATCTGCAGGACCTGAGATAAAGAAAATGGGCTCCTCAGGAAATGATTCTGCCTATTTGGTTGTATCTTTAAATGATAGACCTAAGCTCCGCCTTAAGATTAATGGAAAAGAGTTTGAAGGCATCCTTGATACCGGAGCAGATAAAAGTATAATTTCTACACATTGGTGGCCCAAAGCATGGCCCACCACAGAGTCATCTCATTCATTACAGGGCCTAGGATATCAATCATGTCCCACTATAAGCTCCGTTGCCTTGACGTGGGAATCCTCTGAAGGGCAGCAAGGGAAATTCATACCTTATGTGCTCCCACTCCCGGTTAACCTCTGGGGAAGGGATATTATGCAGCATTTGGGCCTTATTTTGTCCAATGAAAACGCCCCATCAGGAGGGTATTCAGCTAAAGCAAAAAATATCATGGCAAAGATGGGTTATAAAGAAGGAAAAGGGTTAGGACATCAAGAACAGGGAAGGATAGAGCCCATCTCACCTAATGGAAACCAAGACAGACAGGGTCTGGGTTTTCCTTAGCGGCCATTGGGGCAGCACGACCCATACCATGGAAAACAGGGGACCCAGTGTGGGTTCCTCAATGGCACCTATCCTCTGAAAAACTAGAAGCTGTGATTCAACTGGTAGAGGAACAATTAAAACTAGGCCATATTGAACCCTCTACCTCACCTTGGAATACTCCAATTTTTGTAATTAAGAAAAAGTCAGGAAAGTGGAGACTGCTCCATGACCTCAGAGCCATTAATGAGCAAATGAACTTATTTGGCCCAGTACAGAGGGGTCTCCCTGTACTTTCCGCCTTACCACGTGGCTGGAATTTAATCATTATAGATATTAAAGATTGTTTCTTTTCTATACCTTTGTGTCCAAGGGATAGGCCCAGATTTGCCTTTACCATCCCCTCTATTAATCACATGGAACCTGATAAGAGGTATCAATGGAAGGTCTTACCACAGGGAATGTCCAATAGTCCTACAATGTGCCAACTTTATGTACAAGAAGCTCTTTTGCCAGTGAGGGAACAATTCCCCTCTTTAATTTTGCTCCTTTACATGGATGACATCCTCCTGTGCCATAAAGACCTTACCATGCTACAAAAGGCATATCCTTTTCTACTTAAAACTTTAAGTCAGTGGGGTTTACAGATAGCCACAGAAAAGGTCCAAATTTCTGATACAGGACAATTCTTGGGCTCTGTGGTGTCCCCAGATAAGATTGTGCCCCAAAAGGTAGAGATAAGAAGAGATCACCTCCATACCTTAAATGATTTTCAAAAGCTGTTGGGAGATATTAATTGGCTCAGACCTTTTTTAAAGATTCCTTCCGCTGAGTTAAGGCCTTTGTTTAGTATTTTAGAAGGAGATCCTCATATCTCCTCCCCTAGGACTCTTACTCTAGCTGCTAACCAGGCCTTACAAAAAGTGGAAAAGGCCTTACAGAATGCACAATTACAACGTATTGAGGATTCGCAGCCTTTCAGTTTGTGTGTCTTTAAGACAGCACAATTGCCAACTGCAGTTTTGTGGCAGAATGGGCCATTGTTGTGGATCCATCCAAACGTATCCCCAGCTAAAATAATAGATTGGTATCCTGATGCAATTGCACAGCTTGCCCTTAAAGGCCTAAAAGCAGCAATCACCCACTTTGGGCAAAGTCCATATCTTTTAATTGTACCTTATACCGCTGCACAGGTTCAAACCTTGGCAGCCGCATCTAATGATTGGGCAGTTTTAGTTACCTCCTTTTCAGGAAAAATAGATAACCATTATCCAAAGCATCCAATCTTACAGTTTGCCCAAAATCAATCTGTTGTGTTTCCACAAATAACAGTAAGAAACCCACTTAAAAATGGGATTGTGGTATATACTGATGGATCAAAAACTGGCATAGGTGCCTATGTGGCTAATGGTAAAGTG
Source organism: Mus musculus (assembly GCF_000001635.26). NCBI lineage: Eukaryota > Metazoa > Chordata > Mammalia > Rodentia > Muridae > Mus > Mus musculus. The sequence goes on from NC_000086.7 coordinate 72,946,478, forward strand.
GTATCCAAACAATATAATGAAAATTCACCTCAAGTGGTAGAATGTTTAGTGGTCTTAGAAGTTTTAAAAACCTTTTTAGAACCCCTTAATATTGTGTCAGATTCCTGTTATGTGGTAAATGCAGTAAATCTTTTAGAAGTGGCTGGAGTGATTAAGCCTTCCAGTAGAGTTGCCAATATTTTTCAGCAGATACAATTAGTTTTGTTATCTAGAAGATCTCCTGTTTATATTACTCATGTTAGAGCCCATTCAGGCCTACCTGGCCCCATGGCTCTGGGAAATGATTTGGCAGATAAGGCCACTAAAGTGGTGGCTGCTGCCCTATCATCCCCGGTAGAGGCTGCAAGAAATTTTCATAATAATTTTCATGTGACGGCTGAAACATTACGCAGTCGTTTCTCCTTGACAAGAAAAGAAGCCCGTGACATTGTTACTCAATGTCAAAGCTGCTGTGAGTTCTTGCCAGTTCCTCATGTGGGAATTAACCCACGCGGTATTCGACCTCTACAGGTCTGGCAAATGGATGTTACACATGTTTCTTCCTTTGGAAAACTTCAATATCTCCATGTGTCCATTGACACATGTTCTGGCATCATGTTTGCTTCTCCATTAACCGGAGAAAAAGCCTCACATGTGATTCAACATTGTCTTGAGGCATGGAGTGCTTGGGGGAAACCCAGACTCCTTAAGACTGATAATGGACCAGCTTATACGTCCCAAAAATTTCAGCAGTTCTGCCGTCAGATGGACGTAACCCACCTGACTGGACTTCCATACAACCCTCAAGGACAGGGTATTGTTGAGCGTGCGCATCGCACCCTCAAAGCCTATCTTATAAAACAGAAGAGGGGAACTTTTGAGGAGACTGTACCCCGAGCACCAAGAGTGTCGGTGTCTTTGGCACTCTTTACACTCAATTTTTTAAATATTGATGCTCATGGCCATACTGCGGCTGAACGTCATTGTTCAGAGCCAGATAGGCCCAATGAGATGGTTAAATGGAAAAATGTCCTTGATAATAAATGGTATGGCCCGGATCCTATCTTGATAAGATCCAGGGGAGCTATCTGTGTTTTCCCACAGAATGAAGACAACCCATTTTGGGTACCAGAAAGACTCACCCGAAAAATCCAGACTGACCAAGGGAATACTAATGTCCCTCGTCTTGGTGATGTCCAGGGCGTCAATAATAAAGAGAGAGCAGCGTTGGGGGATAATGTCGACATTTCCACTCCCAATGACGGTGATGTATAATGCTCAAGTATTCTCTTGCTTTTTTACCACTAACTGGGAACTGGGTTTGGCCTTAATTCAGACAGCCTTGGCTCTGTCTGGACAGGTCCAGATGACTGACACCATTAACACTTTGTCAGCCTCAGTGACTACAGTCATAGATGAACAGGCCTCAGCTAATGTCAAGATACAGAGAGGTCTCATGCTGGTTAATCAACTCATAGATCTTGTCCAGATACAACTAGATGTATTATGACAAATAACTCAGCAGGGATGTGAACAAAAGTTTCCGGGATTGTGTGTTATTTCCATTCAGTATGTTAAATTTACTAGGGCAGCTAATTTGTCAAAAAGTCTTTTTCAGTATATGTTACAGAATTGGATGGCTGAATTTGAACAGATCCTTCGAGAATTGAGACTTCAGGTCAACTCCACGCGCTTGGACCTGTCCCTGACCAAAGGATTACCCAATTGGATCTCCTCAGCATTTTCTTTCTTTAAAAAATTGGGTGGGATTAATATTATTTGGAGATACACTTTGCTGTGGATTAGTGTTGCTTCTTTGATTGGTCTGTAAGCTTAAGGCCCAAACTAGGAGAGACAAGGTGGTTATTGCCCAGGCGCTTGCAGGACTAGAACATGGAGCTTCCCCTGATATATGGTTATCTATGCTTAGGCAATAGGTCGCTGGCCACTCAGCTCTTATATCTCACGAGGCTAGACTCATTGCACGAGATAGAGTGAGTGTGCTTCAGCAGCCCGAGAGAGTTGCAAGGCTAAGCACTGCAGTAGAAGGGCTCTGCGGCACATATGAGCCTATTCTAGGGAGACATGTCATCTTTCAAGAAGGTTCAGTGTCCTAGTTCCCTTCCCCCAGGCAAAACGACACGGGAGCAGGTCAGGGTTGCTCTGGGTAAAAGCCTGTGAGCCTAAGAGCTAATCCTGTACATGGCTCCTTTACCTACACACTGGGGATTTGACCTCTATCTCCACTCTCATTAATATGGGTGGCCTATTTGCTCTTATTAATAGAAAAGGGGGAACTGTGGGAAGCCGCCCCCACATTCGCCGTCACAAGATGGCGCTGACATCCTGTGTTCTAAGTTGGTAAACAAATAATCTGCGCATGAGCCAAGGGTATTTACGACTACTTGTACTCTGTTTTTCCCGTGAACGTCAGCTCGGCCATGGGCTGCAGCCAATCAGGGAGTGATGCGTCCTAGGCAATTGTTGTTCTCTTTTAAGAGGAAAGGGGTTTCGTTTTCTCTCTCTCTTGCTTCGCTCTCTCTTGCTTCTTACACTCTGGCCCCATAAGATGTAAGCAATAAAGCTTTGCCGTAGAAGATTCTGGTTGTTGTGTTCTTCCTGGCCGGTCGTGAGAACGCGTCGAATAACAAAGGCTGTTGACCTGCCCTAAACCGGAGTGACTCTTTTGTCTTTGTGTGCTTTTCCAGGACCTGTACCCAGCTCTCAAAGGTGTAAGCACAGTTTTCCACTGCGCGTCCCCTCCGCCGTACAGTAACAACAAGGAGCTCTTTTATAGAGTGAATTTCATTGGCACCAAGACTGTCATTGAAACCTGCAGAGAGGCCGGAGTTCAGGTAAGGGGAATGCTGTGCTGAGGAGTATCAGGAGAGTGTGCTTGCTTTCTCAGAGGGCGGGGGAGCAATTCTTGTTACTGTCTTCCTGGGCCTATCCAGGATTGCCTTTTACATGTCGAGAAGATACTAAAAATTAAGCCCTGGGGACCAGTTGATATCACAGAGGACCACTTGCGGTTATACTCTTCCAATCCAGATAGGCCATCATCAGGATGCTCAGGTAGACTAAGGCCTATTTGTCTTTGCTTAGCAAACTATGAAATTTGAACATTACTTATTTTCTCTATTGAAACAGCATGTACTTAATGTTTTCAATGTTTGACCCTGTGACCCTTTCAGATGTTCATTCAGTGATACTAACTATATTCACTTCGTTGTCCAACCATTACCACTGTCCATCCCTAGTCATGCATACGCAGCAGGGCTCCATTCTTCTGCCCACCCCTAACTCGTGGCAACCACCATATTCTGGCCATCTCTCTGATTATTTAGGGAGCTCATGTGAGTCATTCACACCATGTTTTTATCTTTTGACTTGTCACAATACAGTCTCTGTAAGAGCTGTCCACGCTGACACATGTCAGAATTTCCTTTTCATTTTTCAAGGCTAATACTCCCCTTAGCCTTGGACCATAACTTATTCATTCATCCATCAATAGACATTTGTGGTGCCTTCACCTTTCATCTGCTATGTATGGGGGCTACAAATGCCTCAGTCCTTGCTTTTGACTCTTTTGGTTCAGTACTCAGAGGTGGTATTCCTGAACCATAAGATAATTTTGTACAGAACGTTTTTAAAAGAATCGTCACATTGTTTAACAACCTTGCTTATATTTTAAAAGAAAAAAAAAAAGACAGTACTGTTGCGTATATCTGATAGAAACCTATCATGACTTTGGCCAAAGGACATACAGATTTTAGCCTTGTGTCAGCTTATAACACTGTTAGAAATCTGCTTCCTAGAATGGCCCTAATGAAACCTCAGCCTCTAGGTCCAACATCTCACTTGCTTACAGTGAATGCTACATGCCAAATACTCTGAACTGAGTAAAAGAGTACTTCTCCTAATAATTTTCCTGGTTACTTTTGGCCAGTTCCCAGTAACCAACCGGCCCAGCAGGAATAGATGACAGGGGAGCTCTTCTGGATTCCCATTAGTTAAAATTTCCATTTGCCAATCATATTAATGCATAAGCAGGAACTAGAGAGAGATGGATGCCAGTATTCAGTTAGCTTCCTCCTTTCTTCCTATTCAGGACCCCACAGCCTATGATCCCCTGCATGGTGGCTTTTCCTCTATAATTGAAACCTCTGTAGAAGTGCCACCCAGACATACCCAGAGATGTATCTCCCAGGTGATTTCAAACCAACTGTCATACTCAGCTGTGCTTTACACTTGACAAGACACTTCACCCTGCTGTAGTTGTCACCTACTTTTTCTCATCTTAAGTAGCCAGGAGCTATTCATCCATGCACCTCTGGTATAAGGCATTGGCTTGCATGTTGGAGAACTTTATAACAATGGTGTCGCACTGAACATGTCTTTCTGTAACTTTTTTCCACCAATACTAAACTTTTGAGCTTTATGTATCTTGATATATGTAGCTCTTGTTCATCCTCTGAGGGGGAGGACAGCTTGAAATTGATATAAGTAACCTTTTTTCTCTAACACCCAAAACCAAGTCTTGAATGCATCTTATCTCAAAGTTTGAACATGTTACTTCCCATACTTAAGGCTAATTAACCAGGTATCTATGATTATATGCAAGATTGCTTTTTACAGTTAACCAGTTAAGCATGTTGATGGCTTAATCCAACATTTGTGCAAACATATGCCTCCTGCAGCATACTTTAGGCATCCTGTCCTGCCAGAGTCTGTTCCTAGGTTTTCTGTTTATTGTACTGACCTCTGTTCTCATGGCAGTAGCATACATATCAGTATTTGATAGGGCACACACCTTGAGCAACTTCTTCAAAGATCCCTTAGCTACTCTGAGACTTTTGTTCAAATTTTCCCATCTGCTATATATATGTATTCAGCTTGTCAAGTTCCTTGATGAAGCTGTGAGATTATTACTGCAATTGCATTTATGTTCTGGCAAATTTTTAAAAGAGCTCTTTCTTTCTATTATTTAGTCTTACTTTCTTTTTCTTTTCTTCTTTTTTTCTTCTCTTTTTCCTTTTTGAATTTTTGGAACAGGGTTCCCTGTGTAGTCCTGTCTGTCTGGGAATTCACTATATAGACCAAGATGGCCTCAAATTCAGAAATCTGCCTGCCTCTGCCTCCCAAGTGCTGGGATTAAAGGCCTGAGCCACCACCACCTAGCAAGCCTTCCTTTCTATAAATATCTCCCAGTTGGTAATGCCACTCAGTGATGTTGTACCATACTTCACAAACATTTTATATATCTTTTGTTGAATTTATTCATGTGTACCCCATCATGTGTTAATTACCAACTTATACTGCATTTCAATTTCTGCTGATATTTAGGAATATGGCTAATTTTCACAATACACATATACATACATATGGTAGTTTTAGTTTTGGGGTTGTTTTTGTTTGGGGTGTGTGTGTGTGTACGCACAATTACATGCAGGAGCTTTCAGAGACCAAAGGCTCAAATCCTATTAGAACTGGAGTTACAAGAGTTTGTGAGCATACAATATGGGTATAGGGAAGCCAACTCAGTTTCTCTTCAAGAGCATGACCCCTTTAAGGTCACATATCAGATATCTTACATGTCAGATACTTATATTACAATTTATAGCAGTAGCAAAATTGCAGTTATGAAGTAGCAATGAAATAACTTTATGGTTGGGAGTCACTACAACATTAGGAACTGTATTAAAAGGTTACAAAGTTAGGAAGGTTGAGAACCAATGCACTGGTGAGATTAATTTGGTTTCTTGTTTTTTAAACATTATAAATTAGATTTGTCTTCTCCTTCCACTATGGCTTGGACTTGTAGAATGATGTATAATAAAAGAAGCAAAGAATATATATAGCTAGCTGCTTTCCTTTCTTCCTTCTGTCTTTTTTTTCCCATAGTGCTACTGTAGACTGAACCTAGGGCCTTACACTTGCTAGATGTTTGGCTCTATTAGCAAAGCATGGAAGGCACGACTAAAGTTATGTGTGTGTGTGCATAGGTATGTGTTCACATGGCAAGATTGGTATCAGAGCATCCAGGAGAATTTTGCAATCAGAAATTTCCCTACAGGTTGGTGGTCCATCCTTCCCTCCATGGAGATGCTCTCCTATAGTGATCTACCACGAATAGTGTTAGTTTTGATGCCTCCCTCAGATGTGATCGGATGGAAAAAATAAGATCTACTCTTTTAGATTGGAATACCATAATGTGTCCAGAGTTCCTATGGATACAAAGGTTATCTTTTGGGTTATCTTAGAAGACATAGAAATAAAAGATACTCCAGCAAGTGACTTGGAAATGCCTTAGATAGGACTTGCTCATGCACTTTGAATAGCAATAATTCCTGACTTATATATTCCTTTGAACTTTTTTCTTCCAGAAACTCATTTTAACCAGCAGTGCCAGTGTTGTCTTTGAGGGTGTTGACATAAAAAATGGAACTGAAGACCTCCCTTACGCCATGAAGCCTATTGACTATTACACAGAGACCAAGATCTTGCAGGAGAGAGTATGTTCTTTAAAGGCAGTTAAATGAGCAGATACCTCAAATGTCTCCATTCATAAGAAAAATTATCTATGAACATGGGAATGTTACTATTTTAAGGCCCAAGTACCCAACATGAGATGTAAATTCATGTGTGAAGTTAAATTTCAAGAGGACAGAATACCTTAATGTGGCCAGATACTGTTCTCAGTATTTTCTGTGAACTACTACTTTTACACTCCGAAATGATCTCATACAGTAGATACTCTTTCTTATCATCTCCAAATGACAGGAAAATATCCTGGTTCGCAGAGGGATCCAGAGCCTTCATCAGGGTTCTCATCGTTTCCATGTGATTGGGTTGAGCACTGAGATTGCAAGGACACTGGGGATCCTGGGCTGTAGACTGGGCAGCTGTAGGCTTCCATCTCTTAGGCCTTTGCAGCACACCACACACTGTGGTCCACTCCCCAAGCTGGTACTCCTAAACTGAAGCTCTGCACTCAAGTGGCATGAGTCATCCTGTTCTGCCTGTCCTCACATTCAGCTCAGAACTGGACACAGTCACATAGAAATCACAGCAGAGCCTGTTCTCAGCTGATTAAGAGCGACTTCCTAAACCAGATGTGGCCTTTGACAGGCTAAAGTCCTATGTCCGTGCTGTGTCCTCCTGCTCCATGGAACTAGGTTTAAGGAAAACCAAAGCCTACAATGAGCCTCCTGTTAATTAGTTACCTCAGGCCCTGTGCAGCTGAGTAAGCTCATGACCTCCAGATGGAAGCCTGGCCTCAAGTCATGAATGTGTCACTGGCATGGACTTTTGGGTATTCAGCCGGAAGTCTGAAAAACGGGAGGTGACTCCAACAGTAACTTAATCTTGTTTTCCAGATCAACACTTTAAACCCTCTTAATAATAGGTCATTTGGGGGATTAGTCCAGAAACTCTTCAAATTCCATTCTCTTTAGCACTAAAGATAGCCATGACAAAGGCCATTTGAAGGCTTGCTCATTCCCTTCAGCACCTGCATACATATTTTGCCACCTTGTTTTTACTAACAATAATAACAAATCATTTCGGAAATTACTTACGAGGCAAAACCTGTTTTTCCGTATAGTCATGCTTCATAAGGATGAAGACATGTTCAGAGAAATGCATCGTTGGGTGACTTATCATTGTGGGAACGTAGTATACCTGAAAAACTCAGACAGCTAATGGTACCTCTAGCATATGAGACCACCAATATGTGTCTTTGTGTGTATATGTGTATGTCTACATGATAATGGAGGTATATGGACACGTGTATGTTTGTATTGAGGCAGGTATCATCTTCTGGAATATTGTCCACCTCCTTTGAGACAAGGTCATTCATTGACCTGGAACTCACTAGTTCTAAAGTGGTTGTTTAGTAAGCCTCGGTTATCTTCAAGTGTCTCTCTTCATAGCCTTGGGATTATAAGCATGCACACTGACCTAGAACTCACCAATTAGACTAAAATGGTTATCCATCAAGCCTCCCTCACATATCCTCCTGTGCCTGTCTCCATAGCCATGGGATTATAAACATGCACCTCCACATATTTTGACATGGGTTGTAGGGGATCAAACTCATATCCTTGTGCTTGCAAAGTAAAAGTTTTGCTGACTGAGCCAGCTCCCCAACTCTATGTATCTGTTGTTGACTGAACCCTTTATTAATGGTGCATGAGTATGCTTGAAGCTTCACACACGACACTGAATTCAGGAGCTCTTTTGGTGGTAGCAGCCTTGCTGGAGGCTCAAGACTACTTCACTAACTAGAACTCTCATACCCTTTCCAGCAATTAAAGAAGCCAGGATACACCTTCTGGCTGCATGTGTAAATAGCCATTATACCCAACCTAAACTTTCTGATTTCAATCCTAGCAGATGTTAGCCAGATTCTCCTGCCTTGTTGGTTTTTCAGGGACAAGTGGGATAGAGTTATAGTGTGCTGTCCCAAGGCAGACAACTGTCCAGTGTCCTGCACACACACCAAATATGTCATAGGTCTGCCTCCTAGTGGGAAGTATTCCACACATAGTAAGGTACTATCTTAGCTCAGGAAACGTCTTATAGTGGCTCCTTTCTCTCCTGCTCTCTTTCAGGCAGTACTGGATGCCAACGACCCTAAGAAGAATTTTTTAACCGCAGCCATTCGTCCTCATGGCATTTTCGGCCCAAGGGACCCCCAGTTGGTCCCAATCCTAATTGATGCAGCTAGAAAGGGCAAAATGAAGTTCATGATTGGGTAAGGCAGCTCCCATTGCTCTCTGTGATCCATTCTGACTGTGATCACACATGTAGAAAATAATTTGAGACTGTCTGAGTCTATTCGGGCTTTTTTAACAAAGTAGTATAGTGTGGGTAACATCACAAACAGGAGTAACTCAGAGCTCACAGTTCTGGAGACTGAGAAGTCCAAGATCAGCTGTCAGCAAAATTGGTATCTGCTAAGAGAACTTAGCAATGTCTGCTAAGAACTATCTAGTCCTCCTACCTGCTGTGTATCTTTATGAGGCCCCTATTCCCGGGGGCAGCACTCTCATGTTCTAATTACCCTGTAAAGTTTCCACCTCCAAACATAAGTACATTGAGGATTAGATTCTAACAAGAATATTGAGGGAACAGAAACATTTAGACCATACATGTGAGCTTCTCTGTTGACCTCCATGTTGATTCCCTGAAAGTACTATATTCCCAGTTCTTAAAACAACAAAAATTGATGCTCAGTTATGGAAACCAGAAGTCTAATGCAGCTGTTGGCAGGACTAGCTCCTGGCTGCTGTGAGGAGCCCACAGGCCACCAAGCTTGTCGTTGCTGCTCCTTGCATACCACTGTATCACTCCTACCTCATACCTCTGATACAGACATCAGCATTGAGCTAAGACTTCTGCTCTAGTCTTACCATAACTAATTTCATCTGCAAGACACTATTTCGACATACAGTCACTCTACAATTTCCAGAGTGGTGTAAGCTTTAGAAAGATACCATTCACTGATTCCCCTGACTTAAAACTTTGAGGGATTACGGAGGCAGTGCTAGAAAACTGGAAGTCCATTGGCGGGGTGTATCCTGGGCAAGTGTTTGAGATATATGCCTCAAATCTGAGCCTAAGAAGACACGTTGGTGCTCGTCCTGCAAGACATGCAGGACACCATGCTCTCGTATTCAATATTTCACTGCTCCCAAGAGCCCCAGTGGTTCTCCATGGTCACATTTCCTTACCTGCTACAATCACTTAACTGTACCAGAGGCAGGCACTGTTGAGGTAGAAGTAGATTAGTTTATTTAATGTCTCAATGCTGGAACTTTGTGGGGCCAGCATCCAGATACTCAGCACAACTTAAATACTTCCTGTGTACCCACAGAAATGGGGAAAACCTGGTGGACTTCACCTTCGTGGAGAATGTGGTTCATGGACACATCTTAGCCGCTGAGCACCTCTCCCAAGATGCAGCTCTAGGTGGAAAGGTAAGATACTTGCTTCTCTCAGCACTTTAGGATCCGCTGGGAAGTTCTATACCATAGCAACATCACATTACTTTGGAGTTGACAGCCAGGACAGACCCAAACCTCAAGGCTTTTTTCTCTAGAGCTCTCATGTTCACTCCAGGCCTGGCCACATGTACATTGGGCGGATGCCTGCTCCTCATTTTTCTCCTTTTTATAGTCCAGATCATCATCCTCCCTCCCCACGCACACACATGGCTCACATTGCTCAGGCCTGATATTCCTCTAGCAAGTGATGCGTATGAACTCCCTGACATTTGATACTCAGAAGTCAGCAGAGTGGAGAGAATCTATTCTGTTCCTTCATGTTGCCTCCTACTTGTCAGGGCTAGCTCTGTAATCCCTCCTGAGTACTCAGTACTCTTTTCTCCCCGGGAACATTTTCCATTTTCCCACTTTGGGAGTGGTTGGAAATGGGGTGGTTATAGCTTTTGGTTTAAAAGATCTAATATAGATCTTACATGCAAAGATTAAAACCAAATGTAACCTTCTAAGTGCAAGCTAAACTTCACTTAAAGTCCTGGCCTTTTGTAGAATTTGTATCACCTCCCCTCTTTGCCCTTAAACACTGCCCATTCTGAGAGTCTAAGACGGGCACATTGCTGCAGCTAGGCATGTGACGCTTGATAACACAACCTCACCATTTAGTGCCCCTGCAAAAGAGATGGGGCAGGCTGGACAGTGTGCCTTTGCTTTCCACAGAAGTTGGAAGTGGAGCCAGCAAGTTGAGCTTAGGGACCCATGTGTGGCCTGATCACTCTAGCAGCTGTGCAGGCCTTTCTAACTTCATGTTCTTTTACCAGGCATTTCACATCACCAACGATGAACCAATCCCTTTCTGGACGTTCCTGTCCCGCATTCTGACAGGCCTCAATTATGAGGCCCCTAAGTACCACATCCCCTACTGGATGGCCTATTACCTTGCTTTCCTGCTATCTCTACTGGTGATGGTGGTCAGCCCTCTCATCCAAATCCAGCCAACCTTTACACCAATTCGAGTGGCATTGGCTGGAACATTCCACTATTACAGTTGTGAAAAAGCCAAAAAGCTCTTTGGGTACCGGCCACTGGTCACCATGGATGAAGCTGTGGAAAGGACTGTGCAGAGTTTCCACCACCTGCGGAAGGACAAGTGAAGTTCCCCAGTGCCCTCCCCAGTAACTTTCTCCTCTCTGTTCTAAAGAACGCATATCCTTAACTGAGTTTCTCTTGACCTGTGTGTCCCTTGCTGGTTAGATGGTAGCATACCTGACACCCTCCATGACATTGGAGGTGACAACAGGAGACATTTCTCCCAGGATAGCATTGAACTTCTCAGGCAGAGTCATAATCTACTGCTTGGGTCTTTTTCTCTCCCCCACACCCCTACTTCTGTCTCCTGGGTTCATTATCAGAAAGACAGCACTAAAGTGAAGTCTTTATCTGGGGTCTTAAAAATTGAAGCAAAACCAGAAATTGTAAACACACAGTAAGCCTTCAGACATACATTTTATATGATCACAGTACAATAGCTCAAAGTATTGATGAATGTAATCCCCAATCCTTAAGGATAAATCCACTGCTGGTTCCTTGCCCCTCACATACTGTCTAGGTCTCTTTCAAAGATGGTTGCAGTGTCTGCCTCTATTGTTTTTCCATAAATCATTTCAATTTATCCACAGACTCTGGTGTGGTCTTTATTGCTCAGTGATGGTGCAATGCAATGGTACAGTGTGTGCTGTGTTAGCTGGTCAGCTCCTAATAAACAGGAGATGATGGCTGCTTGGCAATAAGCCAAAAAGAGTGGTCTCCTTCATCGACATGATGTTTGAGTAGAAACTCCTCCGTGAGATGGGGCAGAATGGGTTACAGACATCTTTGCAGCTCATTTCACAGAACATTATTAGGCCACTTTCCAAAGAGTACAGGCCACTAACAATCCAGCCATTTCTGTTCTCTGAACTCATTGAAATGTATTCTTGAAGAATTCTAAGTTCTTCTTCATCACTGTTCAACAGTAAGATGATTGGGGGAAAATAACAAAGAAATAAAAGCCATACAGTTTGTGTTGCTGGCTGTTCTTCCAGAGGTCCCAGGTTCAGTTCCCAGCACCCACATGGTAACTCATAACTGTCTGTAACTCCTGTTCCAAGGGATCCGACACCCTCACACAAACACACTTGCAGGCAAAAATACCAATGTACATAAAATACAAATAAATTATGAAAAATGGAAAAGGACAGAATACCATGGGAAGAAGATGGTCCTGTGAATGAATCTGGTGTAGGAACTAGGTGTGGAAGCAGTGTCCCCTCAGACCTCAAAGACGGAGTTAATTAGAAAGAGACAGACCCTACATTCTTAACTGCTCACTCTTTCCCAGCTTTCCTGACTCAGGCCCACTCACCCACTATGCCCTTTTGGAGGAAATGCAAGCACCAGGAAATTTCAGCCTTGGGCATACCCCAAACTGTGACAGGGGATAGACCTGGCACTGTGCCTGCCAGTCCTGCAGATAGTTCCAACCACTGAAGTAGCCTCACCTCAGCCACTACAAGACACAACTTGCTGTCATCACAGGCCGAAGTCCTAGGGGTTACCCAACCTGTTGAATTTCTGATGACCTACAGTAGCTGCCTAGAACATGGAGCTTGGCCTCTGCATCTGCCATGCAGTACTTTCTCCCTAGAGAATCAGAGCCAGAGGAAGGCAGCTAACTTTCTGTATGTCTAATGAGGTGATCTCCCATTTCAGTCCCTTTTCCCATCTCTATGGCTGCTGACCTAGTTCTTCCTGGCTCATCTGCACCTGAGTCAGGTGTGCTGTGATAGCAAGCTGATCTGTCCCTCTTCCAGTCCTGGGGATGTCAGACCTAAAACAATTCTAGATTCTACCTCACTACTCACAATGCTTTAGCAGATCTCAATGTTCTCCCAGCCTACCTTTCCACTTCCACCACTAGGCTAACATGTACTGTATTGCAGCAAAACTGTACCATCACTTTTGACCCTGTCATCCATATACTTGCTCAGGTTGTCCTGCTTGCTGACAGTGCATTTTTGTGGCCATTCCTTTCCTTCCCAGATCCCCTCCCGCTCCTCAGTCTGTGGCTCTTGGCCTTCACCTCATTTCATGTGTTTCCTGCCTTTGCTTTCTCCTACTTCCGCCAGACCATAGGTTCTTTCAGGGACAGAGGCAGCCAGTGTCCTGCCAGCACAGGGTAGCTGTCCATTAAGCACAGGTGATCTTCTTTCCTGACTTGGTGTCCTAGGGGAACAGCAGGAAGTGCTGGGGTAGAGATGAGCCACAGTCCCAGCATACATGTGTGGGATCTGCAACCTCTGAGTACCATAAATTAGCCTTTCAGCATGTGTCTTTCACCAATATGTCAGATAAGACTGTGACCTAATAAAAAATTGCAAGCTAGAGAATTTGGGACTCAGCAGCTGTAGGGAAACCTGCTTTGGAGAGAGATCCAAAGGAGATAAGGAAGAGGGCAGTAGTCATCTCTGTCTGCAAGTCTCTAAACTAGCTCTTCCACTGTGGAGTCCAGGACTCCAAAGTGAAAGCCATGCAAAGGACAGAAATGGCCTCTTGCCCTTCACAGGTTCCAGGTATGCCGTGAAGCCGCACATGCTGGTCCACCTTTCACACCCTCTCCCTCCCAACTCTACTCTTTATATATATATATATATTCTTCATTGACATTTCAAATGCTATCCCGAAAGTCCCCTATACCCTCCCCCTCCCTGCCCTCCTCCCCAACCCACCCACTCCCACTTCCTGGCCCTGGTGTTCCCCTGTACTGGGGCATATAATCTTCGCACAAGTCTACTCTTTTATCCCCAAGAGTACAGCTTGTGCCATCCTCTACCCACTTCCTCGGCGCCAGCATCCTATACCCAACCTCCAGCTCACTGTGGGGGAGGCAGCACCTGATTCTCTTTCGAAGTCTATCTCCAGCATAATTTCTTCCTTACAGCTCCCCTCGCTTTTTACACGTCCGTCTAATTATGTCCTCAGTCATATATTAACCATTGACCCAACTGCCCACTCTCGCTTACAGACTGATCTTCTTGTTCCTTAGAGGCTAAGGGCTTTCTATTCTTTACCTATTTCATGGAAGGTACACACTTAGTATGCCAAGAGCCAACAATTCCCACATTAGCCACCTGAGGGAGCCCCAAAGATCCTTTTCAGAGTCAGAATGGGAACTAATTGTTTTGGCCAATAAGCACCACCTTTCACATTCATACTCAGCCAGCCTAATCTAGCTAAGAGTTCCTAAGCCTACAGGATAGCAGGCTTCAATCTGATATGTTTGTAACCTGAAGGTTTCAAAAAGCACAAGTAGGGTCTGGGGAGATGGCTCAATGAATAAGAATGATTGTTGTACAAGCACCAGGAACTGAGTTCAAATCCCCAGCACTCGCATAAAAAGCTGGGCATGGGTGTATGTGCCTGTAATCCTAGCTCTAGGAGTAGGACAGAGACAGGAAGATTTCTGGGACTTGCTAGCTGCCAGCCTAACCAAAAACAATGAACTTTAGGTTCACTGAGAGACCTTGTGTCAGTAGAATAAGGTAGACATCTATTGAGGAAGATACACAATAGAGGAAGATGCCTGATGTCCTCTTCTGGCCTCCATACATGCACTCACAGGAGCGTACACCTGAACATGTGCATCATTCTAAAACTTAGGCTGCCCTGGCTAAGCCATGATTGACAGGCTGCCAGAGCTGTTCCTTGATTGACAGGCACATCGCACTGGCAGTGGGGAAGGGGTAGGAGCAGATACGATTGCCATTTTGCCTTTTTGTTTTCAGCATCTAGTGATCATCTGTTTTGTTGGCTTGTGGCCCCTTCTCTTCATAGCATATTACTTCCATCTCTGTTTATACTATCTTATTTTTCACTGACTCTTATGAAAATAGGTAAGATTTTCCTTATGTCCACTGAGATAATCCAGGATTATCATCTCTTCATTTTAAGACTCTTGACCACCTCTGGCTGGTGGGGTTGCAGGGCAGAAGTGTCCTGGTCCTCTAATTTTTTGCATAGCAAAACCAATCGAGCAAAACTCTACAAAGGTAGAGACAGAAACAACTCAAGTGAGTGAGACCAGGCAGCCTTGAGTCTAAAGCCCTGAAACCTTGGAGAAGCACAGAGAGAAGGTACCAAGCCACCTGATGAGGCGTGAAACATGCTAGAACTCAGTGTGGAAGCTAACTGAAAGAGAGAAGAGAGGTCAAAGGACAGGCAAGTCCTAACAGGTTCAGTTGGCCACCAATCTGGGGTAGGGCAGCCAGGCAAGTTGGCTCAGAGAAGAAAGTGCTTAATTCTCCTTCTTGCCCCACAAGGGCGCCTGCTAGGCTTCCACTGGGTCCAAGACCTTAAGAAAACTGTTAGATACTTTCAGCCCTGAACCAGAACCATTCAGATCATTCCCTGGACTGGTTTGTCACTGATGAGTGCAAAACCTACATAGAGGTCACCAGGAGGGTGGTGCTGAGAAATGTGGGTGGATTCTCCTGAGAATCCAGTGGCCTAGGGTGAGCAAGTGCTCGTTCAGCACTGCTCCAGGCTCTGGACTGGAACATCTGCTAGTTGCTCTGGGTCTCTGGCTCCAGCAAGTATGGGACTCAGACACTTGGGCATACTACTTTGTACTTTCTGTGGTGCTGTGATTAGCATGTCTGAAAAGGAAGCTGGCAGGCTGAGCTAAAGGCTTTCAGCCAGCATATACCAATGAAGGGGTTTCCAGGATAGGACTATGTAACTCTTCGAAGAATACTGCAAAAGCTGGGCCCTGCACCAATGACAGTAGTAAGACCCCAGGTGCCAAAAATCACTGTAGGCTGTTCAAATGAAGGAAGGAGCAGCAAGGCAAGAAAGTATACAGTCAGAGAGACACTGGAAAGCCTGATTTCATGACCTTGGTTTCATGCCCAAGCCCTCATCCCTGTGAGGTGACCTTTTTAGTAAATAGTCTGTGTAGATAAAATCAAGTTACTATTCCAGGGCCTGAATTCAAATATAATGGTGTTCTCAGAGAAGGGAACAGAGCCACAGACTATGACTGAAGATGGCCATGTGGAGAAAGAAACAGATGGGAACCATGTGGTCACAGCTGAAGAACACCTGGGGCTACTAAGGCTGGAGGACACAAAAAAGGGCCATCCTTAGAGGTTCACTGCCAACATTCTATTTCAGACTTCCGACTTTCAGAACTGAGAGAGAAGCCACTCCATCATTTTAAGCACCCTGATTTGTGGTTCTTTGTTCCAGCAGCCCTGGCACACTAACCTTCCCCACGTGTCTGCAGAGGTCTAAGTGTTGCATGTCTTCTAAGTGAGGTATCCTCTCACTGCCACCCCACCAGTGACTAAACAGCACTCCTCCCCTTCAAAGCACCTTGGGAATACTAATTAACTCGCACTTAATTGAGTGAAATAATGTGAAGCTCTAGTGACATCATCTCCATCCTGTGCCCAGATCTAGCCACAAGCACAGTCTGGTGACTGTTGGGCTCTGAGTCTTGTCTTGTGGTAACATGTTGAGCCTTTCCCAGCTGTCCCACAGAACATGGCTGGTGAGGGCCCTCCATTCATCTCAGTTCCGTAGACTTAAAGATGGCCAGTTATGTGCACACTTAGTCAGCATAGGCACACAAATGGTTTCTGTGACTGAGGACGACAGGGACTACACTGCCATGCATCATCTGCACTTGGCCACACATCATCAAGATGATATTACTAGTGCTTCACCTGCAAAAACACATATCCTTTCATTTATTCTACACTGTGAGCCCAAGCCCTGTGGCCCTGTAGCCCTGTGGCCCTGAAGACCTTCGTGCCTCTTGCCTAATAGAACCAAAAGGAGAAGAATCCCTCTGGTGATGATGTTCAGGATCCCAGCAGGCAAGAATTACTTGAAGTGGGTAAGTAGCTGCTTGCAAGGCCTGGAGGCAAAAGTCTGCTGGAAGTCAGAGGTAGTCTAGGCCAAAATTAGTTAAAGAAGACTCAGTTAGAGGAGACTCAGATCAAAGCCCATGGGCCCTGATGAGGAGTGGGGGCTGTCCCCACCATGTCAGAATCATTGGTGGTCAGGAAACTGAGGTCAGAGTACTGCCTTTAACTCTGCCACTAGTTAACCTGATGACAGCAGCCACACTGCTTAGGCTGTTCAGATGTGAAGCCATAACCCCTTTATCCAACATGCATCTGCCTGGATCACTTTGTACCGGGCAGATCTGCTCTTGGCTCCATCTACTGAAAACTTCACTTGTGTGTCCCAACAGATCGACCTAAACATCATTGGTGATACAAAGACTGTCTTTGTTCACAAGAAAAGAAATGAAGGCCATCATTGCTGAGTTATCTTGCAATCCTTAATATTACGAAAGGAAAGTAAGCCTTTAACAACTCAAACCACCAAACCATGTACTCTCTTGTTTTCACTCTGTATTAAAGTATATATTTAATTTAGAATTCAGAAGATTAGGCAGGCAACTACTTCAATCAGATTCTTGCCTTCTTTGGCGACTGCTCAGAAGTATGACCATGTAAAAGCACACAGACATGGAAATACTTTGCTTTTTTATTGTACTTTCAGGGATTTCTGACCATGAATGTTTGGCTCCATTAGCTTGGGCCTATAGTGAAGCAGCCATCATGATGGAAGTTTGTGACAACACAAAAACCATTCACCTTGTCACTAGAATACAAAAGAAAGGGAGAGGGGCTGGTATATCTCTATAGGCCTTTTCCTAGGCCCTCCCCACAATAATAAAGACCTCCTGTGAAAACATATCTTCTAAAACTCAAACTCTCATCATTTCCTGGTAGTACCACCACAGGGAGTAAGCCTTTAACACTTAGTTCTTTTAGGAAGACTTAACATCAAAACCAACCATAGTCTGCCCAAGAGGACATGAAAACCCGTCAGCATTTCCTCTGTACTCCATCCTGTGTAGTTTTTTTCTTTGAGAAGTTCTTAAGTTACATTTTTAATAATAAACAATAATAGCAGGTAAAGTCATTTCCAGAGTTCTGTAAGCCATTCAAGTAAACTATTGAACTTGAGGAAGGGCTGATAAGAACCCTGAGTTTATAACCAGCCATCAGGAAGGGCAGATGGCAACTTAGGACATGAACTGGCATCTGAAGTGGAGGCAACCCTGTGGGAAGTGGACTAACTCTAGGTAGCTTTGTGTCAGAAGTGGATCTCATTGCAGAACATGCAGCTGGTATCTGGAGATTCAGAAAATAAACTGTTGGCCAGAGGCAAATACCTACACTTTTGGGCTGGGTGGGTCAGTATGAGTCAAAATAGTTGAGACCCTAGTAATTAATCTGGGTGCTACTGTGAAATACTCTGCAGTAGTGATTCAGGTCCATCATGAATTAACTGTAAAATAGGGAGATGATCCTAGACCCTCAGCCTCAGCCAATCATCTATGTTGTGGTGGTTTGCAGCATAGGTCCATATCTAAAGGGCCCAGCTTGCTATTCTTTATGGCTGTGCTCTGCAATGTAGACCTCCTCAAGTGGCCCCCACTATCACATGAGTCACTTCCTTTCAATGGATTTTTATATGCTGCTGGGTTTTTTTTTTCTTTTGGAATGGATAGCTAATTCATTCTCTCAACAAAATCTTCACACTTAGGGAAATGGATTCTCTCAACCATTTGACAGAATCTAGAAAAAGAAGGAACATTCCCTAAAGGGAACAGAAAATAAGAAAATGACAATCCAAACATAAACATAGATGCCAAAAATAAAACTCCACCACCTCAACAGTCATAGGTAAGGAAGGTATATGGAACATAGTCTTGTATCAAAGCAAGTTGGTGTAGATGCAGGGGTACAATTGCTTAGGTAGCTCTCATTAATATACAGTAGGCTAGAATTCAGTTCAAAAATTGGAAAGTCAACTATCAAACTTTTAGAAGTACACTTGACAACAATAACCATGAGCTTTGATTATGTCATAGCCTTATTTTACCTCTTGACATCTTTCATGCCTCAGAATCCAAAGTTAAGGCACCAGGTTGAAGAGGATCCCTGGATCAACTGAAGTTCTGCATCACTCTCCTTTACTGCCCAAATCTATGGAGAAGCCTGATTTGCAGCATTGGTTGCTACAAAATTGAATTGTGTCCTTAGGGCAAGTTATTTAATCTAGCACAATTGCTTTTCTGAAGGGCTCCAGGAGCTTTGGATTGCTATCTGGCCTCAGCCACTTCAAAGCTATGTGGCTGTATGCCCTCACTTCTCTAAGCCTCAGGATCCTCCTGTGGACCATACACCAATGACAGCAGCTAGAAGGCAGTACAGGAATATATTCTGGATCAGATCTGTCTGCCTAGACTCTCAGTAAGGGCCACATCAACAGGCAACTAAGATCATAGCCCCCAGAAAGAAAGCCAGCTGGTCATGGATTATTCCCTGTTGGTGACTGGTGAAACCTTCACTCCCATTGCAAGCAAAACATTTACACTGAAGCTTCCAAGTATAAGTTACCTCTTGACCTATCCAGAAATGTCCTACTAAAAAGCCAATCATGTTACTTTGGTCATGTGAGGCATTTTACACACATTTTTACTTAAACATAAATTTCTTTAGTTCATTTTTGAGACAGGCTCTTGGTGTGCAGCTCTGGGTGTCCTCAAACTCAGTATGCACACCACAATGGTCTCAGACTCAAAGCAATCTTGCCTCAGACTCCCACATGCTAGGACTACAGAAAAAAGCCACCAACCCCAGCCAATAATTTAATTGTCACCAAAGGGAAAAGCCTTCTTACGGAGGTAGCAGAAAGAAGGGGTCCAAAGTATCAAGAGTAGATTTCTCAGGACACCTAGTAGAGGCGTTTGGCGCCATTCTTAAAGATTAGCTTTCCTGTTGAGATCAGGAACTGCTGGCCAATGTATTCCTGTGCTCCCTACTAGCTGTTGCCATTGGGGCAGGGGCACCCTGAACAGCTGGAAAAGGATCGTACCTTCCCTTTGGGATATGCTCCACAGAAGGATACGGAAGCTTAGAGTAGTGTGAGCATATAGCCATATCGCTTTGAAGTGGTTTGCCAATTTTGGCACCCTGTGTAAAATGTAAATAATTATCATTACATCACAAAGTGGTATGAACCTGAAATGAAATTATTTCTGACAAAATAAGTATTAAGTAAACATCCGCAAGAGAATCACTTGCCTTGATCCAGCTTCATCAAGATGGTCTTGTCTCTCCAGTAATGTCATGTCAGGCAGGGATCAGAAGTCTCTGGTCTTGTGGTTACCGAAATTTGGATCAGATTGAAATGTCAATTGAAGGCTTGTGGTCACTGTTCCTCCAGGCAGGGAAGCCTCCTAGAAAAGGAGGTCTACCCTTGCCATGCAGGTAAATCTCAACCAAGGTGACTTCTGAACCTTTTATCAAACTCCTTCCTTATGGAAATCCTCTCATGAAACTGTGATTCCTCTCTGGCCTTCTCTGGTCATCTTGACATATTCACTCTTTCTTATGCTATATCCACCAGGAGCTTCAAGGGGCCAAGGCAAGCTGCCTACATCCCTACATAATTAGTTCTCTCTGGGTCCCAGTCATGTCATTGCATGTCAACTTCATCTTCTCTGGGTTGTCACATAAGCCACTCAACCCTACTATGGATGCCTTCTCCTCCACCATTTATTCCTGAAGACCAGACAGTTTCCCTAAATTGTCTCACATGGCATTTCTGATTTCTAAGTAATAGATGATTGGTGGAAGCAGCCAACACAAACAGGCTCTGAACCCCAGGCCTCCCTGGTCAAAGCTGGAAAATAGAGTTGGGAATGAGGATATGAAATCGTGTGCCAGCCACACAGAAACATTCTGCTGCTCCAAGAAACCTACATCAAAGGGGCCACAGGGTGAGCTAATAGAAGGTGAACAAATGTGACTCCACATTAATTGCCCTTTACGTAGAATCCAGACTTTACAGGGAGGGAAGGGCTGGGATTATAGGTGTGCACTGCTATTTCTAGTAGATGTAGTGCAGAGTCTCTGGGGGATGACTTCTCCTTCCAGCAGTGGCACTATAGTTTATGGCTTAAGACACTACTCAGAAGCAAAAACTGCCATTGGCTCTGGGTCTCATATGCTCCCTGGAAAGAGTGCTTTGGCATGGCTTGAGTTGGCTCTTTGTAAAGTACTTGGGGAGGGGGGCATCAGAGTCACTGTTCAAGTTGAATCTGAAGTTTCTGCGACTGGTAAAGCTAGCCTGTATGCTAAGAACAGCTTTCTTTTTTTGTTTTTATTAGTTGATTTTATTATGAAAGCAGTGTACTGTCATAAAAAAAATCAAAGAACACAGAAGGAAATAAAGAAATTTAAGTGCCCTCTTATTCTGCCCACACAAACCCACTTCCAGAGGCAGCCACTATAATCATTTTTTGTGTGAAACCTTCTAGATACTTTGTATGTGGAAATATGAGATAAACTGATTTTTGGAAAATGATTTTTGAAAAAGACTCTTAACATAATTTTTAGTAACTGTGTGCATGTGTGAGCATGCAATCACACACATGTACAGTGTACTGAGATCTTACTCATCCTACCTCCTACTTCACCACTCCTACTGATCCCCTCATCCCAGCTCATCCCTCTTACCTTTATATCTTTTGAAATCACTAAGTTTAAGTAGTATCACTTGCATGAGCATTGCTAAGAGGGTTTTTATTAGAAAGTGGGCAATTTACCAGTGGGTAGACCACAGATGAAAGTGACACACCTCCCCCAGAACCATTAACTGCCAACAGCTCCCCAGGGAAGGGTAGGGCCTCCCTGATCCGTGTTGGAATATCAAAGGGCTGAATTTTGTATACATCTTGAACAGTTAGGGATAAGTGTTGTGTCCTGTTCCTCCTCCTCCTCCTCCTCCTCCTCCTCCTCCTCCTCTACCACCACCACCTCCTCTACCACCACCACCACCACCTCTTGTTCTTCCTTTTGGTATGTGCTATGTGTGTGGAGGTTATGTGTGTGGGGTGTGTATGTGGTATTCATATTGGGTATGTGGGGCCATAGAAAAAGGGGTAGAAAGAATATAAGGGCCTGAAAATGAAGAAGAAAGCTGTGAAGTGTTCTGCCTATGACATGGCCATTGTAGTCACGAACACAGAGCAGTGGCTGGGGACAATATATTGAAGATGACTGGTAACTAGCTTTCTTCCAGAAGGTTCTATGCAGACTGCTGGGGAAGAAAGTTCATCAATGATCTTACCCAGCTTACCATTTATTCCTCAGTACATTCTGCACACACATGAATGTTCAGGTCCATGTGTGTATGTGGAGGCCAGAGAAGCACCTAGGGTGTCTTCCATTGCTCTCTCTGCCTTTCCCCTTTTGATGGGGTCTCTCACTGAACCAGAAGTTCACTGCTTCAGCTAGGCTAGCTGCAAGTAGGCTTCCTGAACTTGCCTTTTTGTGCTCCACAATGCTGAGATTACAGGCACATCCAGGCTCTGATTTTTGTAAGGGCCCCCAGGGATTCAAACCAAGGTTCTCCTATTTGTACAAAAAGAAAACATTGCATAGCACTCCTCTCCATTTGGAGGCTTTTATATTCTCTCTGCCCCCTCTTTCACAATGCTACCTGGGCCCTGGAAGGGATGATATGGGTGTCCTGCTAAGGGCTAAAACTCAACTGTCACTTATTCTCAGCACTTTGCCCAATCATGAGTCTCTGCACTAACCACCACCCATTACAAAAAGATTCTTCTCTGCCTACAGTGGAGAGCAACATTAGTTAGTCTGTAGGTATAATCATGAATACTTAGAATACAATTTGGCTACATGTCCAATTAACAAAGCGTCAATAGTATGTTGTCCCCTAAGGCATGTGACTTTCCCTTTTGATCAGTTTTACATATATTGCCTACTATAGATCAGGACTCAAATCTAATCAGAAAGAGATTATCTTCCAAGCAGTCATATGATAATTGCACCAGTGGTAAAATATTGCCTGGCAGGTCAGCATACAGGATCCACAGCTGGGTAAGGCCACTAATGAGTAGTCTTCCATAGCAACCTGCACATAACATCCTGGCACTATGAAAGTTAACCAGGAAACAAGCTTCCAAATCGCTTTCATCTTGATTTCTATATGCCTTGCAACCAAAATCGGTGGTTTCTTAACCAATTGGTTTGTAACATCTAGTCCTAATGGGCCACCAAGAGCAAATGCTGTATGCTGTATGATTTGGGGATCTAGTGGAACTTCCTTGGCCAATAACTCATAGAAAGGTGTTTGGTTTGGTTTGGTTTTTGAGACAAGGTTTCACAGAGACCAGGCCAGCTGGGTGTTGAACTCTATAGGTAATTGAGGATGCCCTTGAGTTCCAGATCTTTCTGTCTCTACCTATGAAGTACTGGAACTACGGGAATGACAGTTTTTTAAATGAAAGGGGTAGAGAGATGGATCAGCAGTTAAGAGTAATGGTTGTTCTTCCAGAGTACCAAGGTTTGATTCCCAGCACCCACATGACAACCCACATAACCCCAGTTCTAGGAGATCTGATGGCCTCTTCTGGTCACCATGGGCATTCCACACATGTGGAATACAGATATACATGTGGTATACAGATATATGTTCAGGCAAAAAAAAACCCATACATATAAAATAAAATAAGTAAATCTTTTTAAAAGTGAAATATTATAGGAAATACAAAATAGAACATGAGAAAACAAAAACAACAACAACACTACTCAAATCCTGCTCTGAGAGATCCAGGATCTCCCTCCTAAGCCCACAGGTGAGATCACCACTTTCACTACAATAACTCTCCAAAGAAGGACCTGCCAGGAGAACACAGGGTACAGGAACCATGGAGCAGCTGGGGACAGGGTCCTTCTGGTCTCCATCTGCATCCTAAAGCTAAAGCTGTCACACAAGCCTGCATATCCAAATCCCACCCAGGACAGAGCTGGTCTCTGCAGGAGTGCTAACACACCTAAGATCACAGGCTAAGAGGTCCACAGGAGTGTCAGGGACAGCAAAACCAACTAACACCACAAATATCCAGATAGCGAGAGGCAAGCACAAGAATCTAAGCAACAGAAACCAAGGCTACTTGGCATCATCAGAACCCAGTTATCCCACCACAGCAAGTCCTGGATACTCCAGCACACCCGAAAAGCAAGATTCAGATCTAAAATCACTTCTCATGATGATGATAGAGGACATTAAGAAGGGCATAAATAACTTCTTTAAAGAAATACAGGATGGCTTTGACAGTGCCTTGCAAATACAGAAGTGGATGCTCACAGTCATCTATAGGATGGAACACAGGGCCCCCAATGGAGGAGCTAGAGAAAGTACCCAAGGAGCTGAAGGGGTCTGCAACCCTATAGGTGGAACAACAATATGGTCTAACCAGTACCCCCAGAGCTCGTGTCTCTAGCTGCATATGTAGCAGAAGATGGCCTAGTTGGCCATCACTGGAAAGAGAGGCCCATTGGACTTGAAATCTTTATATGCCCCAGTACAGGGGCAAGAAGTGGGAGTGGGTAGGTAGGGGAGCAGGGCGGGGGGTATAGGGGACTTTTGGGATAGCATTTGAAATGTAAATGAAGAAAATATCTAATAAAAAAAATTTAAAAAGGAGAACACAGGTAAATAAATAGTTACAAGTCCTTAAAGAGGGAACACAAAATCCCTTAGTTACAGGAATATACAATCAAACAGTTGAAGGAAAGGAACAAAACCATCCAGGATCTAAAAATGAAAATAGAAACATTAAAGAAGTCACAAAGGGAGACAACCCTGGAGTTAGAAAACCTAGGAAAGAAATCTGGAACCATAGATGCGAGAGCATCAGCAACAGAATACAAGAGATAGAAGAGAGAATCTCAGGTGCAGAAGATACCATAGAAAACACTGACACAACAGTCAAAGAAAATGCAAATTGCAAAAAGCTCCTAACCCAAAACATCCAGGAAATCCAGGACACAATGAGAAGACCAAACCTAAGGATAATAGGTATAGAAGAGAGCAAAGACTCCCAATTTAAAGGGGCCAGTAAATATCTTCAACAAAATTATAGAAGAAAACTTCCCTAACCTAAAGAAAGAGATGATGAACATACAAGAAGCCTACAGAACTCCAAATAGATTGGACCAGAAAAGACATTTCTCCTGTCACATAATAGTCAAAACACTAAATGCAAAAAGACAAAGAAAGGCCGGACAGTGGTGGCGCACACCTTTAATCCCAGCACTTGGGAGGCAGAGACAGGCAGATTTCTGAGTTCGAAGCCAGCCTGGTCTACAAACTGAGTTCCAGGACAGCCAGGGAAACACAGAGAAACCCTGTCACAAAAAAAAAAAGACAAAGAATATTAAAAGCTGTAAGGGAAAAAAGTCCAGTAACATATGAAGGCAGACCTATCAGAATTACACCAGACTTCTCACCAGAGACTATAAAAGCTAGGAGATCCTGGACAGATGTCACACAGACCCTAAGAGAACACAAATGCCAGCCCAGGCTACTATATCCAGCAAAACTCTCAGTTACCATAGATGAAGAAACCAAGATATTCCATGACAAAAACAAACTTACATAATATTTTCCCATAAATCCAGCCCTACAAAGGAAAACAGATGAAAAATTCCAACAAAAGGAGGGAAACTACACCCTTGGAAAAGCAAGAAAGTAGTCTTCTTTCAACAAACCCAAAAGAAGATAGGCACACAAACATAATTCCACCTCTAAAAACAAAAATAACAGGGAATAACAATCACTATTCCTTAATATATAACAGACTGGATATGTAAACAGGACCCAGAATTTTGCTGCATACAGGAAATGCACCTCAGTGACAAAGACAGACATTACCTCAGAGTAAACACCTAAAACAACAGAAAGCCTACATACACATGGAAGCTGAAGAAGACTCTATTCGATGATAACTTGGTCAAGGAACAAATAAAGAAAAAATTTAAAGACTTTTTAGAATTTAATGAAAATGAAGGCACAACATTCCAAAACTTATGGGACACAATGAAAGCAGTGCTAAGAGGAAAACTTATAGCTCGATTCCCTCCAAAAAGAAACTGGAGAGAGCATACACTAGCAGCTTAACAGCACACATGAAAGCTCTATAACAAAAGGAAGCAAATAGACACAAGAGGTGTAGACAACAGGAAATAATCAAACTTAGGGATGAAATCAACCAAATAGAAACAAAAAGATCTATACAAAGAATCAGCAAAACTAGGAGCTGGCTCTTTGAGAAAATCAACAAGATAAACCCTTAGCCAGACTAACCAGAGGGCACAGAGACAGAATCCAAATTAACAAAATCAGAAATGAAAAGGGAGGCATAACAAAAGAAGCGGAGGAAATTCAAAAAATCATTAAACCTACTACAAAAGCCTATACTCAACAAAACTGGAAAATCTGGATGAAATGGACAATTTTCTAGACAGATACCAGGTACCAAAGTTAAATCAGGATTAGATAAACCATGTGAACACTCCCATAACCCCTAAAGATGTAGAAGCAATCATTAAAAGTCTCCCAACTAATAAAAGCCCAGCATGGCTTTAGTGGGTTTAGTGCAGAGTTCTATCAGACCTTCAAAGAAGACCTAATAACAATACTCTACAAACTATTCCACAAAATAGAAACAGAAGGTACTCTACACAATTCATTCTATGAAGCCACAATTATGCTTATACCTAAACCACACAAAGACCCAACAAAAAAAGGAGAACTTCAGGCCAATTTCCCTTATGAATATCGATGCAAAAATACTCAATAAAATTCTCGCCATGATCAAGTAGGCTTCATTCCAGGGATGCAGGGATGGTTTAAGGACCTCCACATAAAACCAGGTACACTGAAACTCATAGAAGAGAAAGTTGGGAAGAGCCTCAAAGATATGAGCACAGGGGAAAAGTTCCTGAACAGAACACCAATGGCTTATGCTCTAAGATCAAGAATTGACAAATGGGACCTCATAAAATTGCAAAGCTTCCGTAAGGCAAAGGACACTGTCAATAGGACAAAATAGCAATGAAAAGATTGGGAAAAGATCTTTACCAACCCTACATCTGATATAGGGCTAATATCCAATATATACAAAGAACTCAAGAAGTTAGGCCCTAGAGAACAAAATAATCCTATTAAAAATGGGGAACAGAGCTAAACAACAAATTTTCAACTGAGGAAACTCAAATGGCCGAGAAGCACCTAAAGAAATGATCAACATCCTTAATCATCAGGGAATGCAAATCAAAACTACCCTGAGATTCCACCTCACATCAGTCAGAATGGATAAGATCAAAAACTCAGATGACAGCAGATGCTGGCAAGGATGTGGAGAAAGAGGAACATTCCTCCATTGCTGGTGGGATTGCAAGCTTGTTCAACCACTCTGGAAGTCAGTCTGGCGGTTCCTCAGAAAATTGAACATAGTATTACCTGAGGACCCAGCTATACCATTCCTGGGCATATACCCAGAAGATGCTCCAACATTTAACAAGGATGCATGTTACACTATGTTCATAGCAGCCTTATTTATAATAGCCAGAAGCTGGAAATAACCCAGATGTCCTTCAACAGAGATACAGAAAGTGTGATACATTTACACAATGTAGTGCTATTCAGCTATTACAAACAATGACTTCATGAAATTCTTAGGCAAATGGATGGAACTAGAAAATATCATCCTGAGTGAGGTAACTCAGTCACAAAAGAACACACATGATATGCACTCACTGATAAGTGGATATTAGCCCAAAAGCCAGAATACCCAAGATACAATTCACAAACCACATGAAGCTCAAGAAGAAGGAAGGCCAAAGTGTGGATACTTCACTCTTTCTTAGAAGGGGGAACAAAATACACATGGAAGGAGTTACAGAGACAAAGTATGGAGCAGAGACTAAAGGAAAGACCATCCAGAGTCGGCTCAACCTGGGGGTCCATCCCATATACAATCGCCAAACTCTGACACTATTGTGGATGCCAGGAAGTGCTTGCTGGACCCATGGCTCCAGCCACATATATAGCAAAGAATGGCCTTGTCTGGCATCAATGAGAGGAGAGGCCCTTGGTCCTGTGAAGGCTCAATGCCCCAGTGTTGGGGAATGCCAGGGTAGGGAGGTGGGAGTGGATGGGTGGGTGGGGGAGCACCCTCATAGAAGCAGGGGAGGGGATAGGGAGTTTTTGGAGGGAAAATTGGGAAAGGAGCTAACACTTGAAATGTAAATAAATAAAATATCCAATAAAAAAGGAAAAAAAGAAAAAGAATAACAAAAAAATAATAACAACAACAACAAAACCACAAAGTGACTCAAGTTTCAGCTTATAGACCATAACAACAAGTAATATTCTCCAAGCTGTTTCTCAATACCTTTGTTATAGAAATAAAATCACACTGTGCTGTCATGGATCTCTTCTTCTTCTTCTTCTTCTTTTTCTTCTTTTTCTTCTTTTTCTTCTTCTTCTTCTTCTTCTTCTTCTTCTTCTTCTTCTTCTTCTTCTTCTTCTCCTCCTCCTCC
This sequence comes from Mus musculus, assembly GCF_000001635.26. Lineage (NCBI taxonomy): Eukaryota > Metazoa > Chordata > Mammalia > Rodentia > Muridae > Mus > Mus musculus. Next base: position 72,975,003 of record NC_000086.7, read on the forward strand.
TCCTCCTCCTCCTCTTCCTCCTCCTCCTCCTCCTCCTTTTTTATTCTTTTGATACAGGGTCTCACTATACATCCTAATGCTATGTAGACTAGTCTGACTTTGAACTCATAGACCTCTACTCCCGAGGATTAATGGCATGCATCAACATGCCAGGCTCCAATGTGCCTCATTTTTATGCAAGCCATATTTCCCTCTTCCATTTAAAAATGTGGTATATAATTTCTTGTGTCTAACTTGAGATCTAAAATCATCTTGATCAGCCAGAGTATCGCACTATAAAATGTGGGATGTTGTTATGGTTTTGAATGTGAAATGTTGCCCATGAGTGCATGTGTTAAGGCACTTGGTTCCCAGCTGTTAGTATTATTTGAGGAGGTTGTGGGATCTTTGTAACATAAAGCCTAACAGAAAGAAGTTATTAAGTACAAGTTTTAAAGAGTATATCACATTGGGTTACAGTCCTATGTTCTTTATTTTCCTGGTCCATACCATGTGACAAGTACAAGTTCCCAGCACCATAGACTGAGCCCCTCTGTTCTGCTTTCCTGCCATGCTATCCTTTGTAACCATAAACGAAATAAACCTTTAAGTTGTTGCTGCCAGGTATTTTAAACCTATTGATTAAAACTTGGTAGGTTTTGCCACTAGTGTTGTTTGTTTGTTTTGTTTCAAAACATAGTCTTATGTAACACAAAGTCATGCTGGTCTTGAACTCCTGATCCTCCTGCCTTTGCCTACTGAATGCTGCGATTACAGGCTTATACTATAGTGCCCAGCATAAAAAAAGCTTTGAAAATACCAGTGAACAGTGTTGTAGTGAGCATACCTGTGGTTCATTTTCCTCACCATGATGATAATGCAGGTGCAAACTATTAACAAATATCTAAATTTATAAATTTGGGAACTCTTGTAATAAACATCTTGTATCCACTGTACTGACAAACATAACACATCTCACAGCATCAAGTGTTGGCAAGAATTTAAAACACTAGGGATGCTAGGGCAGGAAAATTAGTATTCTATTGTCAGGTCAAACAGGTTTGTTACAACATCATATTCAACAAGGTTCTCTAATCATTCTTGTTTGTGTGTGGGGGGGTTGTCTTTTTAGTTGACACATAATGAATATGCAAATTGGGATACTGAAAAAAAACATGTGATCCCAAAACCTGGAATTCAAGGAATGGGCTTGAAAGACTAGAATTCTATTTAAAGTTACAAGCAGGATTGAAATCATCTTAGATATGAGTATAATAGAGTTCCAAGGACTGATTTCTGGATACTTCAAAAATTCAGAGGGTATGGCCTGTAGAAAGAGGAGAAACTGAGAAGGAACTAAAGGAAATAGAAGTGACTGGTCTCAGATGACACTAGTGTCCTGTAAAATATGAACTTTAAAAGTAGCCATTGGATTTAGCAACATGGCAGACTCCAGACCGTGACAAGAGCCACTTTTGTCTAGTGATACAAATGAGGAAGAGAAAAGAGAAGCAGGAAATGTAGATGATTTTCTGGAGGAAAGATGGCTTTCAAGAAAAAACTGGCTTCCTGTGTGAGAATTTCAGAACACTCTCAGAATGGCCTGATTAAGAGGGACTAATTTCTAAACCAGGAGGAAGGAAGAAGTGTATTATGTGGCAGGATATGGGATGTACAGCCTATAAATTGACCTTTAATCTGAATCAGGACAGGTCATTCCAAAGCTCCAGAACAGGGGCTAAAGTCCCTAGCTAATGCTACTGGCATGGATAGATATTTATACACATCATGTTTTATATAATATGTAAATGTGCATATATTATATCACATACTAAAAGGAATCTGTACATGTTAGTACTCCTGGGTATTTTCCATATGTGTTAATTGGCAATTGATGACTTTTCTTTTTCCTATTGTCTGTCCCATTCTTTCCTGGCCTATTTTCCTGTTGGGTTAATTTTAAGATGAGAGCTTGCATTTTCATATAGAGCAAACAAACCTTTCTCATCTGTCATTTCTGTAATGACAGTTATGGTGGGTTTTGCTGTACAGGAGTTTTTCATTTCTCCATCTCTTCTCGTATGATTTCTGGTTTTCATGAAATACTTAGAAAGGCTGTCCCCACCCCAAGATTCCTTCTAGTGCTTTTATAGTTTCGTTTTTACATTAAACCTCTGAGCCATCTGGAGTTTATTTTCATGTGTAGTATGAAGTGGGAAACCCAGCTTGCTGTTCCAACATGATTTCTTGGATGATAATGCTTTTAATGCACTGATTTGAAAGGGGAAAGAGGGGGCAGGATCAGGTGTGGGAAGAGACAGGGAGATGTTCAGGGATCAGGAAATTGAACAGAGGCGTATAGCAGTGGGGGATGGGGAACTGGGAGTAGCTTTGGTCATACACTGCATCTGAAATGAACCCTTCCTTCCTTCCTTCCTTCCTTCCTTCCTTCCTTCCTTCCTTCTTCCTTCCTTCCTTCCTTCTTTCCTTCCTTCCTTCCTTCCTTCCTTCCTTCCTTCCTTCCTTCCTTCTTACTTGCTGGATGTTCCTGTCTGCTCACTCAGGTATGGTATAGCAAGGGCTCACTCGGGAAAAGGGCAGTTGTGAAGGGGGAATGGAGGAGAGAGACAGTGACCATGCCAAATACTAAGTACTGTGATAAAGCAGATAGAAGAGACTTTTCCCTAGACGTTGGTAGTTAAGAACTACTTCCTGTGGTGAGAAGTAGAGGCTAGAGAGGGTAGGATGGGCTTGGGAGGAAGAGAGGAGGGGGAGGGGAAAGAGGGGGCAGGATCAGGTGTGGGAAGAGACAGGGAGATGTTCAGGGATCAGGAAATTGAACAGAGGTGTATAGCAATGGGGGGTGGGGAACTGGGGTTAGTCACTAGAAAGGCCCAGATGCCAGGAAAACAAGAGCTTCCCGGGACCCAATGGGTATGACATTAGCTGAAATACCCAACAAAGGGGAGAGAGATCCTATAGAGACCACATCCAGAGGTTAGGCATGACCCCCAGTTGAGAAATGGAGCCACCCACCCATCTCAAAAAATTTAACCAAGAATTGCTCCTGTCTAAAGGAAATACAGGGACAAAGAGTAGAGCAGAGACTGAAGGAAAGGCCATCAGAGACTGCCCAACCTGGGGATCCATCCCATATGTAGCCAGCAAACCCAGACATTGCTGATACCAAGAAGCACTTGCTGATAGGAGCCTGATGCAGCTGGCCCCTGAGAGGCTCTGACAGAGCCTGACCAGTACAGATGCAGATGCTCACAGCCAACCACAGGACTGAGCACAGGGACCCCAGTGGAGGAGTTGAGAAAGGACTGAAGGAGCTGAAGGGGTTTGCAACCACATAGGAGGAACAATAATATCAACTAACCAGACTCCCCAGAGCTCCCAGGGACTAAACCACCAACCAAAGAGTACACATGGAGGGGCCCATGGCTCCAGTTGCATATGTAGCAGAGGGTGTCCTTATCTGGCATCAATGGGAAGGGAGGCCCTTGGTCCTGTGAAGGCTTGATGCCCCAGTGTAGGGGAGTGCCAGGGCAGGAGTGGGTGGGTGGGTAGGGGAGCACCCTCATAGAGACAGGGGGAAAGAGATAGCATAGGAGGAAGGGACAGGGGATTGCGGAGGGGAGACTGGAAAGGGGGATAGCACTTGAAATGTAAATAAAGTATAACCAATAAAAAATGGGGAAAAAAAACAACTTCCTGCTAGAAGCAATGAACTTGCCTTGAAACCTGGGAGTGGTAGTAAGGCAAGTGAAGGAGTCAGTACTAAAGCTTGGAGACAGGATAAGTATTGGATGTGAACATGCAGAAATCCAGGGTGAACTCTGTGAGCAAGAGGCTGGGGCTATAGCTTGCACCAGACCTGGATCAGAAGTTAGAGTCTCAGAAAGTGCCCTGTTGCCTGTTTGAATAGAGAGCACAGAGGTAAACCCCTCTAGGTGCTTTAAATGAATGGACACAGGGGCTTGACACCAGCAGCCAAGAGAGCAGAGAAGAGGTGAGGACACCAATATAGACTGGATGGCGATGGGTGTCGGTAGGAAGTGCTCTGGAAGGTGGAGCTGCAGCAGGACTTGCTGATTGTTTGAATGTGGATGAACCATTCTGATAATGAAGTCAGGGAGAAAAGATTGCTTTGGAGGGCAACAGGGCCCTGAGAATCTCAAACTGAAGCATTCCATCTCCTAGGAAATCTCTTTAAAACAGAAGGTAAACAGCTTCCTGAAAACAGCTTCCTGAAAACAGCTTCAGGAAGTCCCGAAAACTGATCAGATTCACTAGACCCCTCCCTCCCAAGAGTAAACAATGCTGCTGAGACTCTCTCAGACAAACCAAGCTGCAGACAAGACTGAGAACGGACCAGCTGCCTAAAGACTCAGAAACCAGCCACACTGCCTAGAAGAAATGTAGACCAACTTGGAGAGTCACTTGGAAGGGACACTCTCTAACCTATAGAGCTGCCTCAGGCTGTGCAGTGTACTCCAGGTCCCCCAGCTTTGTGAGCTATCACCCACGCTGGTGTGGGTCTTGGTGATGCAGCTGTCTTTGAGTCATTTCTGTTCCTGTAAGTAACCCCCATCCATATTCATGTAAGTGACCCCAATAAAACTCATTGGTCCACCAAGATGGACTTGAGTAACATTCATAATTTATTTGATCTGTTATAGTCTCCCTATCTGGGATGAGTTGTGTGTGTTTGTGTGTGCCTGTGTGTGTGTACGTGTGTCTATGTGCCTGTGTGTGTGTATGTGTGTGTGTACGTGTGTGTGTACGTGTGTATATGTGTCTGTGTGTGTGTATGGGTCTGTGTTTCTGAGCCTGTGTGTGTCTATGTGTGTTATGAAAGTCTGTCACAAAACAAGGGCTTAGAATGGAGGGACAAGAATGTTTTTGAATGTGTTAGTTTTAGTTGATTCTTAAACACTCATGTGGTGAATTCAAATAGCGGTATTTGCAACAGCAAAAGTTCACTGAGCACTGCCAAGAAACAAACTGTATTATAAACAGAAGGCAACTTTACAATGTTTTCAGCATCCCATGAGTGCAGACAATGGTACTTTTTTTTTTTTTTGAGACAGGGTTTCTCTGTGTAGCCCTGGCTGTCCTGGAACTCACTTTGTAGACCAGGCTGGCCTCGAACTCCTGAGTGCTGGGATTAAAGGCGTGCGCCACCATGCTCAGCTTGGTAATCGTACTCTTGCTTCAAGTGTAGAGATAGAAAACTGAAACACAACAAGTAACTTGGCTAATTTGCATATCCAGTGTTTGTACCCACATCATCTTCTTCCAAAGAAAGTGAACATAACTTTCATATCTCCTGATAAGTGGAGTGTCAGAGAAGCCACACAAAACAAGTCTTTCTAGAAGAAAGGAACTATCAGTTGTACCTATGAAGTAAGGGCTGGGGTGTGAATAGTGAATTTGGCAATATGAATTGCTGACAAGAGTGATTTTTGAGCAAGTGGTAGGGTTGAAATACTGATGGGAATGAGATTGCGAAAGCATGGGAGAAGTAGAGGCACTCAGTCCAGAAAAGAAAGTAGAGGTGGCAGTGCGGTTCACTGATTGGTGATGGTGATGGTGATGGTGATGGTGATGGTGATGATGATGATGGGATATAGTCCAGATAAGATGGGCAATAATTTTGAAGTGCTAGGGATTGAGCTCACGGCCTTGCATATGTTAAGTGGGCATTCTACCACTGAACTGCATTCTCAGTGAGACAGACATTATTATAGTACAAAAGAAAAGAAGATGGATATGGGGGTAAGGAGGTGGTTCTTTCAATAAGCTGTTTGCCATATATGCATGAGTAACTGAGTTCAATCCCTATAACCTCTGTTTAAATTAAACAACAAAAAAAGCAGGTGCCTCTATATATATCTCTAATCTCAGCACTAGGGTTGTGGGTTCAGTTTCAACTGCTCTCTGTTTGTTTGCTTATTATTTATTTATTAAGACTGGGTCTCACGATGTAGCTGTGGCTGGCCTGGAACTTGCTATATAGAGCAGGCTGACCTTGGGCTCACAGTGCCCTGCTCCACCTGCCTCTGCTCCAGAGTGCTAGAATTAAAGATATCACTATACTTGGCCATTTTATTTTTTGAAAAGCTAATGAATGAAAAGCAAAGAGAGAAATCAGATTTGGAGCTCTGCAAAGCTTCATGGATATTTGTCCCTGAACCAACTGAACAAACCCTTAGAAAGAGGGGAAGTTGTAAAAATAGAGGCCTGTATTAGAGATTCTAGCAGTCGGACATCATGCCAGGTGTTTGAGGTGGACTTGACAGAGACTTTGGAGACATAAAGGTAGGAAAAATTGGGCGCCTGCAGGTTGGGGATGACCAGTACCCAGATATGAGTGACTGGTGTCACATACTTATTAGCCTCCTGTTGCTCTCTAGTTATTTTCCCCCACCTTCTACAAAGTGAATCAGACCTAAATTTTCATTCCAGAACAGACTAGAGAATCTCAAGGAAGATGAGCGTGGGGAGCTTCTCCTGGGTTTCAGTTAAGAATGAAGTAGAGAGCTTCCTTCAATGGGAAGCAGGCACTCAGAGCAGCGTCGTTAATGATGGCTGTGGCTTCTGTCTGTACATTCTAACATAGCAGCCACCAATCCCATTTGAAATGTAACCAGATGACAGAACAACAGAATTTCCAAGAGTATTTCACTGTGACTCATTTAAACTTTAATAGCAGGGCCCCTGAGTCCAAGCAGCTGCCCCTTACAGAACAGATATAGCCATTTAGAAATGAGCGTTTGTGTGCACTCTGTAGCTCTCTGCCAGGTCTCCCAACCCAGGACTCCTGTCTGCTTAGGGATCCCATGGACACTCCCAGCCCCAATGGCTACTGATGCCTATCTTAGTAAGTATAGCTCTACAGATATATACTTGTTTCAGGTTCCATCATCACAGATTCCTAGGCCTAGAATAGGACAAGAGGAAAAATGGAAGGTACAATACCAGCCTAGAGCCATCTGGTCAGTTCATGATTCACAGATACAGATTACTAAAACTATATGCCACAAACAGGAGTCAAGGGCATCTGCAGCTAGGTCTGTCTGATACTTTATGATGAGAGCCAGACCTTTGACCAGAGCCTGCTTTTCCATGTAGGGGCCAGGAATCTGGCTTAGACAAGAAGAAAAAAAGATACTCATCTCAATTGAAAGATGGGGTGGGGGAGTAATGATCCTGCTCAGATGGATAAGGAGCAAAACCTATACTTCTTCCTTCTCTTCTCCCAAATGTTGCTCCTCTCAAGCCCCTGGGAAGTCAAGGCAGCTAAGCATCCAGGAAGGTTTCTGAGAAAGATCAGAAAGTCTACAGCCTACAAGAGGTAAGCCACAATCATCTGCCCCCTCCTTAGTACAGAAGGCGCACTGTGGCTTCAAGGGTGCGCTGCACTTCCCTTTCCAGGTTGTGCTTTCCAAGTACAAGGGAAGAGTTCCACCCACTAGAACAAATCCATAGCTCTAGTACTTGAAAACACCTCGAGTAGATGTGGCCACAGGTCTGTCAGCCAGTGGCTTACGCCAGAGTCTGAGGTACCTCTTCCTCTGCTTCCTGCAACAGATGGAGCCATTAAGAAGTTCAAGTACAGGCTGCCAGGCTTCCTAGTACAGGGCCCATTAATACCATGGGCCCTACAGAACCCAGTATGGACTATGCCTTCCTGTTTCTGAGCAGGTAGCAACTTCCAGACCTTTCCTCTTCCAGGCATTGGTTCACAATACTCCTATGAGAGGGTCCCAAGAGCCTGAAACACTTCTGGGGCAATAATGGGGCCTCCTGGGAGCTGGCTTGGGCTGGCCACCAGGAAGAAGCTCCCAGCTAAAGCCAGACAGCCTCTGACTCCCAATGCTAGCAAGCCCAAGCCCTTGACATGGCCCCATGCTGGCCAGCAGTGGCTGAGCTAGCTCAGGAGATGAGGGGCACTGGGCAAGGAGCCCACTGTCTCCTCCTCATGACTTTCCTTCCTCCTCATCCCAGGAGCCTCCTTGCCGTCCAACTGTACTAAAACTCCGGAAAACCATGGCGGGGAGGTTTTCCAATTAGAACATTCTTTTTCCAATCTGTGGGATGATTCTTAAAGCAGCAAAAAGCCATTCTTCAGGGCATGTGGGGATTATCTGCCAACAAGACCTTGGCTCAGCGTGTGCACTCGTGCTCCGGAGGCCTGGCCTGGGGCAGCTTCAAAGCCAGAGAGAAAAGGCAGAGTTTGTTCTGGGGCATCAGGTCATGCAGACAGAGACTCTGGTAGAAAGTGTCCTGCTTATTCAAAGCAGTGCATTAGAAGACAGCACAGCTCCAAGAACAGGGCTGGAGGACATTTGAAAGTGGCCTATCTCAGGAGGTGCATGGCATTCCAGTCCCATTACTAGAACATAAGCTCAAGACTCCCAGCAGGATTGCAGCCTTTGGAGCAAACAATCCCTGGGCACATAAGCTGCTCCTCAGAAAGGAACTGTCCGGCCTTGGCCAAAAGACCGGGAGCTACATTTTCCTGGGCAAGATGAAGTGTAGTGGAAGGTCTTGACAAGTATGAGTGTTTGTGTATGCTGGAGAAGAGACACAACCTCATAATGGAGTTGTAGGGGGTCACTGAAGACAAAATTTTATAGGTAAGGAACTCACCCCATTTGTCGAGAATCTGGGCCACCTCCTGTCAGGTGAGCTGATTACAAACACAGAGACCTGGGATCACAAGCTTAGGGCTCCATAGGTCCATTCCTGAGTGTGGCTCTGCCCAGCTTGGGGACCCCTAGCCCCAGGGGACCCACCCTGCTGAGAGTCAGCACTCACCTAGCAAGTGTAAACTGGTTGAAGAGCTTAGCAGGATGAGGCAGCAGGGCGGGACCAGAGAAGGAGGGAGGGTAAGCAGGGGATTAGGGTACAAGCAAGAACCTGGCACTCCCTATACACAAACTCCAGTTTCTACCAGTTGGACACATAGTCCACCCAAAGCCTCTGGAGTCCAACAGCAGACTGTGGGATCTTTAGGTACAGTCCCTCTCCCTGCTTCTGTTTCTGTGTGTGTGCAGCTGCAGCGTTCAGGCCATTTGTCTTCAATATACTCTGGTATAGGAATCCTGCCTGCTCCACCTCTGGGTCCTGTTAGCTTTCAGTGTACCATCTGTTGTTCCTTTCCAAGCCTGGAAACTCTTCAGCTAAATAGGCCTGTCTGAGCTCTGCTTCTAGCTTTGCAGATGAGAAAGGGCTACCCTAGGGAGTCTAGTAATCCTGCTGGCCCATTCTCTCAGACAGCCACTTGTCCTCTGGTCTTTGGTCTGGCCTGCCAGAGAAGCTGTTTTGGTTACCTACTCCTGAGCTGTGGCCCCTCTGAACAGGAATACCACCTACTATGCCATGACTTTCCTGGTAGTCCAGCCTGCTCCTCAAGCCTACACTTAGAACCAGCTTCTGTGCTTTCAAAGCAATGCCTTGTTGATGGCATTCCTGGGGGAGGGCTGCTGCCCAGTCCTCTTGGGCACTACTACCCAAGCTGGAAGGATGCCAGAGCCAGAAGGAAAGGATGGAAGGGAAAACTGCAACTCTGAAAAGGGTTAGCTTCTTGGCCAGTCTTGGAGCTGAGTCAGGGGCTAAGGCACAATAGTAGAAAGGAGAGACAGGGACAGGCTCAGGCCATGCACAGGTACAGTTGAGTCTGAGAGACAGTAACCACCAAAACCTTGGGGTAGAACTTAAGGGGAGTCCAAGGAAAGATTCATGGAGACAACGATTTGACAGCTCAGAATGGAAGGAAAGATTCATGGAGACAACAACTTGACAGCTCAGAATGGAAGGAAAGATTCATGGAGACAACAACTTAACAGCTCAGAATGGGTACAAGATTACCAAATGTCCCTAGAGAGAGATGTCATCTCAAACAAAGGGGCTTGGTTTATCTGAAAGCATAGCACTTGTATATACCTGTATCCTAGCATTTAGGGGATTGAGACAAGAGGACTGTTGTGAATCTGAGACCAACATGGACTACATAGCACCTCTCCTCCCCCAAATGGTGACTGGCTAAGGTGCCTGGAGGTAGCCCTGTAAGAGGTGGGGGTTGAAAGCATCATTGGAAGATTCTGTTGGGGCAGTGAACAGGTGGGCAGGGCAGGGCACGGCACCTACCATTCGAGTCAAACCCGTTTGCAGGCAAGATCCGCTGCAGGGCCTGGCAGCCTAGCTAGGAGGGAGGAGTCCAAGGCTAGTCTCTTTGGCTAGAGCTCCCATCTGTCTTGGGCAGAGCCTGAGTCACTTTGGACAAGAAAAGAGCTTGAGGTCTGGTGTAGCTCTTAATGGCCAGCTACATTATTGGATACCACTCTTGCTCATGCTGTACAGCTGGCCCACCTGATTCAAGGCTCTGCAACAGAGCTTTCTCTTTTCTGGAGGGCCTTGGGAGACAACTGCTACCACCTACTCCCTCCCACCCATGGTGTATCACTTTGTGTTTTACATTCTGCCTCTTTTGGGGCTAGGTCCAAAAGAGTCTTATGATCCATCCAGTTAGTATGTTTGGGAGCTAGGATGTCAAGCCAAATGGAAGGCCATCAGTAGCTTTTGTCGGGGAAGAAGAAGCATTAGATGCTGGCCACTGGTCTGGGGCTAACAGAATTGGAAGGAGAAAAACACCTGTTGGCAGGAGACAAAGATTAACCACTCCCCCAGAACACACAAGGCACTTCCTTTCTGTCTGATAAACCCACAGAGAAAAGAACCCTCCTTTCAGAGTTGTTCTATCTCTTCCTTCTGCAAATGTCCCAGATCCTCTGGGCTGGTCTCTGTGATCCAGAGATAATCAGACAGGGCGCCAACATCCCAGAGCTCACCACTGAGAATAAAGGGTTATACACTGTCATCCGAGGGAATGGGAGAGTGAGTGCACAGAAGGAAGTGGTCAACTTGACTAGGTGGCAGGCAGGAGAGGATGACATCTAAAGATTGGGTGAGTTCAGTGGCAAGGGATATAGGAAGGGTACTGCAGAGAGTATGAGTGCAGGAACAAAGGTCTGAGGTATGAGGGCACAGAAGTAGTCAGAAGACATGGGGAAGCCGGGGAGATTACAGTGGAGTGCTGGGGTGGCTGGTCTTACAGACAGAGGTTGAACACAGTCAAACATTAGGCCTTCTAAAAGCATCTGCTTTCATTCCAACAACAACCAGAAGCTGTAGGAAAGCGCTCTAAGCAGCTAGCATCTGGTCATATACCCAGTGAAGCTGCATGCATACTGTGTGATGGCTGAAATGGGAAGGGCGATAAGTCACAGGAAAACACGACAGTGAGTAGATTTGAGGGCCACTGCTGTAAAATTGGCAACAGGACTTTAATCTTTCTTTTTTCCTTTTTTTTCTTTTCTTTCCTTTCCTTTCTTCTTCCTTCCTTCCTTCCTTCCTTTTTTTCTTTCTTTCTTTCCTTCTTTCTTTCTTTCTTTCTTCCTTCCTTCCTTCCTTTTATCTTTTCTTTTTCTTTCTTTTGTAGTCTATCATTTTGATCATTTTTTGTGCACACTGGCTTAACTCTCTCCTCTATTGAAAGGACTTCTCTGACCTCACAGTGAGGGTTAGGAGCCTTTGTTGGATGTTCGACACCCCTACTACATTCTCACACTTCGTGCCTTTCACACATTACATATCCAAAAACTGTGAATGAATGTCATTTATTAAACCGAATGTGTGTGTCTTCCGACATGCCCTGAGAGGTAGTCCTGTTTTGCCTACCTGCCGGCTCCAAAAATGACCTTCCAGGGTACAAGTTTTCCCAGGCGCCAGACAGAAGTTTCTTGCTCACTTTTTTCTCCTATGCCTGACTTCCTGCATGATCTCAGCCATCAGTCCGCACCCCCCTGCCCCCAAGCCTGGTCCTTTCCCCGCCCCTGTCTGGGATCTCCATCTGTAAAATGGATCTAGGCACAGTAGTTCTCGACAGAACTGACCCGCCAGCATCTGTGGAAGTCGTTGGCCCAGAGCCTGGCCAGATCTCGCCGGGCGCAGGCAGGGACGCCACTAGTCAGCGAGGGCCCTTCATGTGGTGGAGTCCTCCTGGCCCCAGGGCTGGGAGCCCAGAGGAATTAGCCTGGAAGTTTTCCATAGCGGCAAAACTTTTTGGAGCTCGCTCTGAGCTGGGTGAGGGGAGCCCCAGCCTTGATTTCTCCAGCAGCTCCATTGGGCGGAGCAGGGAAGGGGTGGGAGGACCGAGGACACCGGCTGGAGAATGTGCGGAATGTGCCAGGCGCATCTACCTACCCCAGGAGAGGGCAGAGGAAGGGGGCCGGCCGAGGGGAGGGGCGAGGGGCGAGGCTCCCAGCAGCCGGAGAAAACCTGTTTGTTCTCGGGCGGGCGGAGCCCAGTCCGTGCCTCTTCGTTGCCCCGCGCGCTTCCCACTGCGTACCGCTTCCCGCGCCCGCTGACGCGGCCCGGCTGGGTTCAGTGCTGCCCACCCGAGGGAGCCCGCGCACCACGCCTGTCCGACCCTCTGCCCGTCACACAAGCCGGGCACCTGTACCAGGTAGGGTTGTTGAGTCGCCGTCCTAAAGAAGTGGCTCGACCACCGGGAGGCTACAAGGAGCACCCAGTTCGTGTCCTCCTGGACACAAGCCAGGGCCTCAGTTTCCCTACCAATAATTCATACTCGCTCCAAGCATCCCTCTTCGGAATCCCGTCAGGGAGGCAGTGCCCTCGGTTTCTGCTTTTCACCGCGAGTGAAGAGACAGGCAACGTTCCTCAGAGTGTCCAACAAAAGCAGGTGGCTCTCTGGCTGGTCTAGTCCCTCTGACCTACTCATTTGTGGATGAGACCGATTGTTAGTAGACTGCCAGCGGGGATGGGGCAGGGTGAGCCTAGAATTGGTGTGTTGCAAGCATCACAGAATTCCACATCCTTAGTAAAATGTGCCCATTTTATAGATGAGGAAACTGAGGTACAGAGGCAAGCTTACTCAATAATCCCCTCACTGGCCTGGAGCCCAGAGCAAAGGGACTTAATGGTGGTTTGTGATAGACATGTACTGGTCACTGGGCGACCTCAGGGCTGGGAAGGGAGCTGCTCATACTCAGACAGAAGGCGCCGAATCAAGTGTCACTGTGGTGTTATCAGCGGGATCTGCTGTGCACAGTCTCTGTAACTGGATTGTTTGTGTGGGAGCAGGGGAGAGCCAATAGCCTCATCCTCTTTGCAACTGCTTAGTGATAGCTTGGCCTCTGAGAAAGGTTGGAAACGCAGATCCTCCTGTCGGCCATGCCACTTCCTTCTGTACTGTGGCACCTGGCAGCTCCACTGAGTAAAAGGAGAAGCCTATCAGGCCCACCTTCCCCTCCAAGGCTGTGGAGTCTATAAAGTATGTTGGGAGTTGTGTTCTCCACAAGCCATTGGTACTGACTCTTGACATTAAGGTAGGTGGTGACACCTGCTCTTGGTCTTGTCTTGCTCTCATGGTTCTTTGGATTTCTAGTCATGGGCAGGAAGCAGGTTTCCACAGGCTGATAAACCTGAATAATGGTGAGGGGCTCTGAACTGGAGAGCTGCAGTAGGAAGCTTATGAAGTTCTTATTTTCCCATGGCCTCAACTGGCTCTTCTGCACAAACAGTGCCAGTTTGGGTGGGTGCCAACAGATCTCCAGGGTACAGGTACAACTTACTGGAGGCCTTTCGAGAATGTGCTGTCCATCGCCTTCAGCCCACTCACTACAAGATTGGAAGGAACAGAACCATCCCATCAATTATCAGTGCTGACCGAGGCTGTGCACTCAGTGGAGCAGAACTGATAGAAGGTGCCTAGGTCAAAGCTAAGTACACAGCAGATGCTCAAAATCTGTTCCTTTTCCTCCTCTGGGCACTCATGAGTCAGTGACAAACATGGCTCATGACCACAGAGGGTGCTGCAGCTTTGAAGGTGAAAAGTGTTAGCCTGGATCATGGATGCAACCCAAGATGGAAAGATTAGGAAGGCTCCCTGGAGGAGGGAACCTTTGAAAGTTGAGCAGGTCAAGAGGGATAGGAGAGAAATCAGCCCTTCATTTTACCAAGAAGTCTCTAGAGATAGGTTACTCCAGAAAGAGCTGCCATCTGGATGGTAATAGGACAAAACCCTCCCAACTTAGTGGTGAGAGTAGTGGTCCCAGGAACAACTAGAATGTAGCAACGTCCTTCCTCAAAGTGCTTTAGGCCTTCTAAGACCTGGTAGGGCAGGAACTCTGGTTTCCTAGCGCTCGGGACCTGGTTGAGGTGGGCACTGGTACCTGTTCCCTGAACTGTGTTCAGTTGTGTGCCAAGAAAACACCCCCAATTTTGGCTTTGATGCAGAATCCTGTTTGATGAAAGCCAGAAGCCTGCTCTTCTCCTTTCTCATTGAAGCCTCCATATGTGATTTATCCCTTTAGTTTAGATGTTGCCTCAAGCCATACCCTATATTGTGCTGGGTCACACATAACACACATTTTCTTTCTGCTTGCTAAACACTGAGGCCCCCTTCATTGCCAGCCCTATAGTGACATGGAACAGGATCATTGATGGGGGTCTGGGGTGTGGTGCTGGGAGAAACTTCTCGTATTACACTACAGACTTTGGACACCCATGGTGGGTACTTGGCCTGGGTGCAGACAACTTGTCTGGCTTCTTTCTCCCAAACTAGGCCCCACTTCACCTCTTGCTCCCACGGCCAATGAGGAGGCAAATACCATCCTAGGTTAAACACTGTCCTTGTATCAAGGTGCTTGAATACAAGGTGGGAAATCAAAACCATAAGAGGTTGCGTGGTATGCTCAGGCCTGTCCAAGTGGATGGTTACTTAGGCTGGGCTCTGAACTCAGTGTGGCCTCTGGGCCTTTCTCTTACCCATGGTGCTGGAAAGATACTATCTTCACTGACCACACACCCTGCTACGGGCGATCTGTTGGATAGTTCCTCCTCCTGATCTGCCGTCAGTTCCCTTAGCACACGGCCCTGGTCCTGGTATCAGCTGGTTCTCCATTGGCATAGCTGGTGTCAGTTCATTTTTCCCAAAGAGAAACTGAGGCACAGAATGGAGGCCCTTTACCTTCTCTTGTGGATCCACGTGAAAACATTTGGCAGGTCTTTTCAGCTCACTGTCCCTGCTAGGATGACCAAAGTAAAAGGGTGTGGGCAGGGAAGAGGGAGGGGGTCTGGGTAGAAAAGAAGCTGGAAAACGAAAGACCCAGAGGCCCTGGGCATGTTGTTCTCCAGGGCTTATGTGCAAACTTAAACTCAGAGGTGAGGAGGGTGGACATAGAGCAGTTTTTTTTAACCTACTTGTTAATGCCTACATTGTAGCCCCTCTTCTTGCACAGCTGCCCTTGAAGTTACTGCTGGTGGCCTGGGGAGGCTGTGGAGCTCTGGAGACACACCCAAGATTCAGAGAAGACTTGGCCCCTAGGGTCAGTAGTGAGCAAACCCAAGCTACTGGTGGTGGCTGTTGGTGGTCCCTGTCTTTGGTTCCATCTGTGGGCACACATCAGGCATGAGGTTCAGCCCCCTTGGGCTGTGATCCCTGTGGTGGTTGGCTCAGAACACCACTTTCTGATGACTAAGTCACTTTCCCAGAGAGCTTGATGTGGCAGAAGGTTGCTATGGAGAGAGGAGGCCCCAGGATTCCAGTCACACGAATGGGGATCCCTGTTGAAAATGCTGACATCAGGCATTGCCTGGTTTAACCTATAAAGAGAAAAAACCCACAAAACCCTAAAAGCAGACCTTGTTTCACCATTTCTGAGCATGCGCACACTCAGCTCCTACTCATTCTTTCATAGTTTAGGACCTGGTCCAAGGGCACATCCTTGGGAAATGCAGCACTCTGGCAGGGGCCTCGGGGCCTGTCTGTTTTCCTCTGATTCTTGTCTATCTCCCCAGCACCCAGCCCTGACTGTTAGCTTTCTATGGAAGCTTGTTGCAGAAAAGGAAATGTGACCTTGGGCAAATGCATACTTCTCTCCTGGCTTCCATATTTTTATCCCAAAATGGGGGTAATTGTAGAAGCAAGGGTGGAGTGAAGGGGACTTTGGGCTTGAGATGGACAGGGAAATACAAGAGAGTATAGAGGGATTGATGGGGAGAAGGCTGTAAAGAGAAACATTTTTTTTTGGTGCTAGAAAAGCTGGTGGGTAGTTCTTTTTTTCATTCTCAGTAGAGGATCACTTTCAAGATGGGCAAAAGCAATTTGACCAAAATTAGAAGCAAGTGGGGCTGAGCTCCTGGGATCATGTGTGCTCCGGAAAAGGTCAAACAGGTGGCAGTTGTGAGGACTTGGGATACACATGAAGGATGGAGGAAGGTTGGTTCCAGGATTCCCAGCCCCTTTGACCTCATGACATGTCCATCTGTAGATGGATACAGCATCTCTGAGCGAGTAGGGCTGGCTTGAGACTTTAGATTTCAGTTTGCAGAAATAACCGTTGTGATGTAGAGATATGAGAGAGGTGCCTAGGACTGTGGAGGAAGGCATAGGAGTTCCTCCGTGCCCTTTCTTGTGGGATAGCTGCAGAGGTAACAACAATAGTAACAATGTAAATAGCTCATATGGGGAATTGGAGCCAAGGTCTTGTTGGGAGCAAGATGCTTTCCACTACCCTCAGCAGGCTGCCCTCATCCACATATCTCAGGGCATATCTCTAAGAGCTCTTCCCAGCTGCCCTTAGTGGTCCTGTAGGCCAAGGTACCCCTGAAGTCTCTCGGCATCTTCAATCATTTTTAAATACATCTCTCTGAGAACCAGAAAATGAATACATGAGAGTCAGGGGATTCTAGGATCTTAGAAATGGAAGATAGCTAAGAGAACCCCTTCCCCCTTGGTGTTGCAGCTCCCTACCCCATTGAAAAGGACCTGGCCTGCCTCAGACATCTTCCTCCCAGGATTCCACTAGCACAGACGCCAAGAAGTCTAGAATCTGGGGTTTGGGGATGGGATGGTGGGAGGTGAAATTCCAGACTTTCATGCAGAAGTCATTTACCTGTAAAGCACATTTACAAATACCACTCCCTCCCACCATGCTTGCTTTTTTTCCATATTACATTTTCCCTCTGCAACCCAAGTCTCTTCCAACTCTTTTTTTCCACGTAGTATACCTCCTTCCTGCTGCCTTGTTGGCTTGCCGGCGGGAGCCCCAGGGAGTAGAGCATTGCAGACAGGCCACACACTCCTGCCAGAGAGGCCCAGCCCTCAATTCCTGGGACCTGTACACTGAGCAGCAGACTTAGGAGCTCAGACCAGAGCCAGCTGCTGCTCAGCCTTTGCTCTGGCAGAGCCAGCGCTGTCTAAGGTCTCTAAATCACTTGCATAGATCTTAGTCCCTCCTGGACCAGTGATAGTAGTGTCTCTGCTAGCTCCTTACGGTTGGAAAGCAATCCATCTGCTGACTGCTGCTGACACTCCAGTGCAGGACAGTGAGAATCCGAATGCCCAGGGTTACAAAACCTGGCCACAGGGAACCTGTTTCACAAATGGAACATTTCATCATTCCAGTCTTTTGGGCCTGGAAAGAGAATCAAGTTGGCAGCATGAGTGGTAGTTTAGGTCAGCCTGGGTCCAGTTTGTGGGCCAAGTGCATTCCTTGAGAAGGGATTGGACTAGTAGAGCTAAGTATGCGGAATATGAGTGGGGGTGTTGAGGTTGTGGTTCCTAAATTTTAGCATTTCTTGGCCCCTCATCCTCCGGGTCAAGTATACCTGCTCATCCTTGCACTTCCTTATGAAGCCTCTAGAGGGAGACTGCCACAGCCGAGATTTTCACTACTGTGCTGGCCTTCCATCACATACAAAGCAGCAAGCTCTTCTTGGGCTCCATTGATGAGCAGAGAAGCTGCTCTAAAGCCTCTGCTTTCCCCACAGGGGGGAAAAACAGATATAAGGGCTTGGGTGCATTTTGATAAAAGGGCTTCCTTAAGGCCATCCTTGCATCTGTTGGCATAGGTTGGATTGGGCAAGAAGGGAGGAGTGGAAGTACTCTGGCCAAGGAGCTACCTAATCTGACTGGACTCTGGAGCTCAGAAAGTTTGGATTCTCAGAGTTTTGGAGCTCAAACTAAGCTCTTGCAGGACAGCTATAGAATCAGGGGCCTGTTTCCCTTGCAGATTTTGATTTTTTTTTTCAAGTTTGGTCCTGCACCCATACATGGTGGTAAGGGACCAAGGTGCTGTGTGGGGAGGAGGGTTTGCTCAGGGTGAGAGCAAGTATGAGGATGCTCTTCCCACAGACCAATGGACTCTCTGAGGCTGCCCCTGATCTCAAGCAGTGCCCATCCAAGAGATTAGCGTTAACTGCAGCCTTCATCCATCTTTGATGAGTGAAGTTTCTGGGAGATTGAGGCTGCTCTCAGGGCCCCTGCCTGGCAAAGCCAGAGATTGATGATCCCTGCAAAAGGTCTGCATGCTTGGAGAGGTGGAGTTGGGCTTCCTCTCCTCTCCTCTGCATAAAATATCACAGTTTATCTTTGACAGTGAAGCTCTTCTCCCTCCTACCTCTACCTCTTACTTGTTTTGTTTTGTTTTGTTTTGTTTTGTTTTGTTTTGAGACAGGGTTTCTCTGTGTATCCCTGGAACTCACTCTGTAGACCAGGCTGGCCTCGAACTCAGAAATCCGCCTGCCTCTGCCTCTCGGGTGCTGGGATTAAAGGTGTGAGCCACCACTGCCAAGCTTCCTCTTCCACTCTTACTTGTACTCAGACCCGTGCCTAGCACACCAACATGGAAACAAACCCCATCACCTATACCTTAGGCACCCTCTCATTGTCACACCACACTAAAATAAAAACTGATTTTTCTCAGTTGGTGGAGTGTTTACCTACCACGAAGCTCTGGATTTAGTCCACAGCACTGCATAAAGCAAATGTAGTGGTGTACATACATATTCCCAGCACTTGGGCAATGTAGACAAATGGACAAAAACCATCACACTTGGCTACATAGTGAGTTAAGGCCAGCCTGGGAAAATGAATAGATGGATGGATAGATGGATGGATGGATGGATGGATGGATGCCAGCCTGGGAAAATGAATGGATGGATGGATAGATGGATGCCAGCTTGGGAGAATGAATGAATGAATGAACGAACGAAAACAAAATAATGTTAAAGGCTTTGCTTCTTTCTCACTCCCAGTTAATTTCTATTGACATCTAGCACCAATTTCAGTTTCTAAGACTGGGAGCAAATTTGGGGTATCTTGATCTGGCTCTTCCAGTGAGCTGCCCTAGTCTGCATTCTATTTCAGCAGTGATCTTTTTCTTTATTGTTTCTCAATAGAGAATCTGAAATAACCCAGACTGGCTTGAACTTGCTGTGTAGCCAAGGATGACCTTGTACTTCTGATCCTACTGCCTCCACCTCCTCTGTGCTAAGAATGCAGGAGTTTACCATCGACCTAGTTGTGTGGTGGTGAGAGTGGAACCCAGGGCCTTGTGGATGCTCAACAAGTACTGATCCAACTGCACTATATGCCTAGGCCCTTTCATGTTTACTGTTACTGGAAAGAGAATTGTATTTCTGAAATGTAGTCAGATCTGAGGGGAAGCTGGTGATATGGAAGCACCAGCCCCAGTTCTTTCTGGCACATATCCTTGATCCTTTGCCTGTATTAGGAAACTTCTAGACAACATGGCTATTGGATCTATCAAGGGGAAAACTCACAAGTTCTGGGTTTAATACAAGGCCTAGCATGAATGCAGCTGCTATAATGGGGATGAACGTCACCTGCTTGCCCAGTTCCTCTGTGGAAACCAGTGGCCACAGTCCCTGGGGTCTTGGAAAGGAGTATGTCCTTGAGGTACCTTACAGAAAATAAGTTAAGATAGCAAAAATAAAAAATGGCCTAGTACAATTTGAGGGACCAATGGGCGGCGCATTTGCTTTCATGCAAGAGGAGAGGGACTGTCCAAGGTTTTCATATTTAATAGCATGAAAAGACCTAGGGCTGAAGGCTCAGGCTTTAGTGGTCTGCATACAAACACTGACTGAATCATGCACTCAGGCTCATGTAGTCACTACACATTTCTGCTAGGATGCAGACAATTGAGTTTATGCAACCATAAGAGCAACTGAACACTGATGTGGCAGCTTCAGTGCCATAATGAGGTTCCATTCCTGGCATGTAGAAGGTTCAGCCTGCCTGGACTGCTCACTTGGTAGTTTATGGGAGAGCAGGCTCTTGCTGATGTGGCTAATTTAGTTTGGTCTTGGCCTCCTTCCCTTACTCTTTTAGTGTATCCCCGATTTCCACAAAAACATATCCAGGTCCTGCCAGTTGGCACCATTACTGAACTGGTCAAAGTGTAGCCCTGGAGGGACCCAAGGGGGTGGCAGACCCCAGGGAGAAAGGTCTTTCTGCCTTATCACTGCCAGGGCCTTGCTTTTTGTCCTGTTCACACCTCTGAACCTCCCAGACTCTCTTTATGTCCAAAGGAGCCAGTTTGGTTATTAATATATCCAAAATATCCAAACCCACAGTCTAGTCCTTTCCTCTTCCTCAGCTTTGGGTCTCTCAGCCTGGCGAACAGATTATAAAGAACCTGGAACCTGTTGACTCTGACCAGTCTCCTCAGCTGATGCCGAGGCCACTCCTTAGCCTTTGGTCCCTGTGAGGAAACAGGATGAGGAGCCAACCTCAAATAGGGCTGCAAATATCCACTTTGTCCTGCACTGGTTGGAGAACACTAGCTGAGAGCGTTTCCTCCAGCTTTCCCCCAGCAAACAGATTTAAAGTCACTATGACTTGGCTTATGGCCAGCTGCCAATGATATGCCTGACTTTACAGCAGTCCAGAAATGTAGATCGTTTCACTTTCATCTTACAGGTGATAAAACTGAGGCAACCCAGAGAGATTAACTGATTTGCCCAAAGCATGACAGCTAGTGTAAGAAAGATGATTGAGTCCTAAAGCTGCTGGTTCCCTGAACCCTTGCCCTACCTCCAAATCTGCCTGCCCTCAAAGGTGGTGTGTCTGAAATGTGCTTCCTTCAATCCTACTGTCTGGCTCAGTGCCATACTACTCTCCATGACACTGTTGGAACTTCCGTATTACTACCTGCTCCCTTCCCCAGACTCTTTCCATTAGCACTCTCTGTGATCCACCCTTAATAACTGACTAGAACAGTCAGTTCTTGACTACCCACATGTTTTCATATTCTCCAGGTGAGCAGCCATGGCTATACAGGTAGGTGTAGCACCCACGGTGGAATGTGTGCTTAGTCCTTGATCTCTCTCATACATTTGGAATTCCACCAATTCTTGTCACCCCTGATACCTGAAAGGAAACCTGCATGATCTTGGTGTGCTCCAGGTTCATTTCTCTTTTATGATGCCATATGTGAGACTGGGTGCTAGGCTAGAGAAAATATATTTATTTACTTCTAGAGACTCAAGGCCATAGGGGGTAGCATCGCCTTGATTCAAGTAAGGATCTCATGGCTGGTGGCATTACAGTTTTGGGCAGGAGAACCTGAGTTTGTGAGATGGAAAGCCAGGGAGAAACCAGAGCTGGGCCAGACTTGCCTTTTGACAACAAACACTGATGAGAACTAACCAGTTTCTCTCAAGACATTAATTCCATCATACAGAAGCTCTCCCAATTATCTATCCAACCTTATTTTGTGTGAGGGAGTGGGGATGGGAATGGGTATGGATGTGTGGGTAAAGGGGCTAAGTATGGATGCACATGTGTATACATGTTCATATGCACACGTCAAAGTCAGAGGTCAGTATCAGGTATCTCTATCACTGTTTGCCTTATTTTATGAGATAGGGTCTTCTAGACTGGCTGGCCACCAAGCCTCAGGGATCCTCTTGTCTTTGCCTTCCCAGTGCTAGAGCATAAGGGTGTGTTATGATGGCCAGCTCTGACTGAGTAATTTTCCCATTCCCCCAAATTTCATTTCTTAAGTGTCCCCTCTTAATACTGCCATATTGGGACCAAGCTTCCAACACAAGAGCTTTTAGGGGACAAACCACATCCAAACTCTAATGGTGACCCACAAGCCATTACAATTCATGTATTGACAGATTTGTCTTTGTCTTTGTTCCCAGGAGCTCACTGAATCCACTAATTAAAGAGCTGAAAGATAAACATCATGAGTATTTCTTCCTTAGGAAGTATTGGGAAAGGTGAGCCTGGGTGCCATGTCTGCCTGAATTATCCCAGGCAAACCCCTAGAGGGCTTATGCATACTGCCCATGCAGCTAGTGGATGACCTCATAATGGGTGGGCTGGCAAGAGCCCTGGGTCTAGGGGCTGTGGTTCCCTGTATAAAGCTCTTAGCCTTGCCTCTGCCAGGGAGAACTGTACCATCTGGTGAAGAGGAGCGCAATAATATCCTAAGACAGATGAAAGTACGGACTACACTAAAGGGTGACCAGAGCTGGATCACCAAGCATGATGACTCTGAGGATCATACCATGTAAGTCCAGGACAGAAAGCCAGAGGGGAAGGCTGCAATAGTGAGGGCATGTGACCCAGCCCTTCCTAGGGATGCTGAGGACATTCCACCATTTACAGCTCGGTCAGGTTGTGTGTCCACTGGCCAGCCAGGCGACATTAAAACTTGAAAAGCTGTACACAGCCACAAATATCGCAATCCTATGTGCTGAGAGGCATGTGTAAAGTGGGTCAGGAAAGGGGAAGGTGAGGTGCAATGGCGGTACACGTAAGGCTAACTTTGTGATAGAGCCACAGGAGTGGTGGTGGTGAGGAGCATGGGAGCCACTATCTTCAGGGCCTGTCTTTCTGCAGAGAGCCACTCTCACGTCACAACCGAGCCACATCCTTCTCATCAGTCAGAGACGAATCAAATGCCAGGTAAGAGGTGGTACCTAGCTGACTCTTAAGTGGACCCCAGGAACTCTTCTGCAAAGAAGTGTAGATCTCACAGAAGAGATCTACATGAGAAGGGCATGGAGGACCTTTAATGAGTCATTTGTAATGTTCTTTGAACTTTCCTTTTAGTGTTTCTGGAACTTGGCCATCTCCAAGAATCTGCTAAGAACAAGGTTTATAGGAGTGAATGGTAGAGTTCTGTGGTACTAGTAGACCTGCCCAGAGCACTCATATGCTGAATAGAACAACTCTTGGCTGAGTCCTTGTCATCTTGCTTTCTGCTTTCATACTTCCATTGCCACTTGGGAGTGAGTGCTTCAAGGACCAGAGGAGGAAACATTCTAGAGGAGTAGGAAGGGAAGGCCATAGAGATTTACCTTCCATCAGAACATCCCAGGTTTGGGTCAGCCTGGGCTCTGACCAAAGGACTTTCAGTCTGATCCAGGAGAGAACAGATTCTGCAGTAAATGTCCAGCCATAAAGCAAGCCTGGCCTGGTACCTGCTGTAGGTTAGGCTATGCTGAGCATGGCTGTGGAGGAGTCAGACATCGCAGTGTTCCTGGAAGAGACTGAAGGAGAGATAGGTGGAGCAGAGTGGGCACCTGGTCACAGTATTAGGAGATCAGCTGTTGTAGTTGGAAATAGGATGGAATAAGTGGTCTGAAATCCATAGTAAGGCCACGATTCCCTTGATGTCTCCTTTTTTCTTGTCAGGTCTCCAAACGCAAGGGCTCCAGCTGGTTACATAATCCGGTAAGTGACTTCTAGACCCTACCTGCATCCTCATGCCACTAGAGCCACTAGAGCCACACCCAGACTTCTCAATACCTTCTGGTGTCTCTTGTAGGGGAGTGTTCACCCGAACAATAGATAGCTCTTCTCACTCCCAGCATCGCCCCTCTAAGACCAACGGAGCTCCAAGAAGGTACATCCTGGTTAGATAGTCAATAGGAAGGTTGGGAGAGCCTTGTCCAGAACCAAGTCTGAGAAAGGGCTAGCAAAGTAATAAGAGAATGTCCTGTCTGGCTTATTCTCAGGGACAGAGGCTGGGAGAGGGAGATCCTCACCCAGGGAGAGGGACTCTGGACAGAGATGTGGATTGTGCCCACACATCTTCATTTTACTTACCCCTTGTCCCCTTGGTCTCACAGCAAGCACCTTGCACTTGCTGAAGGCACTGAGCCATGCGCTTAGTTCACCTTTCCAGTATGACAAGGCATCATGTTACCCAAACACCTTGATACCAGTCAAAACTGGGGCACTATTGGAGAAGATATGGAAGAGAGCCCAGTGGGTTCTTTTCTACCCAGTTGGGTCTGCCCTATTCAGAATGCCTGGCCCCTATCCTGTCTCTCTTGGGCTGTGTTGGTAAACCTAGAGGCAAGAGGGGACCTGTGGTTGGGCAGATGGAAATGACTTGCTCTTCTAGTGCTTCTGGGCAGCTGGGAGCAGCTAATTCTGGTCATCCTCTTCAGTCGTCTGGCTATAAGATGACTACGGAAGATTATAAGAAACTGTGAGTATACAGTGGTGCCCGATACTGGACCTACTGAAGGCAGGTAGACACTTACCTCTGAGCACAACCTGGGGAGAGCTATTCTAGTGGCTTAACAACCCCTGCCACTTATAGATGTGGCCTGGAGCAAAGGATGACAAAACTCTAGAAAAATGAATGCTCATGCCCAATACCCTCCTTTTAGGAGGCAAAGACTGTTGGAAGCTTCTGGAAGGAGCATATGCGTCTAGTCAGTGGACCATGAGCCATAGCTATGGGGGGTTCACTCTCTGGGTTTCCTAGATGAACTCCCTTCCCCATTCAGGTCTCAGGTTCTTGGGCTGGGCTGGGCTGGGCTGAGCTATGCTTTGAGGCATGAATTTTCTTAGGTTGCCACTGTCCCCGTTGGCTATTGGTGTGGGTATTTTGTATCTAAAGCTGAGCTTCCCTTGAGGTTCCTTCCAAGGAACCCTAGACTGGAAGGGGGGTTCTAGACAGATGTCTGGATTGTGCCAGTACTTCCCAGTAGTCCACATCTTCATACAGCTTATTCATTGCCCCCATCATCCTGTTTTATGGCACAGCTGGCAGTATTTCTAGGGAAGTAGTGAAACTGCAATTGGCTGAGGGTGGTAGCCTGTAGCAGGGAACAGGAAGGACATGGAGGAAAAAGAGTCATACCTGCATCTCTCCCCCACAGAGCACCGTACAACATCAGGCGCAGCTCCATATCAGGGACTGAGGAAGAGGAGGTGCCATTCACCCCAGATGAGCAGAAACGGAGGTGATGGTGTTTGTTATGGGCATACCCATGGGCAGGGCAGGGGCCAGAGTCTTCACAGATTGCTGAAAGGAATCATACAAGCCAGAGTACAAAATGCATGACACATAAATCATGAGGACACCCCATGTCTTTCCAGGAGTCTAGGAACTATCTCTCAGTGCTAGGCCAGCTCAGGAGGCACTTCTGAGAACCTTCCAGGGATAGAATCTAGGAAACACAGGTCCACAAAAAAAGGCTTATGTGCAGATTCAAAAGGTCCCAGGGAACTTGAAAAATATGCAGGGCAAAGTGCCCTAGGAGGGGCGTCTGCAGTGTTCTTTGAGTTCAAGAATGGATCCAGAATTTCAAATGCCCTGTGCTTACAAAGAAGGAATCCAGACTAAAGGCCAACATCTGCCAACCCATATGCTTTAGGAAGCATAGTGACAACCCCTTGCTAAAGGCCCTGTAAGGGTGTCCATTCTGTGCAAAAAGACCACAGTTGCACAAGGCCTGAAATCTGGATAGTGCAAGGGACAGGCAAATGAATAAGCTCTGATGGTGGCTCCTACTGAATGCTGTTCTGTCACCTGCTTAAGTGTGTGAATTTAGTCAAATCACCAGAGCAGTGGCCAGGCTCAGTCAGTAATGGAGTATGTCGGCACCTACTTGCCTGGGTTGGGAGAGTCAATGAACCATTGTGAAGATGTCTGCATTGCTGAGCAGGGCACATGCTACATGCTCCCTAAGGAAGTGTCCTTCCCTCCATGTCCATTGTCCCTCTGAATAGTTCTTAGAGCAGTGCTTCCCCATGGTGTGCTCCTGAGTCAGACAGTGAACATCCCAAGCTAGACTGACAGAGAGGCTAGACTGACACCCATCAAATGTCCCCCTTTATACTACCCCAGGTCCCAGGCTGCACTTGGTGTTCTGAGGAAGACAGCCCCCCGGGAGCACTCTTACGTCCTCTCAGCAGCTAAGAAGACCACTAGGTGAGTTGTCCAGGAATGAGTCCCTGTGAGCTTGAGCCTGCCTTGGCCACTGCTGACTCCATGTTCTGGGCTCCTTCTTTTTTTCTTGGGGCTTCAGCTTTCCTTTGACTGGTGAAAGAATGAGTTGAATACCTCCATGAGAATTCTAGCTTGAGCTCCAGGGTTCTCAGATGCACTTCTTAGAAAGATAAACAGACTAAAATTAGGTAAGGTCCTGAGAGTTGGAAAGGTTCAGGCAACTGGAAATGTTCAGGACCCTATAGGGATGGGGGCTAAGATGACACCTGCCCTTGAACTTTTTCCAACATGTTCCCCATTCTGCTTCCTTTCTAGCAGTCCGACCCAGGAGCTGCAGTCGCCATTCCTTGCAAAAAGGTAAGTATCAGTCAGGAAAGCCAGATAGCAAGCCTGCTGTCAGTAGGGATGCTGGGAAAAAGAAGGAAGCTCTCTCTGAGCAAAGAGAGTCATGTGATGCCAACTCCGGCGTCTTTTTGGAGGCCAGGCAAAGACCTAGGTAACTGGTGACACATGTGTCCCTTTTAGCCAGTTCTGTGCAGTTAGGAGCCTGGCTGAGAAAATGCTTTTGCTTAGGGGCCTTAGCAAATGTCCTCACTCCTTCCACAAGCTGGTAGGCACCAAGAAACCAACATAGCAAGACTCCTTGCTCTTGCCCTGCCCTGTGCTCTTCTATCACCCAGACCTAGGACCAGAATCACCAAGAGAAACTCCATGGGAGCTGACTGTGATGTTACTGATTGGTCCTATGGGGCAAACAGGGTGAAAGAGGGAATGAGTCCTATGTCGGTAGTCTAGTTGAGTGAGGTAAGGGTCTCATTATTTGACACAGGTCAACATCTCTAGAGATGCAAACAGGGGAAGATGAGGTCATACTAAATTAGGGTAGGCCCTGAATCCAATGGTAGTGTCCCTTCGAGACCAAGGAAATTCGGACACCGACACAAAGAAAAGTCCACATGAATGAAGACAGTGGCCTAAACTGGAATGAGGCAAATACAATTTGTTCCAACCCTGCCAACACCTCAATTTCAGATTTCTGACCTCCACTTCTGGGGTTTTAAGCCATTCAGTTGGTGGTACCTTGTTCTAGTAGCCACAGCTAAGAACACACTATTCTCTGTTACTTTGTCTATGGAGGAGCAAGGTGCTGCCAACCCCCGTACCTTTCACTGCTTATTGTATTTTAGTCAGCTACTGTCATGTCACACAGCAGTATATCTACTTCTGGGCCTTTGCAGTGGCTAGGCCTGGGGCTTGGACCATTTGGAGTGCCTGTTCCTTGTTGACTTTACACCTACAGCTTACCCTCTTTGCATCTCTCAAGAACGTATTTCTAACGAAGTCAGACTCATGGGTTCCAGGGACTATTCCAATGGTTTTATAGTCACCTGACTCATCTGGACACTGGTGAAAGCACACCCTTCAAAGGCCAAAAAGCACCAAGGTAACTGAGAAGACCACAGGTGCCACTTTTTCCGCCCACAGGGTTGATGTGGTAGATGAGGACGTCCTTCCTGAGAAAAACCAGGAACCACCTGCTCTGGCAAGACCTGATCCTGGCCGAAGCAGGTAATCAGTCACTCCCCTTGGGCTGTGAGAGACTGGCCACTGCAGCAGTAGCACCCCAGTGTTAAGCTTGCACCCGGACTTCTATAACTTGGCCAAGTTCAGCCTACCTGGGAGACACACTTGTCTCCAACACTTCTCACATCTGCCTTCTTTGCCAGTGTGGATGGAGGTAGGACCCAAATATCTCAGGACATTCTAATTGAGTGCATGCTAAACATGCCTAGCCCCTCTGGAAGCCAGGAACATGTCAAGAATCATCTCTAGTATATGAGCTGGTAATATGGCTTCTCACTGGCCTGGCTGGCTGGCTCTGGCAGCCAGGGAAGGTCTAGCAGTGGGGTTACAGTGCAGGGCTGTTATTTTCAGGCTGCTACCCCAATGACCTTTCTAAAATGTCAGATTGACTGTGTCAAACCCCTTACCTCCACTTCAAGCCCATTTGCAGCTTCCCCTTACCAGGCACATCTGCTAGAATGCCCACCTAGAAGCCCCTTCATTGCCTGAGAGTAGCCTAGGGTTAGCTCTGGGTGGGAGACTGGAACCAAGAAGGCTTAAGGACGAAGAAAAGATGAGGACCAGGAGGGAGAGGTATGGGTCTGGTTATCACACTGCAGGGAGGCCCCAGAAGGAGGACGCCCAAAGATGCTGACACAGAGTGGGAGGGGAAGCCTCTCCTCCCCCCACACATTGCCCAGGCTCTCCTTTGGCCTACAGCTCGACAACCGAGAAGATTGCCCATCGGCAGATTACACCCCCCACAGCAGAACTCCACCTGGTGGCCCCAGACCTGGAAGCCCTGAGGTACTGAGGCCCCATTGCTGTCCTGTCTCTCTTTAGCCTTTCTCAACATGAGAGAGAAGCAGGAGACTGGTTTGTAACAGGTGTGGCAAACCTGGCTTCTCCATCACTATCTTATATACATTTAAAATAATTATATAATGAATAATTATGCAATGTAATTTTGTGAGGTCAAAGACCTGGCCTTGGGATCTAATCATGATTGGGACTTCCTGGGCAAGAACTATTGACTTCATCTGATGAAGGAGACAGATAGATGCTAATATGAACGAGATCAGCCTATAATGCTGGCCATGCCATGTACCTCCATGCCCTCAGAAAGTGACAAGACTGGTCAGCAGAGCTGGGTGGGGTCAATGTGTCTGTGTAACCCTTTATTAAAACCAGAGTGTTAATTATGTTGCTTATAGGACAAGGCATTTGGAACTGGGTGGAGTTCTTGGGTCTGCCTCCATAGTTCACAATGCCACAGTGCCCTGTGCTTGGTATAAGAATGGATGAAGGGGCTGCATCCATCAAGGAGCACAAAGATCCAAGCTCCTTTTCCTTGGGGTGGGCACGCAGGAGACAGGCCAGCTCTATCTTCAAACTCTGTGTCATCTTTCTTACTGTCCCCCCTCCCCCATGCTGCCTTCCACACATCTACCTAAATTGATAGCATGAAAGAACAGTGAGTAGCCTAGCAGGTTATGCAGACTGGGAATAACACAGAAGCATGAATGTTTCAAGGACAGATTGGGGGGGGGGGATAAAAGGAGACCAGAAACATGTGGCCAAGGAAGCAGAAGGTTTCACAGGATTGAGGGAAGAGAGATGGTAAGTCTGGGGGAAGAGACCCACTGGTGACCCAAAATAATGCTGAAACTGACTTCTGGACTTGGTAACAAAGGGCTCCTGATGACCTCAGGACTGACTGAGGGGTTAGGACAGGAACTCAGAAGAAAGCCTTGTCACTTGTGGAACTTGGAACACACCACTCAGGCCTTCTGAGCATCAGGTGGCTCATCTGGAAAAAGGGCATGTAACGATACTGAAGTCGATGTGGAGAATTAATGTGTGGAAAGTTGGAAGAACAGAGCCTGGCCCCTAGTCAACAACGGTGACGAATAATGAGGATTTGTGAGTTGGTCAGTTCATCATTAGCATATTTTCAGCTCTTTCAAGGCAGCTGTCATTTAAGGATGAGGTAACTGCCTCCATCAGAGTGTGGGTGGAGGAGTAAAGTCATTTCTTACCTCCGCAGCTCTTCCCAAAAAGCCTTGTGCACTCAGCCTAAAGGTTTCTGGTAGCCTGGGTCCAATGTTAGCAGCTGACATACAGACCAGCACTATACTACTGTTGCATATCTGAAAAGGAAGAAGTAGAGCTAGAGAGCGTGGGTCTAGGGGGAGCAGAACTATATTTCACCAGAGGCGCACCGACTCCAGACCAGGCTATCCCTCTCAAAGTCCTTGGGCCGGCACTATGTTGTCATTTGGGAGCCCTAGAACCCCCTCCCTAGAGTGAAGTGATCCCTGGGAATGAGGGAAGGGGAGCTTGGATGAATGGGAAAGGTTTTGACTTCTCTCTCTGGCTTACTAGCAGCCCAGAATTCCTCGTGTCTTGCTCTAGTGACCATTGACCATCAATGTGGCTACCTCCCTCTGAGTTTTCACCTTTTGTTTCCATTCTTGTTTGAAAGCTGTTAAATCTGAATAGCAATGTTTGCCTAGAGTCCACTGGAACTTGGATTGGCTCTGATCACAATAATTTAGAGAGGCAAAGATTTCTGCTCCCAAGTCATCTAAATTACACGAGGTCACAGCCTAATGAACGTGCTGAAACAGGCATTGGTGCAGGAAAAAAAAAAAAAGGTGAGATGCCAGTGCTTCCCACCGCCATTACCAGTACCACATCCTTTGCCCATGCATGTTTTACTTCTTGTTGGATTTTCTTCTTCTCCAGACTTAGCCACTACTGAACCCCCATCATTGACTCTCCAATTCCTGCAGAACAAATCCAAGTCCCTAACTCATAGCTATAGGCCCATCCCTCAGCAAGGAATGGCCTCGGGTACAATGAATGTGTGGGGAAGGCAGAAAAACAAAAAACAATAACAGACTAATGAATGACCTAATAATAGAGGAATCTCTGCCTTCTTACAAAGTCTGCCTTCCCCACATACTCATCTGCATAAGTAGCCTTTGTCTCCAGGGATGCCTCTGTTTTAGTTTGGAACCATGTTGGAATTGGTAGAACTGTCACTTTTTTTATTATTATTATTGTTGGTCTGAAGAGAGCTGAAACTGCTGAAGGGCCAGCCCATCCTCATGACCTCCTGAAGTCCACCCCACGTGGATCCATCCCTTGAGGACACTTTTCTAGGTGCTTTCCCAGCTGGTTCTCCCAGCAGCAGGTTCATTTTCTCACTAATCTACCTAGTTGCAGCGGGTGCCTGGAGACAGATAAAGTAGGCCCCACCTCGGTAATCTCTGTTTTGAAGAGGTCTGGGAAAGGCCATTAGGCCAGGGACTCGGTTCTTTGAGTTGCTACTAATGTAACTTTTTGCTATCTTTGCAGGCATCAGAAAGATCTTTCCCAAATAAACCACAATGTGTTTATCCCCCTCTTTCAACTTCTCAATGGCTCTCTACTTCCTTGAAATTAAGCCGAAACCCCTGTCTCTAGCTCCTATAGTTCTGCATGGCAGTGGGGACTCCCTATCCAGCCTTTTCTTTCTCCTGTACCACAGTGCTGCAAACTGTTTCAGAGTGCTATTGGCTATTGTAGAAGACATCTGATCTAGTCTGGCTCTGGTGGCTTTCTTTTGGACTGTTCATTGGCATCATCCTTCCATTTGTTTTACATGAAGCTAAACCTTAAACTCATTTGCAAAATAACATGAAGTATCTTTCTAGATTTGTAGGATTTAGTGCAGTCTGTTACAGTTATCTCACTTATACTAGTTTGAAGTTTGATTTTGTATGTATATGTGGGTGTACATGTGTATGCATGTCTGTGTGTATGTTCACATGGGTATGCTCCTGTGTGTGTGTGTGTGTGTGTTTATGTGTGTCTGTGTGTTTGTGTATGCGCATGTGTGTCAAGACCAGAGATCAACTTCTAGTGTCATTCCTTAGGCACCATACATCGTGTTTTGTGAGACAGGATCTCTTATCAGGACCTAGGATTTAACATGTTCCAAAGCATAGAGTAGTTGAAGACTAATGAGTGAGGAGACTGGATCAGGGCCGTGTTCCATATAATGAAATTTTATCAGGTTTTAATCCAAAGAAGAACGGCTGTGGTTTATAGACTTAAAGATGAATAGGTATTTGAATTTTAACACCACACTACAGTCACCTTTTACATTAAATCATATGCTGGGAGGTGGTGTGGAAAATGGATCTGTAAGCTACAGGCCTTGTTATGCACCTTTTTTTTTCTTTTAAATTTTACTAACGATTAGAACTGAGGAAAATAATAGCTGATGATAGCTACAGTATGTTGTTTTTATGTACTTTACAGTTGCCTCAATAACCCTGTGAGATGGGTAAATGGGGAAACAAACAGGTTAAGTGATTTATCCAAAACCATACCCGTGGTAGCTGAGAGCTAATGAACAGCCTCAAGGAGAAACCTTCTGAGAAACTTGAGCAAGCTAGTTGATGAAATGTGTTTGAAGGCTAATGTCTCCTTCCAGCTGGTGTACTTAATCTGGTGTTATTCCCCAAGCCAAGAAAGATTTCTGATTGTGCAATTTGATAGAGGAGAAAACTTGGGTCCACACATGTGATGAGCAAATAGGAATAAACTCTAAATCTGCCCTACTGCAGAGCTCAGGCCCAGATAGTAACATTGCTCTAATATTTACCCGTTTGAAAAATCAAAGCAAACATTTCTGATGACACTGTTTAATAACTGGCTATGTTTGGATTGTTTTTTTTCCCATTTAAATTAAAAAAATTATATGTATAAGTGTTTTGCCTGCACATGTATGTTTTTGCACACCACCCATTTGCCACGTCAGTGGTGGCCAGTAGAGAGAGGACAGTGGATCCTCGGAGACTAGAGTTAGAGATTGTTTCTAGCTGTATGTGGGTGCTTGTAATAAAACTTAAGATTTCTAAAGAGTACACACTGCTCTTAACTGCTGAACCATCTTTCTAGCCCTTCATCTGGGGAAATATTAATAACAAGAGTTCTTGAGATTTTTGTTTAATTTCCTGAAGGTATGTCTCCAGCGTTTTTCTTAAGCATTTCAATTTCCTCTCTTCTCCAGTATACACTGGAGATGGCAGCTCTCAATCAGAGGTTTGTCCTGCCCACCCCTACCCTCTTGCGTCATACAGTAGTAACCGAAGATTTTTTGGGTTGCCACAACCGAGGGTGGCTTCTAAAGGCTAAAAATCATGGATGCTGCTAAACGACCTATAGTGACAGGTGATATTAGTGCCTCATTCTCAACACACACAGTATTATTATCCAGACAAAAACGTTAATATTAATATTGACAAGCCTTGCTCTAGCAACTTATGTTCACTTGGGGGAACACACACACACTGAGGAGTGTGTCAGCATAGATCTAGTCAGACTGCCGCAGACAGGCACCACGAATACGGACGCATGCACCCGTGACTGCAGCAGATTTCTGTTGCGCAGGCAGATTTGGATCGCTCCTGCGGGGGGGGGGCGGGGAGGGAAGGGGGGAGGGGGCGCATGCGCATGAGTAAGCTAGCCAGCTCCAGGGTAAGAATACACCTACTCGCGCGGCCATTTCCTGCAGCCGCTAGCTCAGGCTGAGGTGCCCGCTATGAAAGGAGAGTACAAAATGGCTGCTCCAGAGACCAGCTTCTAAGGGGCTCCTCCTGAGGCAGTGCTAGCTCCAGCCACGAGATGGCGCTGGAGGATCACAAATGGTCCCTGTTGCGCCAGTGCACTCCCGTTACCCATCCCCCTACTAGTAATGTCAGAGGGCGGTTGACTACAGTAGCCTACTTAGGAGTGACCAAACCCAAGGATAGTCCCCTTTCCTTTGATAAACAGTGGTTGATGGGCTTGAGGACAGACCCAGGTGACAAAGTTAATGTAAATGTCAGAAGCCTTAGGAGCTTTACCCAGTGTTCATTTGATTGTGCAAAGTGGACTAAATGCAGGGATTCTTGAGCTTGAATTTAAGCCCAAGGTAACTTTATGGGACCCTTGGATCACTCAGCTCTTACATGAACAATAATGGAAATAGTTTCCACCATAGACAGTTCAAAGAGTTAAATGGGTTTACATATGTAAAGCATGCAGGACACTGAGGAGTGTGTACAAAATATTATCAAATGCTACATTTATTCTTTATTTTATTTTATTTTATTTTACTTTTAATTTATTTTTTACACTCCATGTTCCATTCCCTGCTCCCCCCATCCACCCTCCAACTGCTCCATATCCCATACCTCCTCCCCACCCCACTCTGTCTCCACGTGGATGTCTCTACCCCACCCCACCTGAGCTCTAAACTCCCTGGGGCCTCCAGTCTCTTGAGGGTTAGGTGCATCATCTCTGAATGAACACAGACCTGGAAGTTCTCTGCTGTATGTGTGTTGGGGGCCTCATATCAGCTGGTGTATGTTGCCTGTTTGGTGGTCCAGTGTCTGAGAGATCTTGGAGGTCCAGATTAATTGAGACTTGCTGGTCCTCCTACAGGATCGCTCTTCTCCTCAGCTTCTTTCAGCCTTCCCTAATTCAACAACAGGGGACAGCTGCTTCTGTCCATTGGTTGGGTGCAAATATCTGCATCTGACTCAGCTGCTTGTTGGGTCCTTCGGAGGGCAGTCATGATAGGTCCCTTTTTGTGAGTGCTCCATAGCCTCAGTAATCAAATGCTACCTTTATAAAACCTTCAAGATAGATAAAGTTCTGCCAATTTTTTTTTTTGTTGTTTATTCAGTCATTTGATAGCACACCGTCTTACCTTTTTCCTTCAAAGTTTTGGTATCACATGTTAAATCTAAGACTTAGATTGTTTTCTTCTTTGTTGTGTTGCAAGTGTGGATTTTTTCTAGTTTGTATTTGACACACGAAGGTGAGTGTTAGACATGTACTCAGTGCTGGCAACTGTGGTCAGGCAGCAGATTACATTGCGTAGAAAGTGGCATTGTCTTCTTGTGCAGTATGTAGTTAGGTCAAAAATTGGCAGTGGTTGCCTTAAGCTACCAGAGTCTGTGAAGGCTTCAGAGAATTCAACAGATATCACATCCTATGGGCCTCCTTCTCTCTCCCCACTCCAGTTTAGCAGTAGCTGAGGCCGAGTGGCAAGAAATTAAGATACTCCCTTCAGGATGTTATAGTGCACAGAAAGGCATCCTGTGAGGGTTTGACCAATATCTTTTTCATGACCTATAAAGGTTACAGCTGAAACTGCAGTTGCCCTGCTTCAAGGCCCAGGGTTTCCCCATATTGCCCTGCCTCCGAGCGGCTCTTTCTGAAGAACCTTGCCTCTGTTTACTCAGCACTACTTCCTGGCAGAGCTGGAACCAGCAGAGGAGTTTAGTATCCTCTTACCTGAGGCTGAAAACTTCAATTAGTTTTACAACCTAGTCCCTGAAAAGCATGGCCATCGCACATTCTTTTTGTTCTGCCAGCTTAGAGCCTCCCAGGGATGGTAGTCACTGATAATGGGTTTTTATTCTGTCCTTACCTCAGGAGTTCCCAGAGCACTGCAGGGAGGTTCTAAGATGATAAAATAAAGAGACAGGAGTAGTGATGAGAGATGAGTGCAACACCTTCTACTGTCTTTCCTGTGGCCCCCACCTTTGAGAGGACATTGCAGACAAACTGAGGAAGACATACCCTCCTCGATGGCCTCAGATGTAGCTCGAGCTGTTTATGTCAGTGCGGTAGCTTGTTTTTCTTACTCCAGGCCACTGCCTGGGTTCTCTGAATGTGCTCAGAATGTTGATACCCTGGTCCTGGGGCGGTGTTGACTGCTTTCTCGGGTTTGAGATGTTGGAATGGGACTGTGATCAACATAAGAAGTCTGCATGTTTCTTGGTGCATGAGGCAAGAGGCAAGTCTGTTTCCCAGAGCGTACATGGTAAGCTGCTAGGTTTGCTGAGGACTACTTTTCTTTATCCAGTGGTGGTGTCAAAGTATGACAGGGAGCATGAGTGACACGGACTGTGGGGAAGAGAGAAATGGAATGAAAAAGACAAGGAAGGACCACGCTTAAGAAAGCAAAAGAGAGAGTGAAGACAGTTTGTGTGTGTGTGTGTGTGTGTGTGTGTGTGTGTGTGTGTCTGCACGGGAATGATGGATACTGTGACTGTAACGAAAGGTAACTGTGAAGTATGGGCAG
The DNA here is from genome assembly GCF_000001635.26 of Mus musculus. Classification (NCBI taxonomy): domain Eukaryota; kingdom Metazoa; phylum Chordata; class Mammalia; order Rodentia; family Muridae; genus Mus; species Mus musculus. The sequence continues at coordinate 73,010,784 of NC_000086.7, forward strand.
ATTTTCAAACCTCCGCTCTCATTTGTGGTTCGGAGATTTTAAAGGGTACATAAAATCAATGACATAAAATTAGAAATGGAAATATCTAGGGGAACAAAGGGAATTAGTTGGAGGTGTGTGTAAAATGAGAGTCAAGGTATATGGGGGAAATATGTTCAGTGTACAAAATGCTTGTTTTAAATTGTCCTTATGTAACATAACACAGTGTACCAGGTACAATAAGAGACACAACAAAAACATTTTAAAATAAATTTTTACAAGAACAGCCTACGGATGCAGGAGAAAGTTCTGTGGTGTTTGGGGGAGTGAGGTTGAACTTAGGTTTGAAGGCTAAGGAAGATTTCCCCCAAACGACATGCTAATGAAGGCATTGCAGATTGAGGAAACCAGAGACCCGTCAAAGAGAGGTATATGGTGAGTGTCTTAGGGTTTTACTGCTGTGAACAGGCACCATGACCAAGGCAACTCTTATAAGGACAGCATTTAATTGGGGCTGGCTTACAGGTTCAGAAGTTCAGCCCATTATCATCAAGGTGGGAGCATGGCAGCATCCAGGCAGGCACAGTGCAAGAGGAACTGAGAATTCTACATCTTCATTTGAAGGTTGATAGTGGAAGACTGACTTCCAGGCAGCTAGGATGAGGGTCTTAAAGCGCACACCCACAGTGACACACCTACTCCAACAAGGCCACAGCTCCTACTAGTGCCACTCCCTGGGCTGAGCATATACAAACCATCACAGTGAGTGTAAATTTAGAGTGACTATAGGAAAGAAAAGCTAATTGGTGCCCTTGCCAGGAAGCCCTGAAAGGAAACTAAGCAGTCACTTACTCATGAGCTGGTGACTGCAAACTATATTCTGAAGAGCTGAAGGACCAGCGATGCTTTTCAATTAGGAGAGGAGTTCAAGAGGAGTTGCAGGACTGTCAGGCCAGGGAGGTGCACAGCAGCACGAGGCAGGTGGCTTGTACCGAACCTGCGGCTCAGACTGAGAGTGACCTGATAAGGCTGCAAGGGTTGCTGACTTTAACTAAAGACAATAGTGATGGAAAAGTAGTACCCAGGGATGCTTCCATATTTCTGTTTGGGGTGACAGGCTGGATGTTGAAAGGAACTAGCTGAGGATGAGGAAGTTAGAGGAGATGCTGTGCAGATGTGACAATATTAAGGTCATTGGGCCATGTTGACTCTGAAGCGCCTGTAGGAGACCTAGGTGACAAGAAGCCCACTAGGTTAGAGTTGAGTTAAGATCTGACCACTGACTAGAGACCTGAGGGTTGTCAGTTTATAGATGACAAGTGAGAGGAGGGTATAAGAGCAGTCTGGAAGCCAGTGCATAGATACATCCCTGAGGGACTGGTGCATGAAGAAGGAACATAACTCTTTCTCTAAACCAGGAACATGCTTGGCATAAGCCATGAGCTTGTGCAAGACCTCCTGACCCCAACTCTCCAATTTTCTTTATCTTCTCAATTGTTGGTGGTTTAACTTAGGACACTTTCAAAACTGCTTGCTTTCTGGGAATTGGGGGGCTGCTTGCCTCTTGAGATGGGTCTCCCAGTGCCCTTGGGAAGTAACATTCAGATTCCAGAGGTCAGCAAGGGTCAAGCCTCTGCTCTTCTCTGTATATGATATACAATATTCATTCTTTCTCAGCACTCCAGATTCTTGTGAGGAGAACAATGCAGCCCCCAAGATCATCAAGGAAATACCTGGCACCCTACAAGATGGACAAAGTGACCCAACTGTGGCTTCTCAGCAACTTGCAGATCTCAGCATCCTAGAGCCACAGGGTAGCCCCAGTGGAGCCGAGCAGCAAATCAAAGCCGAGGACTGTACTAACATGTAAGAGCCCACACTACCTTCTTACTGCCCCGTCGCAGCTGTCAGGGGCCACGATCTAGGAAAAACACTTACGGCACTTACAGCACAAGCCTATTTCTCTTCGCAGCTATGAGAGGCTAAAAAGCAGAAGGATTTGAGTGCAGGTGGTCTCTTGGAGTCATTTGAATGAGAGCACCATGTTATCCACCAACCAGTTGAAGTGGGAAAACTGATGTGGGTTGGAGTTACGGATATGGGGTGTTTTACAACCCTATTCATGGGGTTGTAAGGTCTGAGAAAAGTAGAGCCTGCTATGAATGAGGTTATTATAGTATTGCCATCACTAAAGCTGCCAGTTGGATGAGTTCTTTCACTGTTACTACTACCAGGATGGCCAGAGAAGGCACCAGTGAGTCAATAATTGACCTCTGTGGTGCTGACCTAGGCGTGTGTGGCAACTGAAATAGGCTAACAGCAGGAGTTTGAGGAAACAAGGGTCATACGTTTTCTGTGAGAGTCCAAAAGACCAGGGGGTAAAGCAGTAGGAAATAGTGTTTCCCCTTCCACTCTTCTGAGAGCAACTCAGGCCTCCCACCGTGTGAGCCTTCTGACTCCTAGCCTCAGAAGTGCAGGGCCTGTTCACACCAAGGATGCTTATATAATATTTTCTCAAATTATAGTATGATTGTTCTCCGTTCTATTCTGTCAATTTTTATTTATAAATAAAATCCATTAGAGGCTAGGATTAAATCAGCAATCCTCCGTACTCTGTAACTTTCATTTTTTACGGCTTACTCTAATGATGGTTTTTAAATACTTTAGCCTCTCTTTTAGCCCACCATCCACCAGAGGTAGTGGGAAAGAAAGGATATTGAAAATAATAGATTTATTTTTAAAAGTTCTTTAAAACAACTCTTGTCTATATTGTCTAAAAATCAACAATTTAATTCATAGGTTAATAATGATAGTTCAGTCCATTCACAAACACTTTATAGATAGACCAACAGTTTAATTTGATAGAGTTGAAATAAGAAACACAAATGAACAGAGACAGCGAGGCCTCAGCCTCTGCTCAAGTCAAGAGATACCCAAAGAGATGCCAGGAAAACTTCTCAACTATGTCTCTATCAACAAAACGAAAATGAACCAAGACACAAGACCAACAAATGTTATCCAACTAGTTGTATAAACAAGCCAAGTTTACTTACTCTGTCACTGTCTGTTAAGTTGTTTTTATATGCCCTCTAAACATCACGTGTCCTGCACCAGTCTTGCACATGTGTCTGTCTCAGTTGACATCATTTTGTCAAGCAACCCAATACACAAAAGTGACAAAAAACTAACACACCACCAAAAGCTTCTTACTATGTTTCTCTCTCCCAACAAATAGAGCTCCAGTACACAATGTAAGACAGACCAATACGTGCATATGGTTACCAAAGCAGCCTTTCTCTTATGTCTGCTTCAGCTAAACATTCCCTTACGAGTCTGTCTTAGTCTTTATTTATTTATTTATTTATTTATTACGTATTTTCCTCAATTACATTTCCAATGCTATCCCAAAAGTCCCCCATACCCTCTGTCTTAGTCTTTAACCTGTGTCTATTAAAAAAAAAATACTCCTTCCCTTGTTTGCCCCAACTAAACACCTTCCAACATAACTGACTTTTTAAAGAAGCCTTAAGTTTTCACTCCAGTACTCCTTTCTTTCTTGGGCTTCCTGGCTTCTTCTGCCACTGTCTTGTTCTCACCTCTGCCTTTCCATATCTCAGTTCCAAGAGTCTTAGCAGGAATGAGGATACAGTTGGAGCCCAGAGAGCGTACTGTTCACCAGCAGACTCCGCACACTGTTTTTCTGTTTGTAATAAGCCAAGAAAAATTATCTTGTAATATGACATAGAGGGACGCAGGCAAAGTGTTATTGACGAGGAAGATCTGCAGCAGCTGGAAAGAAAGACCACACAAAAACAAGGAACCAGGAAGGGCCCATAAGATGGACCCTGAGGTTGACAGGAATGGAGTAAGGGGAACCGGGGAACAGAAAGTGGGCTTTTGTAGCTCAGGGAGAGGAGATCATTGGGAAGAACTTGGGATGTTTCCTTCCCGCTGGGTATGAAGAACTCTGGAGGCCTCTTGCTACCTACATTGCAGGTCTGGGGGTCTTCTTTTTCTTTTTTAATTTTATCTCTTCAGTGCTGCTGTTCTCTCTCTCTCTCTCTCTCTCTCTCTCTGTCTGTCTGTCTGTGTGTGTGTATCTGTGTGTCTGTGATGTGTATGAGACATGCTTACCCATGTATGTGTATGAGTATGTGGAGACCAGAGGATAGGGTCAGGTATTTTTATCAGTCTCCACCTTAATAATGTTTTGGGTGGGTATATGTGCGCTATGTGTACATTTATGCGTGTATAGGTGCATGGTGGGTATTGGTGCGTGTATGTAGGTCAAAATTGGCATCAGGTATCTGATAATTTTATTTTTATTGAGACCAGGTCTCTTGTTGAACCTGGAGCTTGCTAATTTCTGCTACTAAGCTAGCCAGCTTGCCCCGGGGATCCTTTCACGGGGCCTACCTCTGCAGTGCTGGGGTTATAAGTGGCTGCTGCATTGCCTAGATTTTTATGTATATTCTGGGGATCCAAACTCCAGTCTTTGTACTTGTGAGCTACCTAGGGAGGGGGGTCAGCATCCTGGATCAGGGCCATGTGTCGCAGCCAGGGTGACTGCCTCCTCAATAATCTACTCTCCGCCCATGGCCTGCAGTTCTCCAGACTTTGATATTGGGTGAGGAAGTTAGTCCTACAAAAAGATTGTTTTGTCTGATTTCTTAACTAGCAAACTAGACTGTTTTTCCCTGCTCCTCCACCCTGGCTGCCACAGTCCCAGTAACCTGACGGGCAAGTTACCAACACCAATACCCTAGCCTGCAGTCCAGAATTCAGAGTAAAAATTGGAAAATGGCAGTCTCACGCATGAGTCATTCAAGAGCAATGATAAGGGATTTGCACCGACTGTTCCCAAAACACTGGCATGCTTTTAAAGGTCTTGAAGTTGCAAACTTTGGGGTTAGGGCAGAAAGTTCTATTTGAATCAAGAAGTAGAGACATGCTTACTCTTTTTTCGTTTCTTTCAGGCTGATGAGCCCTTCAAGCTGCATGGTCACTGTTACCATCTCTGACACCTCTGAACAATCTCAATTGTGTGTTCCTGGTGTCTCAAGCAAGGTGGACTCCAGCTCAACTATGTAAGAAGGGCCATTTAGCAAGTCTTGGTGTCCTTTAGCATGGGGTTTCCTTATAATCTCCTTGCAAGTAAAGGATACCACTTTCCTTCTCTGCTGTTTTCTCTTTTATGTCTTTTCCAGCTCCTAGCATCCCAGTAGCAAATGCACAGATAGAATATAGTCCTTAGTCCCTCAAGTATAAATTTTACATTCTCCAAGCCTATTGGCAGGACTGTAACATGCTTTCCTTCTCAGCTCAACAAGACGTGGAACATACAAAGCTAGCAGATACAACCAATGGGAGGTTTTGCCCTCTGTATGAAAGCCATGGAGGCCAGGCTGATCTCTCCACCCCTCTTTCACTGCTTTCCCTGTACTGTTGAATACCCTTAGCCTACAAGAAGGGATGCAATTCAAGGACTCCGCTGAGTGAGCAGTATGTGTAAGATCTCTGCTGATTAGGCCAGGGGGCTGGGACATGGAAATGAGGGTCAAGGGTGGGGCTACACTGAGCCAGCCTGAAGCAAACCTTGTTTCTAACGCTTGCAGAGGCTTTCCAAAACATAGATTAAGGTTAATGTAGGCCCCTGGAACCCGATTGATAATGGAGTTGGAAGTGTAGCAGGTGACCGCTTCAGGGAAGGCATGAGTGTCCATGTACAATGGCATCAGCAGCCTGCCATCTGTCTGCAGCTTCCCCTGCAGCCTGGCTTGTGGAGCCCACTTGCCCCTCTACCCTACGCCTTCATTGAGCTTCTGCATTTCCTTCACGCCGGGCTAGGGGCACTGACTCTCCTCTGTGGGCCAGGCCCAGTCCTCTAGAATCTTCTAGTACACATTGCTATTTTGCTGTGCTCCTTCTACAGCAAAGGGATTCTCTTCGTGAAGGAGTACATGAATACCAGTGAAGTGTCTTCTGGGAAGCCAGTGTCTTCACACTGTGACAGGTAAGAACAGGTTTCAGCTGATCTGTTGTCATAGCCTGTACTAGGCCCAGTACTGCCTTCGTTCCTACATCCTGCTACCTCAAGCAGGACTTAGTGGACAGTACCTACTGGGTAATCTTCCAGTAAGTGACAGCATACTGCAATGCTGCCTACTAATGCATGATTTATGGATTTTCAGATTGTCTTTCTAGTTAGGTGGATAGAAAATCTAGCCCCCATGTTCTTTCATGCTAGATGGACCCACTGAACCCCTGTTTGCTTTCTGATGCTATGCAAGAAGTTACTTCCGAGACTTTTCAGTACTATTCCACCCACTCACACTCTAGTTTGTGTCAAGTTGATATAAAACTAGCCAGCACAATGGACCAGGGGGTGACACACAGACATATTGCTGTTAAGCCAACTGGGGTCTCTTGCTGCAACTGGACTGTACTTTAACCAATAATAGCCTCTCCCAGCCTCTCTTCAGGGTCTCCAGTCCTGTCACATGCTACCAAGCCCCCAAAGCCCTCCAGACTTACCAGTCCATGCCATGAAATCTAGTGCCACCTGGCTGACTACCAAGTTCAGCTGCCAGGACAGGGTGGAGCCTTGGGCACCTCTGGAGCAGAGTTTCTGAGTGCTAATGCTGAGGGCATACTTCACAAAGGGTTTCACCTCCGTGATGCTGGTGATCCCCACTAAATTATCAGTTCCAGCCAACCAGCATTGATTATCCCAGTATAGGAAACGTTTCATTTGAGTGCTGCTTGCTCCTTGTTATTCACAGCCAATCAGTCTGTCCCAGCTCATCAATACCACAGATTCTTAAAATATACCAGGCCTCCATAGAGTCTTTAAGTGATCCTGTGACTGCTCTCTGGCACCTCACAAGCCAGGCCTCCATCCTCTGCATTGTTCTCAGCTTTCTGAAACTGAAGGCAGGAGCTGATGCAGCAGCCCAGGCGGCACTGGAGCTGATGCAGAGGCTGTGGGGGGGATGCTGCTCTCTGGCTTGCTCTTTATGGCTTGTTCAGCCTGCTTTCTTAAAGAAGCTAAGACAACCAGCCCAGGAGTGGCCCCATTCAAAATCGGCTAGGCCTTCCCATGTCAATCACTAGTTAAGAAACTTCCCTACAGCCTTTTCTATAGGCTGATCTTATGGAGACATTTCCCCCAAGTGCTCTCATCTCTCAAATGATTCTTGCTTATATCAAGTTGTCATAAAAGTAGGCAGTATATCTAGATTCTGATTTCTTCAGTGTATAGGCTCCTAAAAGTTCCCATAGTAGTCCATACACAAATATATGTAGTAAGACTCTACTTTTTTTCTGCTGGTCAAAGGAACTGAGGGTCCCACTGGTACATAAGTCTCAAGAATCTTACCAGAGTGTCTTCTTCATTCTCCATGAAAGAACTCCTCACCAAGAAAAATGTGCCTCCTTAGCACAAGCTTTTGTACCAAAAGTGATTTCTGATCACAATGGTGATGACTGTCAGTGTAGTCATATCTCTAATTGTGTGTGGCCACAAGGCTAATGAGAAAAGTGTCTTCTATGTATGACTATGATAATGATGTGGCCCATGTTGTGCCCTCTTCTCCATTACACTTCTTGCAGTCCCAGCAGCATTGAAGACTCATTGGATCTGGCAAAGAAAGCCCCACATGAAGGTACTCCTTCTGAGAGGTATGTCTGCTTTCTTGAACAGAGGTCTTCCAGTTATGTAGGTGAGAGAGTCCTAAGGCAGACCTCCACATGGGTCTTTCTCTGCTGCTTTGAGGCTTTTGATCTGTTTGCAATTCTGTCATATAGTGGAACACTGCATAAGGTGTTACTACCCCAATCGGGATGTCACATATACGGCAACTGAAGCCTGCAAACCAAGATGAAAAATAGGGCCTGAAAGAGAGCCTAAGGAGGCTCTTGTCAGTAAGATAGACTCTTCAGAGTCGAATCTAATGATTCATTTGACTAACTTGCACTTCTGAATAGATGTTGAAAGAAACAACTACACAAGAGATTGGTATGTAGAGAAAAATGTTTTTGTTTGTTTGTTTGTTTTATTATCAAGAAGACGGAACTAAGAATGCACAATGTCCTAGAGCCATGGAACTGATCGCTAGATGTCAGCAATAAAAGGATGGTTTTAAGGACAAAAAAAGGTTATTTTTAAATTCTTGGAATAGGAAAGAAAAGAATCTGCATCAGAGAGTGAATCTACCCAGGTTACAGTGAGGAAAAAAGGGGAGAAGGAATAAGTTACAGGAAATTAGTTACTGGCAGAGCCAGAAATGAATCCTGGGGCTTGAGTACTAACAGGTTATAGAGATCTCGCCCCTGCCATATGTCTTCTCACTTATTATGAGATCTAACTTACTGTGCTTTACACTCAGAAGCCACAGGTAGACTGGGGAGAAAGTTAAGATGAAGCAAATCTTAACAGTGTGCTCCATTTACCCCAACACAAACGAGTACAGGAGCTTCTATATAGGCAAGGTGACAGATGTCCCTTCCATTATGCCAGATTACTGAATTCTGGACAGTCACAGATCACTTGGTAAGTCATGTTATCAGATAATTTCATAGTCTGTATATGCTACTTTACCAAAATGCCCAAGGCTGGGTATGGTGGCACATGCCTTTATTCCTGGGACTCAGGAGGCAAAGGCAGGTGGATCTCTGTAAATTTGAGGCCAGCTTGGACTACATAGCAAGTTTCAGGCCACCTAGGGCTACACAGTGAGACCTTGTCTCAAAAACAAAACATACAAAGAAGGAAGCACCTACAATGACTTATTTACCTCTTGCTAGGCCCTGCGTCTTAAAAGTCTTACCACATGTCATATTGCCATAGTAAGGACAAAGCCTCTAACACATGACTCTCTGGAGGATACACTCAAGCTTTGTAAAAAACCATGGACTGCTCAGGTGCCTGAGAATTCTACAATTATATAGGAGCAAATGACATATATCATATTCCAGTAGCATGACAGATCAAATACCATGGTTCTCTGTCTCTCCATTGTTCCAATATTAGAATCTACATTACTGATTCGTCACTGGGCTTGGTTACAGGACTGGGATTCTCTCCAAGGACAAGCCCAGTCACTTGTGCACAAGTGTACACAAAGAACATAGGAGAAACAGGGATGCACTGAGAAGAGGATTCTCAGACAATTCTTACATCCAGAGAGTCAGCTATAAGCCAGCAGCAGGATGGCAAGGTGTCTTAGGGTTTCCATAGCTCTGAAGAGACACTATGAACATGGCAACTCTTATAAAGGGAAACATTTAATTGGGGATAGCTTATGATTCAGAAGGTTAGCCCATTATCATCATGGCAGGAATCACAGCATCATGCAGGCAGACATGGTACTGGAGAGGTAGCTGAGAGTTACATCTGGATCCACAGGCAGCAGGAAAAGAGTGAGATACTGGGCATGGCTTAAGTATCTGAGACCTCAAAGCCCACCCCGAGTGACATAGTTCCTCCAACAAAGCCTCCTAATAGTGTCACGCCCTTATGGGCCTTTGAGGAGGCATTTTCATTCAAACCACCACAAAGGGATAAAACATCAGTGCCCATGGCAGTGCTAGGTCCTGGTTACTAGTGACACCATGGCTTCTGTTGAATCACGTCTACATCTCTGGAAGATAGAACTCCTAATTTAAGCCTGTAGGATCAGAGAATAGAATCTGCTTCGGCAGTTCTTGTTGGGGGAAGAAAAGAAAAGGGAGGAAAAGCAGAGATGATTCTCAAAAGTAAAAGGAATCTTGGAACGGAGGATACAACTGATCAAGAAGTATCTTCTAGGACTTTAGCATGAGTTCTGAGTAGGCTATACAATCCAACTAATCATGGGTGGCCTTGATAGTAACTAGAAGAAAGGGTGAGCTCCATGGTCCCAGGCATGTAGAAGAGGCTGTCAAGACTGGTTTAGGAGAATAGTGACAAGTTGAAAAACCACTTTGGCATAGGTTATGCTCCCAGTTATAGAACACAGAACACATTGGAAATCTGGGAATACTGGCAAACCTAGAAAGATCTGCTGCATCATATCAGAAGTGTGGGAACCAGCCTGACTGCTTGGTCCTTGTTTCCATCTCCTAGACCAACCGAAGGGGTCTGTACTTACTGTAGCCATGAGATCCAAGATTGTCCGAAGATTACCCTTGAACATCTTGGCATCTGCTGCCATGAGTATTGTTTTAAGGTAAGAAAGAGGTGTGAGTATTCTGATGATGACGTCAAAGAGTGTGAAAGTGTAGAAGAAACTGGATTTCTGTTCACAGCTGCAAACAATCTCAGAGGCTCATCAGCACTGCGAGTTGCAGAGGAGTGGTGACAGTTCCACATGGCTAATAACAAAATGGAGGCAAAAAGGGGTGGGGATGGGGTCTAACGGGAATGAATAGGATGGCAAGAATGAGAGGATACTGGATTAAATTTTCCTAGGGCACATGTGAACATGTGAACAGATGTCATTGTACCCCATATACAGCACCAAAAACAGATAAAAGAAATTATTTCGCTCAAGTCAAGTTGGGTGAAACAATGAGTTTAATTGGGGTTAATTACAGGATATGTAACTTATGACATAGCTATACCACCAAAGAAAAGTAGTACCCTCCCCTTAGCAACCATGAGCTGCTTATATATTCTTAGAGTTGGGTGTGGTGAGGCCTCCTGCATTTAGTAATATGCCTCATGGAAGCTACAATCTTCTTTGTGAGTACTACAATCGAACATTATTGTGCCTAATCTTATAAAGATCTCACACAGTTAATCACAAATGCCATGATTTTTAAGATGTGACATCCATGTCTTACCAGGACAACAGAGTTCCACAGCAATTTATCCATCCCTCTGAATCCTACCTTTTTGTCTACTCCATCTTTTTTGATGTTTCCTGGCTCTTGGAAGGTTGTGGTACAAATGCATGATTATTTTCTCCCACGTAGACCTAAGCACTGTGCTACCATGCCTCAGCAACAGTTCTATGAGTCGGCAGTGTAACTCGTTAGAAGTCTACAGTAACTACCTCTCACTGCAAAAGAAGCTTCCAGATGAAAATTAACAGCAGCACAATCTGTAGCCATGAACAAATGTCTATTTAATAAATCAGTAACAGTATGTTCCATAGTAGGGCCTATGCACTCCCCAGCCACTGCCTTTGATAGGGCATGTATGGGATATGAATTCCCTTCCATGAAGCTGGCCTTAAATCCAATTGTAATGTTCTTGGTTGCACCAGTGCACATACCTGCAGTATTCATTGTATAGCGTGCAGGATCCTTATCCAAGTAAATCTGTTGGTGACAATTCTCCATCAGCAGCATTTTCTTAGCCAGTAGCCACTTCAGTCTTCTGTATCCCCAGCTGTTAGTAGTATTGCTAGGGGTCACCCTCATAGACTCCCAGGAGCCTCCTCCATCCCAGGTCTCTGGCTCATCCCTGAGATGAGCCTCCCTGATTTCCATTCTTTTTTGCAGCCCTCCTCTGCCCCACCTCTCCCCACCTGCTGCCTCATTTACCTCCCTACCCCTCCTCCCATCCAGTTCTCTCCCTCTGATTCACTTCCAGTGTCTGTTTTATTTCCCCTTCTGAGTGAGATTCACGCATTCTCCCTTGGACCCTCCTTGTTATTTGGCATCTCTGGGTCTGTGAATTGTAGAATGGTTATCCTGTGCTTTATGGCTAATGTCCACTTATATGTGGATGTAGATCTATTTTTTTAAACAAGTGTAAGTTGTAGCAAACTAAGATACCAATGTATAGGTTTTTCATTATAAGCCTTTTATTATAACTTTAAAGCTAAATTTTGTTACAGATATTTTAACCATACCTAATGAACTTACAAATCCTGAGATTTTTTGCAGAAACGTCTTACGAGGTTTTTGTTTGAGATTAGAAAGCAAAGAACTTAGAGAGATAGAAGAATTTTAAGAGTAGAAAATAAAGTCAACCTTAGAGATGAGAAACCTTTGAGAGTATAGAGCAGAACAAGTTTAGCCAGAAGATTTTGGGGTCATTTGTACAGTGGCAAAACTCGTTGGAAAATATAATGTGCCAATCTTTGGCCATTGATTGATCTGTACTGAGGCCAGACTGTTTCTTGAAAGACAGCGAGGTTTTAATAAAATCTCTGAGTCCAAGATAAAAGAGAGGATGGGCCAAACAAGCCCAGGAGGTCGTAAGGAGAGAGAGAGACCTCTGGGGGAGAGGAGGCAAGGAAAGGGTAAGTGTAGTGGTGAAAGAATTTCAATCCAGGGTGTCCCCAAGCAGAATGAGAGAACTGTCAGAGAGAAATGTATCAAATCACAAAGGAGAGGCATCCTTTTCTACAAGACAGGAGCCCAGTGGGACAAGAGGAGCATCTTAGCACACCAGAGTGATTTTTGTAGTAATAGTAGACAAAGCAGGCAACTTTGGGGTGACATTTATCCAGTAGAAAAAGACAGAAGGTAGTGGAGAAAACTGCTGAAGAGGTGAACTGGGAGAGGCTTTGGGGGAAAAAAGGAGCATCTTTAGTAAGGAGGTGCCCACATGGGCTTAACAGGTCAGAGAGAGAGAGAGAGAGGTACCCAGGTGATAGGCATCCCAGGAGGATTTAGGAGGCTCCAGGAGCCAGAGAGACCAAGAGATGCATGATGAGTGCACAGGAGGTATAGCAAACTACAGGAGCCAGAGAGACACTTACCAAGTAGACAAGGAGAGACAAATGGTTAGAGCAGGTGGAGGGAAGGTGTGTCTGAAGTGGAGTCTGGAATTTGGAGTACAATATGGTAGATGGCAGAATCCAGCAGAAACAAATGATCTATACATATCTTAGGAAAGTCAAATCAGCAGGCTAGTTCAGAGCGGCCAGGTCCCTTGGGAAGGAATTAGTATATGCTACTCCCATGGTTTCAGCACCAGATGAATGTAAAATGAGGACATGACTTCTCCTAGGGATAGTTGCTGAGAAGGGTTTATTGCAGATATGAGGGAGAGAACCGCCAGAGGCACCTGAAAGGGTCTAGACTGAACTAAACCATGACAGGGGAAGGACAGGGGAGGCTCAAGAGAGGGAGAAAAGGACAGGGTGGGGGGAACTAAGAGAGGAGCTGTAGACCAAGAGGCCAAGACAGGAAGCTGGAGCCAAGAGAATCAAGACAGCATGGACCCAGCCAGGTGTGGTGGCACACGCCTTTAATCCCAGCACTTGGGAGGCAGAGGCAGGCGGATTTCTGAGTTTGAGGCCAGCCTGGTCTACAGAGTGAGTTCCAGGACAGCCAGGGCTACACAGAGAAACCCTGTCTCGAACCCCCCCACAAAAAAAAAGACAGGAAGGGCAGGTCCTGGAGAGGTTTTACACAGGGGATGGAGCTAAGAATTTCTAAGAAGAACCAGAACTCTCTAACATGTACTAGGAGAGCCTGGCTGCCATGTTTGCTTTAATTTGTTATAGGTATCTCAGCAATGTATTCTGGATTTCTTTGATACCTAACACTTAGCAGTCTAAGGTGGTCCCTTAAGCTTTATGGAATTCAACTCAAACCAAACTGAGATTTTTGGCTTTAATATGGAATTTGAAAGGAATTTTAGAACTGGCTTGTATAATAAAGATATTTTAGTAATCATGAGTGTTAAAAGAAAAATATGACAAGTAATCGTGGGTCTAGCATTCCAAGTGAAAGTGACTTTTACACATGGGAATTTGTAATATCTTAATATAGGCCACTGTCCTCCCCTTTGATATGGAATCTCATTGTTAGGAGATAAAAATGAAGTGGCAAGTCAGAGGAAGAGATGAACATAGACACTTATCTCAGAAAGCATGTGTAACTTTGATATAACCTCTAATTTTTTATTAATTTAAATTCATTTTAGTGTCACTGTTGACATTATAAGTTTTTATATATAAGTTTTACATCTTATTGTCATGAATGAACAATTTTATCATTTTGTTACGGATCATTTTACACTTTAATTTTAATGCCCATTTCTGATTATTTTACATATAACCTATGGCTTTTAATTAAGTGCTTAAAATAAACCAGTTTAAGATGATAAATTTCTTTAGTTGAGAGGAAATCTTACCTATAGTTAGGGTTTTGTTTTGGTTTTGGTTTTACTTTTGTAAGTTGAATAGCTACATTAATAAACATAAAACCAGCTGGGATTGAAGAACTCATTTGTTTTTCTCACAACAAAGAATTCTATAAATCAAGATACTTTAAAAACATTGGTGGAGAAGTTAAGTACACACTTAGCATTTCATTGATTGGTTAACTTGCTAGATTCCAGAAGGGTTTTTGTTTGTTACGATGTGAGGTCTTTTTCTTTTAGTGAGAGGATGAGAAGAAGCAAGAACTTGCTGTTTAGTAGGTCAAAGGTAACCCAAGATGATTGATTAGGCTTTTGAACTTCACTATTCCAGCCTCTCCACGGCATTAATGTTCTAAGCAGCCAATCAGATGTTTTTCTAGGAGATCTCATTCACAAATCAATCTAGAGAGAGTGGTCTCTTGTCAAGCATTTGACAGTGAAGATGTTAAGATGGTGACTGGATTGCTCACAGCTGGCAAGTTGTGATGATTCAAAAGATATCCCAGGATTTTATGCCTAAGCCTCATGGTAAAGAAATGTGATATTATTTGCTACCATGGGAAAGACTGAAAAGGAACAAGTTAGGACATAAATGACACTAAATGCATTTAATGAGGGCTGGTTTACAGGTTCAGAGATTCAGTCCGTCATGACAGAGAGCATGGCAGACACAGTGCTGGAGGAGCCAAGAGTTCCACAGCTTTATCCAAAGGTAGCCAGGAGAAAGACACCCTCCTCATTGGGCAGAGCTTGACCAAAGAAGCCTCAAAGCCCACCTCCACAGTGATGGAATTCCTCCAACAGGGCCACACTTCCTCCAAGGCCACACCTCCTAGTAGTGTCACTCACTCCCTGGGCCAAGCATATTCAAACCACCACAGTATGTGTGTTGCGTAGGGAAAATATGGAACTTGTAGCACCAGTGGAAATGCACCTGCACCTGGCTGGTATCTGCAGGTGCTGAGGCCCTGACAGATAGTCTGGGGAAGTGCCTGATTTCTAACATTCTTTTTTATTATAAAAGGTCAGGGAAAAGGAAGGGGTGATGGTGAAGCAGGAATGGAGGTGCTGTGCTCTTTAGACTGCTTCCTGCTGTCTGAAGGCATTGACATCTTTGAGGACCCAAGAAAGTTGATATGCTGGCCAAGTCCAGAAATAACAGACTGTTTCCCTCAATATCCAGGCTCTCTGCAGGACTGTCTGGGACTAGGAAAGTGTAGGCTTAATTGAAGCAGTCTGAGGCTGGACTACCTGGGGCTAGCTGCTTTGGAACTGTCTTGGATGTCTTGGAACACCTAAAGCTGGGAGGATGTTGGAGTATATATATACATATATATATATATACATACATGGCAGAAGATAAAGCTAAGGAGTGTAGGGAGAATTTTTTTGTTAGGTGTACATTTGAAACTTCCAGGCCTAAGGTCCTGGTAGTTGAGGGAGGGAAGCCCCATGACCAGGGAAATGGGGTGTGATCTCACCCTCAGGAATAAGTGAAATAGGCAGATGCAGAAACAGGCTGTTGATTGACAGTATTTATCTGGAGTCTATTTGATGCAAGAGAGGTAGATTTAAGCTGATTACCCAAAACTTACAAGATTTTTTTTAAGGTTACAAAAGAGATAAGTCTTATATATATTAGCATTAATGTTGCTTGTAATCTATCCTGAAATCCATGCTGGAGAAAAAGCAGTAGATTCACATCTTTGTGTCATAGTAGAAGCCTGGGGATATCATTTTGGGTTCAAAGCATGAACACTTTTTAAGGCAAGTTCAGGGAGGACAGAAACCTCCCGTGGAGCAGAAGGGCAAAAGCTCGCTTGATCTTGATTTTCAGTACAAGTCCAGATCATGAAATCAGGGCCTTTTTCCTCTGTCCAGAAACTGGGGGTATAGAGATTAGACAGACATTTTTAGCACAGTACCAAGTATAGACTTAGAAGACAACTAAAGGAAATTTAAAATATTGAGCTTGTTACTATGATATCATTTTGAAGTGCTTTACCAAAACTAGATTAATAGCTTACCAGAACTTCATTGATTAATGTATTTCAAAAGCCGCTGAGCTTTTGAAGTCTTAATATAACAATAGCATAGAGGGAAAGAAATCTGAAACCGTTTTCATTTTTATACCTTAATCACTTTCTTATCACAATTGAAGCTTTCACATCCTCAGACCTTTTTAACTTGCATATATACACAACTTCTTAGACCAAAAACTATTTTCTTAGATCCTTACAACCTAACCTTTTGTATCCTTAGACCTTAGATGAACTTTACATTTTTTTTTCTATCTATCTATCTAATCATTCACCGTAAGACACAGGTGAATGATTACTGAGAGAAGTTATTGTAAAGCAGGTTCCTTTAAATAAAGGAATAGTGAAAGTTACTTTGATATCTGTTTTGTGAGTTTATCTCTTTTCCGAGTCTGGTAATGAGGTAAATTGTGTCTAGTCCTAGTTGAAGCTCCAGGAAAGTGAGGCCTGAGGCCTGATTGTTGCACCTGAAGAGAACTGAGAAGGCAGCTGGGGACTTCTTGGTTGCTGCCGTTACACTGACAAAGGTGTCACTAGCCTACTCATCAATCCCATCAGACATATGAGAAGGATACATTTTACTTGAGCAAGCAGGAACTACAGGCCAAGCAGCTTTTGAATCTATTAAAAATGGCAGACTTACTGGCTAACCTGGACAGTCATCAACGTAGGTTCCTCCATGGTTACTAGGTGCAGAGTCCCAGGACAGAGTTAGTCTTCAACCACCAGGACCAGAAAATCGGACAAACTTTGCTGTGGAGTAGGACCTTGGGGGTGGGGGAACCAGCCTGGCTTGTCTAGGCAAAGCAGTGCAGTCAACTCCCCAGTGTCCTGCGTGCCCACAGTTTAAACAGGGTTGGCACTAAATTTCATCCTCGGCTCTACCCAGCTCCTTTTTGCTGCCCCAAGAAAAGTGATGATTACATTGGTTAGGGCCAGTCATATACATTGTCCATTTTCTGCATGCCCAGAAGAGACCCTCTCAATGTGTCAGCACCATTCTAAGTCCATGTTCTAGTCTGGTGTACAGTAACTAAAAGGATAGAAACATTCTGTAGGAAATAGAAGCATAATTGATTTACATTGAGGGATACTCTGCCAGGAGAAGTAAGTTGGGAAGTAGAAGTATGCAGATTGCCATCAGAAGGGTGCATGGAGAGGATGAGCAATGAGCTTGGGGTTGTCGAAAGGCTATTCTCTCCTTCCCGTGCACCTTTGGCTGCCTGTAGCTAGAAGCCTCAGGCTGGAGACATTGAGAGTTCTGGCAAACCTGGCACTTCATAGTCTCTTTTTACTCAACGCCCAGGGTTAGGAAGTCCTGCCACTGCCATTCCTGGGGACACAGGTTTATGGGAGGGATTGGGTTAACAAAACCTCCCTTCTTCTGTGGGGATCTCTATCACGTTCTTCTGGACCTTAAACATTCACAGCTTCCAGCCTCTCCTAATCGTATAGGTGAGGAAAACGGAGACTGGGAAAGTTTTAGTAATTCAGCTTATAAATAAATAAAAGTCAAGATTTTAACCTGGGCTGATCATGAAACTGCAGCCCCTAGCCAGGATGCTAATCATCCTGCCAGTGTGTGTGTGTGTGTGTGTGTGTGTGTGTGTGTGTGTGCCATATAGCAACACTGGATGTCTTCCTCGGTTGCTTGCTGTGTTATTTAAGAACAGGAATATTAGTCCGAGCCCTAGAAATCCCATGCCTGCCATCCTAGCCCTGAGATTACAGTTTTGTGCCTCTACACCCAGCTTTTATATGAGCTCTGGAGATCAAATCTGCAGCAAGCGCCATCTCCCCAGCCACTACCAGCTTACTTTTGGTGCTTTATTGTGTGTTTATCTTGCTTTATAAATCACGTTTAATATCTGTGTTTGCAATGTCTTATCTCCTTGGAAGTCCAGGATGTGCCATCAACTCACAGCTTTGAGTGCTCACCTCCATTTTGCTTTTTTAGTGCGGGATTTGCAATAAACCGATGGGTGATCTCCTAGATCAGATCTTCATTCACCGTGACACCATCCACTGTGGGAAATGCTATGAGAAGCTCTTCTAGGTGAGTTCCGGAAGCTCATAGGAGAAGCATCCCAGAGCCGAATTAAACTAAAGGAGCAAGACAAAAATTTGCTTTGGTTTGGACATGGGTTTTACTTCAGGACCCTGCTATGCTTCTCAGCCATCTAATTAGAGAATCTCAAGTCCTTGTCCTTTGCCCTATGCTTCTTTGAGATCTTAAGTAATGTAGGAACCCCTCCCCACCCTCACCTCCACCCCCACGACCCTTTCCAAGTTGTTAAAAGTCATAGTATCTTCCTTTACAGAAATACCTCACCCATGTAGAACCGCAGCTGAATCTGTTAACCCTGGCACACCTGGGCCTATTTTGTGACAAGGAAATAAATATGTAGAAAGGGAGTGTTTCTAAACAAACATGTAGGTGGTATATGGAAAAATCTCTACCTCATTTCAGCTCTCAAATTCTAGTACCAGTCTCTGCCATCTTCAAGCATTATTTGCATAGCTTTAGGTTTAGGCTTAATAACCAAGATGTTGACTAAAAGCTCTCTCTGGGCCAGTAGCCAGTGGGATTATCCCAAGTGTCGGAACACAACATATTTTCCCTCTCTGGTTACCTGAAGGTTGACTTATCTCCAGGAAATGCTTTTTGTGCTGGGCTTGGGCTCACAATCACTGCAACAGTTACCCATCCCAAAGGACCCTGGCTGTAAGGGATTAGATACTTCAATCTCACCAGTACCTCTATTTCCTTTTTTGGTTCCTCCAGGCTGAACAGAAGCTGATGATCCCCAGCTGTATTTGGCTGTCCAGTTGACCCAAATTGTTGGCTCCTCGTCACTTACATCCTCCATGGTTCCACTGTACTTCTGCCTACCTTGTGCGGAAGGAGCATACATCTAAGATTGTGTAGCCATGATGTTATGATTTTGTGTAGCCTTTTATACCTTAGGAATATCTCAGTTCCTTGCTTCCAGGATGAATGAGTCCACTTTGACCTCCCTGAGACATGTTTTCTAATGAGTGCAGATGACCTAGTATGTTAGACATGGGTACAAGTCTAGGTATCAGCGTATGCAGACTTTCTGAGGCTTCTGAGAGCCCAAGCCAAAAAACTGTTGACGATCCCTGGTAGGGAAATTACAGGCATTAAATACTAAGGGTTGGCAATAGGCTACTGTTTAGCTTGTCTATTCACTTTGTGTGTATGTGTGTGTGTGTTTAAATTTCTCACATTTTAAAAATAGTTAATTTTTTGATTGAATTACATAGCAGATTTAAATTACCTCCTTCCATTCTCCTTTGGTTTTTCCAGTAAGGTATGTCAGCACATGTTGGAAAGTTTACCCAGGTTTAAATTTGATAAGATACAATATTAGGAGGCTTCTACCAAAGGGATATCTGTGTCTGTTTGAATTTTGTTAGTTAGTTAAAATCTTTACCCTCAGTATTGCTGAACTTTTATCCTCTGAACAGCTTTTAATGTGTGTAAATCAGGGTAAAGAAAACAGATACGGTTTCTTGAGACTTCTGTTCCTACTGTGAAATATTTCCCTGAAGCGTAGTGTTAGAAATGGCTTTGAAAAGTGTGAAATTCACCCCATCTCTGGGCTTCTTGGGTCCCTCCTTGAAACACTACGGTAATTTAATTGCTCCCTTTCCCTCTCCTCCAGAGTCTTTCACCCAGAGACGAATTTGGCTTATGTAACTTCTCAAAGAAAAGCTTGCTATCCAGTGAAACGTCAAGTAGGCTCTCTGCCCTGATCGTGCAGCATTTTGTGACCTGTTTTCTAGTCCTGAATCTGTCTCAAACTAACATCAACTTCTAGGTTCCCAGGTACTCAAAACACTACCAGTTGATGTCTGGCACAGCAGAGGCAGGTTCGTCCCTGCAGTTTGCTAATATGCTGCTCTAAGTCAACCTCACTCTGCTGCCTTTGGGCTCAGCATTAAATTGGAAGCTCCTTGAAAGGAAAAAAATAGTCCTCAAGACTTGGGAATGCAAAATTGAGGCTTCTTTGTTGGATTGACTTAGAAGATAGCTCTTCACTCTCTGCAGACTTTGAATGGGCTTGTTCTTCCTACCAGGTAACCAGAGAAGAACATTCTATTTATTTGACTATTTATCTGTTACCTGAACTCTGAAGGGAAGAAGGAGTACATTGTGCCACACCCCAATACTAATTATGAACTAGTTCTTTCTCAAGTTCAGCTCTAGGATGGGACTTAGCAGAGAGTGGCCAATAACATATGTGTGCCAAATGAATTAGTAAGAGAAAACTAAGTCAGTCCCTTAATTATCTAGGCATTTCAGTGCAGGCCTCATAGACAAGAGTAAAAGGCTCTAAATCGGATGGCTTCCCCACTTAAAGGTGTACTCTGCCATTTAAGGAGTTTTAGAAATATAAAATATACTCAAAGACAGCTTGTAAGGCTAGTATTGATTTGAATCCAAAACAGCCCTTTTGTGTCTTAGACACAAAATTCTGCAGCTAACAAAGAGAGATGGTTTTGCATTGATTTGCTTCTTTTTAATTGCTTTCCGTTTTTAATTATCCTTGCTTAATCCACATTAATGTACACAAATTATAATAAATGTTAAGATGTTACACAGCAGTATTATAACTTCTTTTTTAAACCATCCGTGTGTATGTGTGCACTTAAGTATAATAACTTGGTAGTTATAGGCCTTACCAGATGCCATTCTTGCTACAAAACAAAACTGGACATGGTAGCCTGTGATCCTAGCACTCAGGAGACGGGCCACTCTGAGGTGACAGGCCTGATCCCTGATATAATCTTGGAACACTGAAGAAGGAGTGAATTGTTGTCTTCTTGTTTTGTTTTGCTTACTTAGAGTGAGCCTGTCTAAAACAAAACAAGATGATATGCGGGGCCCAAGTCTGCTCCATCACAGGGCACAGCTGCTCGGGGAACCGGGACATGGGAACTTTAATTGTGTTTACCCCACGCTGTCTCCGGGCAAGTGTTGGGCTGTAGGGAATCCCCAGGACACTACTGTGGGGTGGGAGAGCAAAGTCTGAGGCAAGGGACAGCTGGAGCTGGCTCGGGGTCCCCAAGCCTATAAAGAGGCTGGGGCCATGGGGTTCCCAGACTCTTGGACACCCAGGTGCTGCTACAAGTTGAGGAAGAGCATAGAACAGAATCTGGGCCAGAAGGCTGGATCTAACCTGGGGTTGGTGACCGGAGAGGGGTGGGAGGAGGGAGCTCCAGCCGGTCCCACTGTGGTTGTCCTTGGCTCAGTGGGCTGCGGTTTGGGCTTGGTGGTGGTTGTGGCTAGGAGTGCAGAGAGGCCTTCTTCAGAAGATTAGACAGCAGCTCTGTAAACAAAGGCTTTCTCCATGGCTCCCCACCACAGATCCCGATGAATAGAGACACTCTGTGGTTCCAAATCATTTATTGCCATGGAAAGTGGATGTGTAAAACCATACCCCACTTCTCAGGGTGGGCCTGAGACTAAATACCTTTTGCAGGGAGGAGTGTCTGGGAAGGAAAGCTTATTGGCTAAGCCCTCCAGGCCTCTAGGTACCTCATTAGCATGGCAATCTCTGTCTTGAGCCTAAGACCTCAGGTCATGTCCTTTTCCTCATCTACATGTGGAGGGCTTGGAGCATTGCCCTTATGTGACTGATGGCCAGAAATCTATGGGGGCCTGCAGCTAGTGACAGGAGCCTGGTGCCTGGGAGCAAACAAAGCTCCTACCGTCCCTTTATGGTCTCCAGGACTTCTAGCCTTAGCTCGGCTAAGGACCAGGATACCTTTCACGGTCCCACAATGATGTGTGGCTTTAATATGAATTTATACACAGGCTACCTATCTCCTTGCCTCTTGTTAATGGTATCAGACAGAGAGCTCTCCTACCCCAATGAGAAAATAGTGGTCAACAACCCCATTCCAATAATAACCACTAAAGGAGTATAAGAGGTGTATAATCTGGATTTTCAAGTTAAAGACAGTTTCCTAGGGAAAGTAACCTCAGAGCTGTAAACCTAAAGGAAAGGGGAGAATTGCCTACTCACTCATGTTTCCTGAGCACCCACTACGGATAATATTGGGCCACGAGAGAGTGGTACACGAATCTGTGCAAAGGAAGTTCTGCCTCCTGTTACCTCCCTTCCATCTTCATTTGATTCACTCAGACCCACCAAATTTATAACACACTGGTTCACAAGCTATGTAGTAACACATATGACAGCCACATTCACCCAGTAACACACACATATTTACATTCACAGACATACAAATGGCTCATATTAAAGACACTTAACCCTCAGAGTCCAGCCTCATGCTCTGACACACTCATTCTCACATACAATGTCATGTGATCATACTAACCTTCAGTGACAAACATTCACATCCAGAGATTTTCATACATGAGCACACACACTCCCTACATTCAAAAAGAACCTCCTACACAGTGACTCACATGCCTAGTCAATCAGAAATGCACACTAACACATGTACATGTGAATGCATGCATGCATGAGTGCATGTAAACAGTCAAATATATCCCCACCAAAGGAAAGGAAGAATACTATGACATGGTGTCCGGAATGAGTCCTTCCTTCCACTCTTTCCTGTGACACCCATGTCTGCCAAGCACTGTCCTACCAGTGCTCAAACACCCTTCAGCGAAGACAGAAGCTGGCCCCTAACCAGTCAGGAGGTAGACTGAACAAGGTGGAGTGAAAAACACCATGGTCTGAGTTAGGCATGACATCTATAGGGGCATCTTTTCATACCTGTCAATATATCACATAGATGCCCTGTGCTCTTTACAAGTACACTGCTGCACCAGGAATCCTGGGGCCTGCCTTATATACTGCATCCTCCCTTCAGCACATAGCTCCTTTATCCCTGTTCTTGCCAAGTGCCCTAGGAAGACAAATAGCTATTGTACCCCATATCCATTGGCTACCAGTAGCCTGGTTCCTTCCCACCCAGGAGACGACTATAGCCCCTCATGGTCTCTGACATGCATATATGCCAGTGTCAACTCAGCCACTACTGCTGCCCAACTCACTCACAGCGAGGCAGAACATCGCCAGAAAGAACATAGCCAGAACATTCATGAGATTTATTCAACAAAAATTGTATTAAAACCATTAAAAACATAACAGAAACTTTGAGTGGTCACTAGAAGCCATAGGCTCTGCTCACACAGGGCCTTCTGCTATCTCAAGAGATCACTCACTACAGTGTAGTTCTCCCTTATAGCATACACAGTCCAGGCACAGGGAATTGGTGGAACCATAGCATGCAACACCCCACCAACCCTAGAAAGTAAAATTATAAGTAATAACAGGAGAGGAATATCACACATAGTCCCAAGTTGAAGTCATCAGCCTTGTCAACATCCATGGTTCCAGAACCAGGCTCAGGAACTCAGGTTAGCACACACATCTGCAAGAGAACAAGCAGCAGGCAGCTGGCCTAGATGTACACTAGGAAAGCTGACAAGGAGTTCACAACACCAGGTGGGTAAGAGAGCAGCTAGCGTAGCCTAGGCTGGCACAGAAGCTCACAACACGTGCCAGGGTGTAGAAGTGGCTGACCAGGTAGGTAGTCAGGGCCTCCAGTTGCCCTCACTCACAGCTTTATACAGGAGCAGCTGATGGTGGGTAAGCACGTGATAGGGGAAGGGACTCACTGGACAGCTGGGTCACTATGAGGTTAACAGATAAGGGGGCGGGGTTCCAGAGCAGGGGGCAGCCTGCCTCTGGACAGCAGTGGCAGGGGAAGGGGGAGAGGGGAAAGGGAAGAGGAAGGGGCATTTGTGTTGGGAGAGCCAGGCAGTTGGCAGAACCCTTGAGATGGCCTTTTCTGTGATGTCCACCTGTTTGGTTATGGGTGGCAGATGGAGGATGGCACCTCGGCAAAGCTGCCAGGCCACCCTCCAGGTCGGCAGGGTTTGGGGCCAGCCTTGGCAGCTGCCTGGCAGAGTTGTATTCACCTGCCTGTCCCTGCTTGCTCTCTGGAATTCTCCAGCAGCCCTGGACAAAAGAGAGCAGAACAAACTCTCCCCCCCCCCGCCCCCTGCCTGCCCCCGCCCCACACACAGAGTCCTCTTTCTGCTGCTCCTGTTTGCTCACACAAAACCTGTCCTGCACACTCCCAGGCTCTCAGGCCAGCTGAGGGCATTAACCCTGTGGTGCCATGTGCCCCAGCCTGGGGCTTTTCTCAGGCACTAGTGTCCTGTCAGGGTGTCAAGAAGGAAACTGCCTTGTGTTGGCACTTGCCTCCCGGGTCCTTTGGGTCCTGAGGCTTGCAGGTTTCACAGGAGCGGGGGGAGTTCACTCACGAAAGGACTCAAGGGTGCTGCCCTCATGGGGCTCCCCTAGAGCTGTGTAGATGATCCTGAAGACAGGCTGGATCCTGCGGCCTCCTCTCCTGGGTACTGTCTCCCTGCCTAGCCGTGCTTGTTCCCAGGCACTGGTGTCCTCTGCCCAAGACAACCCTGTGGCAGGCTCCTCCACACCCTGTGCTGCTTCAGTGCCAGTGGGCATTCTTAGCTCAGAACACCCATCCTCACCATCTTGTGACCCACTAGTATCCCAACTGCGGTCTGGATTACCCTGTGGTCTAGTTATCATACTAGCTCCCCATTTCAGTCTCTGACACTCCCCACGGTCCTGCCATTTGGTAGTCACTGAGCTGTGTGGAATTTGTTCTTGCTTGTTGGGATCATTTCTAGCTAGTAAGAAGTTGGGTGCCTTACCCTGGCCCTGTTGCCCTTCTGCAACACTCATGTCCCCTGTTCCTTTGTCTGGGCTGCCCCATGATTTTGTCAAAGTATCTCTGTTGCCTGCCACAGGAAGGAATTCCTGGCTGTCCTGAGCCTCTATTTCCTTGGGGTTAGGGTGGCTCACTGCCCAAGCCCCTCTCTCGTTCCCCGACTCCTGTGCTCTAACATAAGGTTTCTGCTCATCGGGTTCACTTTCAGCCCAGAAACCTGATTCCTTCCTCTGTCCCTCTTCCCCAGCACTGTGTCTCCAGAGCAGTCGCCTCCGTTTCACTGATGTCATCTCCTCTCCTGTGGTCTGGGTGCTGACCTCCCTAGAATCCTCTGCCTGGGTGACAACTTCATTTGCCGCCTCACATGCGCTGCTGTCCCTTCGTACCTGCTCCTGCTCCTCCACTACCACAGTGCTTTCCCACTCTTCCTCGTCTCGAGTAAGTTTCATTAATTCCAGAAAAGTAGGTGGGCACCCTTGCTGATCTAAGAGGGAGAGCTTTCCCCGAAGGCCAGTGGTCATGGAGACCTGAGATAAGACGTGCTTGAGACGAATTGAATCTGCACTGTGTGCTGACAGTGGGCTCTGCTGCACTGCTTTTTGCAGCAGGGGCTCTAAACGTAGCAAGTAGTCAGATACCTTCTCTGCAGGTTTCTGAGAAGACTGAAGGAACCTGAACTGTAAGACCTTAGAGTCCTCTTTATTTCCAAAGATGTGCTTTAGGGCTTTCAAGCACTGCTCCACGGTTAGGGAGTCATTGCTAGTCCACAGTGCCTGCATGATTGACAGGGCAGAGCCACGCAAGCTCTCTAGAAGGCACTGCTTCTTTTCCCTCTCGGACACCTGCCATAACTGCATCAGCTCAGTGACCTCCTCTAACCAGGTTTCAAAGCTTTCTTCTCCTGGGCCTGGAAAGGGACTGCCAGAAAATACTTTCAGTTTTTTGTAACATGTGCTATTATTACACAGAGACTTCAAGCCTTTTGGTTTGTCTTGGTCTAAATTCTTTAACTCTATTTTCCCTGTAGGAACAGTGCTAAACCCCAGGGCTTTGGCCACATCTACTATTCTCCGTCCTTCATCTCTTAGAAAGTAGATCAACTTATTCATAAACTCATCATCTGGGCTACGGGGTTTGACAACCACTTCCCAGGCCCCACCCTCTGCTGGTATATGAGTAGGCATCATAGTATAATCAACAACTTCAGGCAGTTCAATTAAGACTGCCTTAGCTTCATCTTCCCTCCTGAACATCCTGCCTATCACCTTGTATGCACACAAGGGAGGTAAGCCTTCTTTCAGAGCATCATTTATCGCAGCCTCAGTGTACTGCACGGGGATGCCCACAATGAGCACAGCCTTCTTGGGATCCAGATCCATCCCCTTACACCAGTCATCTAATAGAGCCACGGCCATTGTTCCCTCCCTCTATCAGCAGACCTAACACTAGGACTCAAAGATTCTAAACCAATGCCATATAGAAAGGCAGTGATGTCCTGGTTTCCACAACCTGAAATGCAAATGAAGTTAAGATGTTACTTAATGATTCCCATCACCTTTCCTTTTCCCAGACATTCAGTCTTGTTCAATCACAGAAAGCTCCCCAAACCTCACTGAACCCTGCTGACCTTTGGTTGCAGCAACCTCCTTGCAAGTCCAGGGACACTACTGTGCATTCTGCAAGTACCTGTGGGGAAAATGCCAATGTCAGGAGGCAAAGACCAATGCCAGTGGAGGAAAGAACAGGAGAGCACTCTGCCACCCACTCAGTGCTATATTGGATTTAACCCATTCCTTGTTAGGTTCAAGATTGGCAACACATAAACTCTCCTCCACCTGAAGAAATGCTCAACAGATAAGAAAGATGACTAGAACTCAGCAGATGTGATCACAGTGCTGAGTGCAAAGAACGTACGACAAGCTAAAGTATTGACATGGACACAAGAACAGTGTGAATCTAGATTTCTACCATAAGTTACCACATAGGTTAAGGCCTTTTATGGACAACAGGTGATGCCATGGTTCTCCAACTAATGAAGCATCTTAGCAACAGGTGTGGAGAGTAGGATAGGGCAGAGACTGAGGAGCGAGTGCTGATAAATTAAGCATATGGGTTTACAATAGTATGGAATCTGGAATCAGAGGCAAAAAAAAAAAAAAGACCCCAGAAAGTAAAAGACAACTCTCAGGTATGGCCCTACCCTGCAGTCTGTGAATCTTGGCAAGAAACCCCTTCACCAGTCTTCTGCTACAGTTAGAGGCTATTCCCAAAATAGATGCTCACCCTGCTGTCTTCTGTAGAGTGCCCCACTGAAGTGTGGCTATGGTGACTTTCCTGTGCTGGTGCTTGATCCTGGCAGTCTTCTGGCTCTATCCAGACAAGCAGTGCTGGTTCCTGCCCACTGATCTGTTCAAGGCAAGGCAAAGGAATATTTAACATGGTCTATCCTGAATGTCCCTGCCCACGCAGGCTGTGCTAATTCTGAGTCTGCTCAAGAATCTAAAGACAGCCCCTTGCTGGGTATGGCTGAGCACATCTTTAATCCCTGCACTTGAAGTAGGCTGGGGCTGATCTGTCAGTTTTGAAACCTAAGCGGGCAGTAGCTACTTTTTTTTTAATTAGATATTTTCTTCATTTACATTTCAAATGCTATTCTGAAAGTTCCCGAATATGTGGTCTTGCAAACTTTATATGCCTCAGTACGGAGGAATGCCAGGGCCAAGAAGTGGGAGTGTGTGTGTGTGGGGGGGTATGGGGGACTTTTGGAATAGCATTTGAAATGTAAATGAAGAAAATACCTAAGAAAGAAAGAGAGAGAGAGAGAGAGAGAGAGAGAGAGAGAGAGAGAAAGAGAAAGAAAGAGAAAGAAAGAAAGAAGGAAGGAAGGAAGGAAGGAAGGAAGGAAGAAAGAAAGAAAGAAAGAAAGAAAGAAAGAAAGAAAGAAAGAAAGAAAGAAAGAAAGAAAGAAAGAAAGAAAGAAAGAAAAAAAAGAAAAAAGTTCTTGCAGCCGGACGTGGTGGCGCACGGTGGCGCACGCCTTTAATCCCAGCACTCGGGAGGCAGAGGCAGGCAGATTTCTAAGTTAGAGGCCAGACTGGTCTACAAAGTGAGTTCCTGGACAGCCAGGGATACACAGAGAAATCCTGTCTCGAAAAACAAAAACAAAACAAAACAACAACAAAAAAACCCTGTCTCAAAAAAACAAAAAGAAAAAGTTCTTGCATGAAATTGAGCAACTGCTCCACTGACCTCATGCACAACGAAACGTCCCTCCAAATTCCAGAACCTGCTGCCATCCAGCTCCATCCTGGTCCGAACAACCTGCCAGCTGTCCCAAGGACCGCCCCTTCCCTGTCCCAGCGCCATTTTAGGACACTCACCATCTATCTCAGTTCCAGCTCTGAACAAGACACAGACCGATCCTGGTTCCAGCAACTTCTCAACTGTCCCAAGTATTACCCCTTCCCAGTTGCGGCAAGTTCCCAGAGCACCCCCCACCCCCCCACCCCAAGCCATCTCCGAGTCCCTGCTCTGGACCTTCCAATAACCTTTCAAGTTTCATCTCCAGGTTCCGTGCCATCCATGTCCCACCAACACATCCTAGCGACAACCTAAAGTCACTCCTGCTGCCAAATGCCTCCTTCACTTCTACCTAAATTCCTCTACCTGGACCTTTTCTAAAAGCCAAACAAACCCTGGAGTTCAGCTTCTCAGAAGGCAGGAAGATCACCGGAACCCAGAAATTTCAGACTGTCTCACAAAGAGAACACAACCAGAAAACAAAAAAACCATTATGCTTTGCACCCCTTCACAGATATCCTCCATTCCTCATATCCCTTATCTCACATTTCCAAAAAGTTTTAGTGAAAGAAAACAGAAGGCCATAAAAAGGACACAAATGGAATGGGTGATGTCTAGAAATGGCAGAAATCCTTAGGGTACCAAGGGGAAAGCAGCATGGTACCTGCTGAAGAGGCCGCCAGGCCAGAACTCCAGGAGACAGACGCGACAACCACAGACTCTTCAATGTGAAATGAGTCTAAGATCAGGGCAGGAAGATCTTATATATGCCGGCCCCGCCCACGCCCGTGGAGTTGCACACGACCCTTTTGGGGCTGTACCCTGGTATCACCTCCCCTTCCCCGCCACTCCCTAATAGGAGGATTCTGTTGCCTTAACCAATCCTGTTGGTCCTGGGGGAGGGGAAAATGGAAGGAACACCGAATTTGAACAAAGTGGCGGGAGGTTTGGACTAAAGTTTGTTTTAGTAGACACCACCAAGCTTAGCATGTGTCATGCCAGGCCCTGCAGCCATTGGTTCTCCTGTTTCACGTGTCTGTGCCTCATTGGCTACTAGCCGTGATGCGATGGTCATCAGTTACTCTTATTTGTATATTCAAATAGTGAAAAGTGGGTGTAACTGTCTAACTGTACAGGCTGAGCACTAAGTATGTGTCTGATTGGAATATATAGGGCCCAGCACAAAATACAAGCCCAGCAGGGACTTCATAACTGAAAGTTACATATTACCTGTTTATTCTTTATTAGGTTCTGCTGTCGAGCTGGAAGGCGACTATTACAAGTTTCTTGCGTTTCTCCGGCGCAAAAAAAAAAAAAAAAAAAAAAAAAAAAAACAGGGTCATCAAGACATATATAGTATGAAAAGATTTCATTGTCTGGACTTAGATGCAGGTGCCTGTAATCCTAGAGTTCATTCCCCAGATGGCAGAAGCAGGAGAAACATGAGCCGGGATACACAGTGAGAACCTGTATATTCTTTTTCCTTTTGCTTTCTTTCCTTCCTTCCTTCCTTCCTTCCTTCCTTTCTCCCTCCCTCCCTCACTCACTCTAGCAGCTCTTGCTCTAGATTCCTCCTCCTTCTCCTCTCTGTCTCCTCTCTCTCTGTCTTCTCTTTCTCTCTCTCTCTCTCTCTCTCTCTCTCTCTCTCTCTCTCGCTAGCTCCCTGTTCTCACCTGCTCCCTCTCTCCTCACTCTTTTTGTCCCTCCCTCCCTTTTTCCTTCCTTTTTTCCCCTGTTTCTATTCACTTCAATCTGTAGATTTCCCAGCCCTAAATTACCTACCTAGGACTTTAAACACTTTCCACCGTTTCCTAAGGACAGTGGGAAGATTCAAACATTAGTCCAGGAGCACCAAATTGCTACCCCAAAGAAGGGCATGGGTAGAACACAGCCAACATACAGCAGGGTGTATATTTTAGGTCTTTGGTGACAGAATAGATTTGTTTTGCTTTATTTGAGGGTTTTTTGTTTGTTTCTTTTTGTTTTGTTTTAAGAATAGGCTGTTTCTTGCCTGTTGTTCCAACACCCAGGAGATGGAAACAAGAGGATGGAAAGTTTCAAGGCAACCCAGGTTATGTTCAAGGCCAGACTAAGTTACACAGTTCCCAGCTAGCCTGGGTTATAGCATGAAATCTTGTCTCAAAACTCTAAGACAAAAATACACAAATAAAAAGGATAGGCATCTATGGAATACTTTAATAAAAAAGGTACTGATCAAGATATTTGCAGAGCTGGGCGTGGTGGCGCACGCCTTTAATCCCAGCACTCGGGAGGCAGAGGCAGGTGGATTTCTGAGTTCGAGGCCAGCCTGGTCTACAAAGTGAGTTCCAAGACAGCCAGGGCTATACAGAGAAACCCTGTCTCAACCCCCAACCCCCCAAAAAGAAGAAGGTAGTTGCAACTTAGAGTCAAGGGATGCTTTTCTTGGTTGCATATAAGAAAGTCAGGCTCAATGTCTTTAAAATTCTTTTTCTTTGTATATCATGAATGATTAGCTGAACTGCTCATACCCTCTGTCAACAGGAACATATTGTTTATCTGACACTTTGACTAGTGTCTTGAACTTTGCCCCCATCCTTCACTCCAAAGCCAGCCTTAATTGCCCATCCTTAGAATCAGCAGGCCCCCCAGGTAAAGCTTTCCATCATGTGTCTGCTCACCACAAGTTCTCTCTGTTTGTTCTTCCCTTTAAATGAAAGCCTTATCACTATGGCAACACAGAGTAAAACAAAAACAAATGAACAAAACAACAACAACAAAAAAACCACCCACCCCCTTTTTTGCCTAACCTTTGGGACATTGTTCCTATTGCAACAACCTGCCTTTCATCAAGTCAGACTTTATTCTTTGTCCCAAGATTTACTGAGGTATTGTTAGTAAAGATTAAAAACAGCTTTGATCCCAGCAGAGGCAGGCGGATTTCTGAGTTCCAGGACAGCCTGGTCTACAAAGTGAGTTCCAGGACAGCCAGGGCTACACAGAGAAACCCTGTCTCGAGAAAAAAAAAAAAAAAAAAAAAAAAACAGCTTAGCACATCCTCTCCTAAATCCCTATTAACACGCTAATTTTAAGGAGTGTAAAGTATCACAATTGCCCCACCTTAGAATTTGAAACACCACAGGAAAGGAGAGACGGTCACAAATACCCTTTTTAGAGTCTGAAAAGGGGAACACAGCAGAGGTTTTCGAAAGCCAGGAAGGTGAGCTTACTTCTTCTTGATGAAGTTAAGCTATTTAATAGATTGGGGGCGGGATATACATGTGAATATACTCTGTGAATGAATCTATGTATATCATGTGTAGGACAGACATCAACATTGAGTGGCCTCAATTGTCCACCTTATCATTTGAGTCAAGAGTCTCCCACTGAACCTGGTGACTGTTGAGTAAGCTCTAGCTTCTGTCTTTCTTTCCTTCTGTCTTTCTTCACCTCTCTCTAATATCCTCCAGTACAAGGCTCAACCATGTTCCCCACGTGGTTTCAGAGCTCTCCTAATAAATCTCATTTAGCTTCCTTTCCAACAAACCTCCTGTTTCTCTTTTTCCCCTTTATTTGTTTTAAGAGTTAACATAAAATCCAGAAAGATGACTGCAAGCTTCATAACCTGACATCAATTCCCAGAAACCACAGTGGTGGGAAAGTAGAAACTTGAAGCTGATCTCTGGCACACACACACACACACACACACACACACACACACACACACACAGAGAGAGAGAGAGAGAGAGAGAGAGAGAGAGAGAGAGAGAGAGAGACAGAAAGATGTAAACACACACAAACACTCCAACACACATACACCCACAAAAATGGACCAAGATATAATGTAAAAAACATTTTTATTTTTTTTTTCTCTCAAAGGTAGATATCTGGACAAGGGTCCAAATTTTCTTAAACTTTCATTTCCTTTTGTCCCTGATTAGTCATGTCAGATTGTGAAGTCCAGATCCTGCCAATGGTATGAGACACAATCAGCACCTAGATCAGGGATAAGAAGCAGAGGCCACCTCAGCCATGTGTATTTGATACCCAGTTGTGGGGTCTCATTCACTCTTTAAAAAAAAAATTCACTTGTCCAAGTTACTTTCACTTTGTGTGTTTCTTTGTGCAACACCAAGATTACTCTTACCCACCAACAGTAACAAGCCAAGTAAGACAATATTTTAAGTATACACTTACAAAGGAGAAAACAGGCAGAGCATGGAAAAAGTTTAGCAGCTCAAATGGCTCTAGTGCCCAAAGAATAAAAATATTTATGTCACATGGCTTTTTGGTTCATTTGTATAGAATTATTTTTCTGTATCATTTGTACAATGTGGGTGTCTTAGGTTTTATTTTGTTTTTGTTTTTGTTTTTCTGTGAGAAAATACCATGGCCAAGGCAACTTACAAATGAAAGAGGTTAATTTGGTTTATAGTTCCAGAGGGCTGGGGTCTAAGAGTAAGGTATGGCAACAGGTGGCTGGAGCAGCAGCTGAGAGCCCACATACTGATCCACAAGTAGGAAGCAGAGAACAAAAGGAAAAGTGTGGGCTTTTGAAACTTCAAAGTCCACCCCCAGTGACACACCTCCTCCAATAAGGCCACACCTCCTAATCCTTCCCAAACAGTTCCACCAAGTGAACCTAAGGGAGTCATTCTCAGTCAAACCACCACAGTGAGCTTTCTAAGAATACATTCCATGTCACATTAGCATCTTAAATCTTCATTATAAAGATCAATTATAAGGATCTCCCTTGGTCAGGAATGCCTCTGTGTGTCTACACCATTTACTGGTTTTAATTAGCTCTGCTTGGATGGTTTCTAGCCTTCTTCTTTGTTAACTGTCTTTTCCATGTGCTAATTTTGTAAGTTTTGTGCAAGACCTCCTGGAACTCACTCTCTGCCCAATTTCTCTGCCTTAATTTGTTCATGCTATTGACTTGTGTGAATTCCTTACATATTTTGAATATAAACTGTTTATCACATATTTGGTTTATCAATATTTTCTCCCATTTCCCAATTCCATTCAATTTTTAAATAATCATATAATGTCCTATGTTAACTCTTAAAATTCTTATCTAACTTTGGTTAAATAGGTAGTCAAGCTCTATTTTGCACTGAGTATACTGTGTATACAAAGTGCTCAAAATGCGTGACACGTTTGATATTTTTTCCTTTCTTAAATAAAATTCTAAATGGCCTTTTCTCTTTAAAACATGTATTTTTAATTATGTGTATGTATGTATGGATATGTGTGTATGCCTATGGAGGCCAGAATAGCATATCAGATACCCTACAGCTGGAATTATAGGCTGTTGTAAGCTGCCAAATGTGGGTGTTTGAACTTGAACTTGGGTCCTCTGTAAGAACAGTTTGTACTCTGAAACACTGATCTAGTTCTCTAGTTCATAAATGATGACTTTTTAACTTGAAATTGTCTTTGATATTTCCTAGAGGCTCGCCTTTTCAATCACAGAGGACTCTCTCATATCTTGGAAGAAAAAGAAGGCTGCATGGGATTTGTGTGTGTATATATATACATATACATATATATATACATATATATCTCTATATATCTTAATCTTAGGAATAAAGAGATAAATCAGTAGAAAAAGCGTTTTCCTCTCAAGCACAAGAACTTGAGTTTAGTCATCTGAACCCAAGTTTAAAATAAAAAATGACCCGACAGTGCACATCTGTAATCATAGTTCGGGGTGGGGGCATAGATAGGTAGATCCTTGGGGTACAGTAGCCATGAAGAAGCCTAGCCTATTCAGGGAGTTTTTGGATAAGAGAGATTCTGTGCCAAGAAAGAAAGAAAGAGAGAGAGAGAGAGAGAGAGAGAGAGAGAGAGAGAGAGGAAGAAGAAGAAGAAGAAGAAGAAGAAGAAGAAGAAGAAGAAGAAGAAGAAGAAGAAGAAGAAGAAGAAGGAAAGAGAAGAGAAGAGAAGAGAAGAGAAGAGAAGAGAAGAGAAGAGAAGAGAAGAGAAGAGAAGAGAAGAGAAGAGAAGAGAAAGATTGATAGTTCCCTGAGGCTGCTCTCTGACCTCCACATTCATCCACATACATATGCACATGCACTTATACACTACAAATTTTATTTACTTTTCCTATATGAGATTTGTATGGATAAAATAGCAACATAAATATCTGTGATATCACTAAGGGTCGTTTTATAGGTAGTATTTTCAGCTGCATCTAGTTTATTATGATGATGGCTAATCTTGACTGTCAACTGATTAGATTGAGAAACACTTTGGATACTAGTTAATTACTATGGGGCCAGGGAACCATGGAACTGGGGTTGGGGCTGGAGCAAGAGTCAGGTTGAGGCATGTTCAAACCCTGAAAATCTTATCTTAACAGGAGGGAGTAGGATTGCTGTGCCACCCCCACCCCCACCCTCTGCCCTGTGCCTGCTTGTCCTGAAGCATGTATCCCCACACCTCCACCTTTGCCCACCAAAGTAAAAAGTTTAGCCAGGCTAAACTTTCTCTCCCTAAGGTCATGTCCAGTAGTACCTGGAATTCCTCATTATGCAAATGGGCATCACCAATGCCCTGGACCCTGCCAATGATATACACTCACCATAAAAGCCCCTACCTACCCTCCAAAGGTTTAAGTAGCCTTTGTTCTCCCCATTAAACAAGCTGTCTTACTGAAGCTATCACCTGAGAGTGTTCTCCCAGTGCTTGCCTGAGGTGTCTTCTACTGGCAGCCCTTCCATGTGGTTGCAGGCATATCAAACTGCTATGGGTAGGGAGGAGGAGCCTAAATGGCAAATTATACCTCTGCATGTTTCTGTCATAACATTTCTAGAGATGATTATTAGATCATGTGTCTCTGGCCTAATTGATAGCTTAAAACTATGGTAGAGCTATGGAAGGTGGAACCTCATTACTCTCCATAGTGTCTTAGAGGACTCTATCTGATGTTGGTTAGTCCCTGTGAATGCTTTGTTCTATTTCTTATTCACCATGAGATGAACTGTTCTTCAATGGCCTTCCCATTACAATAGATTAAAATTATGAAATCATGGACAAAGTCAACCCACCATTGAATTATTTGTGTTATATATTTTAGCACAGAAGTTAATTTACCCAGGTCCTGATACAAATCATACCTGACTACCATGGAAAGCAAGAGTCCACATTCCATGCTGTTTCAAACACAAATTTGTAGCCCCACATGGTGCTAAGAATACTTTTATCTGGTGCATTAGATCCTTCAAGCAGTTATATAATTGTTTTTCTTCCAAACCAGATGAGACAATACCTCCTGGGATGGAAATAAACATCTACGCTGTCAGTATGACAAAAATGGGCCTGAGATCTTATCAAATTTCAGTAGTCTTTGAGCCAGAAACTAAGAGGTTGCAAGTAAATTGCAAAGACTTAAATCATATATGGTCAATCTTCATACCAGGAGGACCAGCAGAATTCCTGAGAAGAATCCCAATGAGCAGTCCTCTAAAATGATTTAAATGGTATTAAGCATGATTCTGGGGTCTCTACAGTCCAGAAATCATGCTGTCAGACTGATAGGCGCCTAGAATGTCAGTGTGAGGTGCCATGAAAGGCCAGTAGAATGGTGACCATCTTGTTCAGGGACAGGTGAGCACGTGCTGGAACATATGTATCTAAGACTCTGAGAAAGTCAGGTGGAGCAACTCAGGTAATACCATCTTGTCCTGACTCCATTTTGTGCCTGCTTAAACATTTCTCACCCATCTATCTTGGCAACTTGTTTGGGATTTCCATGCCCCTGACCATATAGTTTGGTTATAATCCACATGTACTAACCAAAATAATTAAGGTTTATACAAACTAAACATAGAATAAAATAATTGAAAAAGATATAAATCAAAATTGTCATGTTGTGTCTGAAATAATTACTATGTTCTATGAAAACTAATGTTGCAAGTCTACTTTGACTCACATTTAACATTGATGCTATTGTGACTTTTGTACCCCTGAGCTTAAACATCAAGGGACTTTCTGAGGCAGTTACTATGTTCTTGGTCACCAGATAAAAATTAAAGGACTCATATACTCTTAATTGGCTTAATTAGTGTGGTGGCCTTTTTAACAGAGCAAAGTTCCCTACATCTTATTTCAGCTGGAGCCATCTTTGATTTAACCTGAAACTGATCTCCCATTTCTCTATCCCTGTCATGAAAAGTACTGTAGGAAAGTATCCAAGCCTATTCTAGAAACTGGGGTCAAAATGCACACAGCTAGCTAACGGATGGTTTCTGCTTTTATTAAGCTGCTTGCTTGCAACTGCCAACCAGAATGTAGTTTTTCTGTGTTCTTTGCCTTTAAATGCTCCTTGTAAACTCCATTCAACTACTATGTGACAACAGTTTCTCTCCAGGCAGCCAGCACTTGGCTCAATATAGACTCTCAGTTCAGACTTTGGTCATGCTGACTGGTCTATAGGTTTCTACCCTGCTTAGCGGCCTGTGGAGGTGAGAGGCCACGTGAAACTTGTTTAAGACAGAAGAAGTCAAGAAATACAGTGTGAACATTTGGTTAATCATTCCTGTTTCCTAAGACAGTTTAAATGAGTGTTTAAGCACTAGTAGGTATAGAATAAAGGTTACTATAAATTTGACATTGGTCCAACTACTTTATAGAGGTGAGCTGGCCTTAATGTTTTTGCTGGCTCCAAGTGCTTGTTTTTAATTGTAATAATTTACAATACAAGTTTAGTCCTCAGAACTGTAAATTTTAATAGAGTTTTCAAAATGGTCGCATTTATTTATTAAGTCACCTGTGGGACACTATAGAACAGTCTGGTTAGTGTTTACCGAGACAGAACTCTAGAAGACAAAAATCCAAGAAAATATTTATTTTAAGAAAAATTACCAGAAATCTCCGTACATATTATTAAAGTCACAAACATTACCATCCGTAATCCTAACAAAGTTTAAATATGATGTCTAGTGCTAAAACACATTGTAAATTGTCAAGAGAAAAAGACTTTGTTAAAAACCTTTTAAGATTAGAGAGGGGATGTGGGGGTGTTCAAAAAGGAAAGAGGGAAAGAGAAATGATGTAATTAAATATTTAAATATAAAACATCTATTCAAATGACCATGAAATGTAATTTATTTTTTGATTTTTTGTTTTGTTTTGTTTTGTTTGATACAATCAGGGTTTTTCTATGTAGTCCTGGATGTCCTGGAACTAGGTCTGTAGACTGTGGTGGCCTCAAATTCAGAGATTCACCTGCCTGTGCCATGGGAGTGTTGGGATTGAAGGCATGTGCCACCACTGCCCAGCCTTCCTGTAATTCTTTATTCATGCATTTATAGATTTGCATAGGTTGAATCATCATGCATCCTTGGAGGAAAACCAAGTTGATCCAAAATAAATCACATTTTAAGTCATAAAGCCAACTTTAACAAATACAAAAAGAAGAGATTAATTACTTGTACTTTATAAAATCATAATGGAATAATGTATAAATTAATAGTGAGGGAAGCCATAGCTGTTTCTATTAATTTTCCCCATGTACTACCATGACAGACTAATTCAGTAAGTGATCCTAGGGTAGAATAAATGTTTTAGTGAGTGCTCCTGATTTATCACTCAGGAAAAGATATGGATAAGGATAAATCTGGATAGTAAGTATGAATGCAAAGTTCATTTATTGTTGTACACTTAATTGCATCTTAGCCAGTGACCTTATGTCAATTTCCCAAGCCTGATTGTGCAATGTCTCATTTTTTTTTCAGAATTCTTCATAAAAATTCTGAAAAAAAATACTAAGTGGGGAAGGTGGCTGAATGTTCAGCTACAGTTCAGCTTGAGTTAAAGCAAGCACTCTCCAGTTCAGTGGCTCCATATGTATGGAAGACCAACTGCAATATAAGAAAGTGTGATGAGACTCCTGAGTCAGGAACAGGCAAACTTTACCTACTGGGAAGGTTCCTGGAATAATGAGAAAGTCTGGTAAGTGGAGAGGAAGAGCAGAGGCCTAGTCTGGAGTCCTAGCATTTGGCTATTTACTATTTCTAGAACCAGCCTCTAGCCATGGGCCACTCCATATCCTGTACGTCATTCTGTTTGTGGAAGATCACTAACTAGATATGTCTATTGCTCCTAGATTCTCCAAACATCATCAGAAAGCCCTTGCTACCCATGTCTGTTGCCGTAGCAACAGTGATACTTCCATGTGTGCAGCTATTTGCCATGAACAGATATTGGAGATCTTCATCTTCCTAGGGATTGTAGGAGAGGCAAAAAACCCACATGGCCTTATTCACAGAAAAATTTGGAGACTATCCCACCCAACCTGATCAGTTTTGGGACTTAGGCTAAAGTGTCTTCTTGGACCTCCTATTCCAGAGGTTTGAGGCTGCTTCCAGAATCCTCTCTGCAATCTGAAGGTAGCATATTCCTGGAGGCTGCAGCAGATTCCCCGGAGTCAGAGTTGAGAAAGTTAGCAGGTAGCTGTAAGTTTTGTTTTGGCAAGAATTTAGAGTGATCATAGACACCCTGGGAAGAGATAAGATTGTCACCACTTGCTACAATGGATATAGATGGAGACATCTGCAGAGAGGTGATAGCATTTCTCCAGCAGCTCTAGGACTCGGAGTAGTGAGGTTTCCAGGCTGCAGAAGTGGCTCTGGTGGCAAAGGGGCAGTGATAATGGCAGTGGGACTCATAAGATTCTAGTGTGTGTCAGGGTGGGGCAACTGAGGAAGGGGTCTCAAGGTTTTCTGGACACTCCAGATCCTCTGCTAGACCCCGTAGCATATGGTGTTAGTAAGGGCTCCAGCTGCTAGGTATCAGATGGCACACTTCCTCCTACAGGGCCACACCTCCTAATCCTTCTAATCCTATCAAAGAGTTCCACTCTTTGCTAACTGAGCATTCAAATATATGAGCCTATGGAGGCAGTTCTTATTCAAACAACCACAGGTCCCTGCTGGAGATAGTATAGGCTGGGCTGTCTGGTACCAACATTCAATTTTGTCTTTTTCACTCACAGGCTGAGGAAGAGACTAGTACAATCAGACACATCCCTGACTGGTCATGGTACCTCCTAAGTTCACTGCTATGGCACTGGCGATTCTGCAGGACTGGTGTGGGTGGATGGGGGTCAATGCCCAGCGCTCACTGCTTATCCTGGGCATCCCCGATGACTGTGAAGAAGAAGAATTTCAGGAGGCAGTGGAGGCTGCCCTCAGGCCCCTGGGCAGGTACCGAGTGCTTGGCAAGGTCTTCAGAAAGGAGATTGGAGCAAAGGTCGCTTTGGTTGAATTCGCCGACAATTTAAACCAAAGTTTGATCCCCCAACAAATACCAAATAATAGGGGGTCCTGGAGTGTGATCTTCCTGCCTCCGGTCCCTGAAGTCGAGTCACAGGATACATTCAATTTCCCTGCACAGGCTCATGGGCAAGCTTTGGAAGGGGCTTCAGGTGGGGCAGGGGTCTCGGGCAGATCAGGGGCTGTAGTTGAGGAAGGAGACATAGATGAGACGGGTTGTGGGCGAGGCAGGAGGACCAGCTGAGAAAGGAGCCACAGATGAGGCAAGAATGCCTGGCGAGGAAGGAGCAGGTAAGGCCAGAGGAGGAGCTGCAGCTCCTGTCTCCTTCCTACAGGAGGCCGGAGCTGCAGCAGCTCAAGCAAGACTGTCAGATGAGGAAGGAGCAGAGGGGGAGGGAGGACCAGGTGAGGCAGGAAGAGCAGTGGAGGGAGGGGCTGCAGCTGAGGCAAGCTTGTCGGATGAGGAGGGAGCAGAAGATGAAGAAGGACTTATAGACGAGGCAGAAGTTATATATGAGGCAGGAGTTATAGATGAAGCAAGGCTGTCAGACGAGGGGGCTCTGGATGGGGAAGATGATGTAGTTGAGGCAGGGGTTGTGAGAATGTCTGAAGAGGAAGGGGCTGGAGGTGACATGGGGATTGTAGGTGTTCTAGGAGCTATGGGTTGGGTAGGAGCTGCAGGTGAGGTGGGAGCTGCAGGAGAGGGAGGAGTTTTAGAGGCAGGTGAAGAGGGGTCTGCAGGGGATGAGGAGTCTGGGAGTGACGAGGGGTCTGCAGGGGATGAAGGATCTGTGGACGGTGGAGGGTCTCTGGGTGAAGCAGGAGCTATAGGTGAGGATGAGGCAGGAGCTGCAGGTGAAGCAGGGATGTCAGATGAGGAGGGAGCTGCAGGGGACATGGGGGTTGCAGGGATCATAGGAGCTGTAGGATTGGCAGGAGCTGTAGGTGAGGCAGGAGGTTCGGGTGAGGAAGGGGCCTTTGATGTGGCAGGAGGGGCACATGGGGCTGGAGCCTGGACCCAGCAGTGGAGCCAAGCCCTGCAGCCCATCCTGGAAAACATGGCCTACCAGGAGCTGAGACACTTCTCTGGGATGGAAGAGCCTGGCTGTGGGGGTCAGTCTTTCGAGAGCTGGCTGGACTATGCCAATGACATGCTATACCTGTGGCGCCACATATCTGAGAGGGAGAGGAGGCGGCGTCTGGTGGAGAGCTTGGAAGGGGGCCTCTCTGTGGCCCTAGGAAAGAAAAAAATGTGAATAATGGTCCCCAGTACAAGGCTAGGGGTATGAATAAGGTCCTCTTTGCAAAAGA
The DNA here is from genome assembly GCF_000001635.26 of Mus musculus. Lineage (NCBI taxonomy): Eukaryota > Metazoa > Chordata > Mammalia > Rodentia > Muridae > Mus > Mus musculus. Next base: position 73,051,529 of record NC_000086.7, read on the forward strand.
ACTAGACAGGCTCTTAAGCTCTTTAGCCTCTATTGGTTGCCCACTTTCATGTCTGTCTTGCATTTGCTCAGGCTGTTTTGATCTTTTGAGTTTGGTATTAGGATGGTGTCTTAGTTATGGATTTTTGTTGTTGTTGATGGTGGTGGGTGTTTTGGGGGTGTTTGTTGAGACAGGGTTTATTTGTGTAGTCTTCCTTGACTGTCCTGGAATTCACTCCAGGCTGTAGACCAGGCTGTCCTGGAAGTCAGAGATCAGCATGCCTCTGCCTTCCAAGTGCTGGGATTAAAGGTGTGTGCCAACCCTGACTACCTTAGTTAAGGTTTTACTGCTGTGAACAGATACCATGAGCAAGGCAACTCTTATAAGGACAACAGTTAATTGGGGCTGGCTTACGAGTTCAGAGGTTCAGTCCATTATCAAGACAAGAACATGGCAGCATGCAGGTGCTGGAGAGATAGCTGAGAGTTCTATATCTGGATCCATAGGCAGCAGCAAGAGAATGAGACACTGGGTCTGGCTTGAGCACTTGAAATCCCAAAGCCCAGCCTCAGGTAATAAATACACTCTCTCCAGTAATGCCAACCCCAATGAGAGGCATTTTCATTCAGCACAACACATTCTATTCTCTGGCCCTATAGATTGGTAGCTGCCTTCTTAGTTCATTTCTTATGTAAAGCAAAACAAACAAACAAACAAACACACACAGGGTTTACTTGTTTCTAGAGCGGCTAGGTTTCCTGCTGAGAAAGACACAGGCCCAGTTTCCCTTGCTGGCAGACCTTATGCTGAAAGAGATCAACTCATAAAACAGCTTTCGAACTAACTTTTTACTTCTCCTTCATTTTAAAGGAAACTGCTTTGCAGTGACTGCTCTTAGTAGTCAACCACCTATGCCTTGTGGTAGATAATTGGACAGGGAAAAAACATGTTTAAAGTTTATGTAAGTTCTGAAAAAAATGCTGTAAGGTGTATAAATACAAGTTATATGGATCCGAGAATGTGAACACTTTCTAAGCTGTGTGGGTCTACTGAAAGACCCACAATCTGAGGACTCCCCCACGTTCTGACTCAGGAGATGTGACACCCCAAAATCACCCACAAGAAACGGTCTTGCTGCAAACTGCAAGAGGATTTTTATTCAAGAGCGCTCTCAGCCCCACAGTCATACACCACGCAGGGGTAGAGGACCGTGGCGCCCTGAGTAGCTGGGGTATTTAAAGGCAGAAACCACAACTCAAGGAAGTGGGGAGGGCGTTGTTGGAAAAAAATACCAAAGATACCAGTTAAGAGTCACAAGGAAGTGCAAAGTCACAAGTGTCACAAGGAATACCTGGTATTTGTTCAGGTTATCTCTCAAGACAGTTTCTAAGAGCCCCTAACAATAGCACATTCTTTGAATGAACACTCTTTGAACCCAGGAAGCAGGTGGGTGGAGGAATGTGGCTATCTGTTTTATGATTAGCATACCTTGGAGCACTGAGTCACAGAGGTCACATTCCCAAGCCTGGGCCTAAAGGCCTAGAATTTTGTTTTTACGTTTTACTTTTTCACTACAAAGTGTTTAAGATGTGTAAATGCAGGTTATAAAGTGAAAGGGGGTGACAAGGTATGTAAAAATGTTTCATATTTCTTTCCCTCTCTGTGCTATTGTTATACTGAGATTCCAAAAAGTCACAAGCTCGAGATTTTAAATTTTCTTTGGTTGTTTTCTAAGTATAGGTTTAAAAGTGCTGGCAGTGGTGGCGCACACCTTTAATCCTAGTACTTGGGAGGCAGAGGCAGGTGGATTTCTGAGTTCGAGGCCAGCCTTGTCTACAGAGTGAGTTCCAGGACAGGCAGGACTACACAGAGAAACCCTGTCTCGAAAAACAACAACAAAAGTGCTCCTCTTAAAATTCATGTGAAGCTCCTATCAGCTGGAAGTTGTAGAAAATGACTATGCTGCCCTTTACTATCAGATGCTAAGCACTAGGCACTGGTGGGCAATGGCAGCGTCTGCTTGCATCCTCTTTTTCATATACCACCTGTTTCATAAAAAATAAGATATCAAAGGGAAGTCAGAAGATATGCATATAAACCCCATCATCGACATTGTTTTCATAGCTTTCTAGTTTGTTTCTCTTTTTTTCTTTTTGCACTTTATAGTGTTTGTGTACATGATCTCATTGGAAATACACACTTTAAGATGTAAAAGGGGACGGGGATGGGGGGTGGGGGGAGTAGACCAGTTTTTTCAAATTCCGGAGACATAAGAAACAGAAACAGAACATATATATCTGTTTGTGTGTTCTGTGTGTTGACTCCATAGCAGACTAATCAAGCGTTTAAAGCCTAAATTTTAGTGATCTACAAGCCTGTGATGAGCGCAGGCGCATGAATATACCAGGGGCAGTCGCTAGCAGAGCCGGAGACTAAGTAAGAGTACGCTTGCGCAAGCAGCCATTTCCTGCAGCCTTGAGCTCAAGTCGCACTGACCCCAGGGAAAAGCGACAGTACAAACCGTGAAATGGCTGCTAATGAGACTGGCATCTGCCGAACCTTTCCTGAGGCAATGTCCGGGCTGACCGCTAGATGGTGGTAGATGACCACAAATGGTCCTGGCTGGCCCAGCGAGCTCCTGCTGCCCATCCCCCACTCCCATTTCTCCTATCTCAGGAGGTGGTTAGCTATGGTGGAGGACTCCAGGGTTTCTTCACATGGGCAGTCTGCTGAAGCAACTGCATTACTTGTCCTGATCTCAAAAAGACAGCCCTTCTTTTTTCCATCCCCCACTAATGAGTTCAGCTCAGCCACGCCCCAGCTCTGTTGTGGGAGTTCAGTTCCCTGTGCATTTAATAAGCAGGGGGTGGAGTGTGGTTGGGGGATTGGGAATGAGGTCAGGGTGTGTGTGTGTGTGTGTGTGTGGTGTGTGTGTGTGTGTGTGTGTGTGTGTGTGTGTGTGAGAGAGAGAGAGAGAGAGAGAGAGAGAGAGATTAGGCCTAGCTGTGGAGCCACATTTTGTCTAGTCCCAGTGGTCATGGAGCCTCTATTTGTTTAAATGTAAAAACAGAAGTGGAAGAGCAAATTTGTCAGAGCCAGGGCTTTTTTTTTCCTACCTGTTTTTTTTTCCTTTGACAGTTATATACCCAGGCAGTATATTGTAAACTGTTATAATATTCACTTCCCATTAGACTATGCTAGCCCTCCTTCCCTCTCTCTGAACTCCTTCCCACCTGGTCCTGACAGTTCCTCCACTCATTTTTTTAAAAACAATCTCTCTCTCTCTCTCCCCTCCCCCCTCTCTCTCTCACACACACACACACACTGCATTGCTATACACAACCTTCCATCACACTCTGCTATTACTCTTCCCTTCTCTCCAAACTCCTTCCTCCCATCAAGTCCCAGCAGTGGCTGCCCCTATTAGAGAAAAAAAAACTTCCTTCACTAACAACTATTGCCAATAGCTCCTGAGGAAATAATGAGGCCACATGGGCATCTCCCCTGTCCACGGTGGAAAGTTGGAAGGCCCAGTCATGTGCAGGTATCCATAGTCTAGCTTTTAAGTCCTTACCTGTCTTCTGTTATGTTCCTTAGGCCTGGAGAACAGATAAGAAGCTGAGCATGCTCCAGTCACTTACTCTCAGTACATTGGGCAGTTATGCATATCTGTATTAGCCATCATTCCCTACAAAAAGGAGGAAACACCCTCATTGCTCTCTATTGATCATATTACTGGATGGTGCTATGTGAGCTGCCAGTGGAGAAAAGGCACCAGGGAAGTTATCCAGTGGCAGATCATGTCTGCTAGAACCCTGACCAGTCAGACAAGATGTGACTCATGGTATGATAGTGAAACAGTTATTTGTGCATAATAAACCACTCTGTGATAGGATTTCAGGTTTATTCCATGGGTGTGTTGTGCAATGGAGATACACAATGTTTTGTGTGTCAACTTGACACAGCTGGAGTTATCACAGAGAAAGGAGCTTCAGTTGAGGAAATGCCTCCATGAGATCCAGCTGTAAGGCATTTTCTCAATTAGGGATCTAGCAGGGAGGTCCCCTTGTAGGTGGTGCCATCTCTGGGCTGGTAGTCTTGGTTCTCTAAGAGAGCAGGCTGAACAAGCCAGGTGAAGCAAGCCAGTAAGTAACATCCCTCCATGGCCTCTGCATCAGCTCCTGCTCCCTGCCCTGCTTGAGTTCCAGTCCTGACTTCCTTTGGTGATGAACAGCATTGTGGAAGTGTAAGCTGAATAAACCCTCTCCTCCCCAAATTGCTTCTTGGTCATGATGCTTTGTGCAAAAATACAAACCCTGACTAAGACACACACCTATAGCTTTTGCATAATCTGCTGCAACTGATCAATTGAAAACTCTGATCCTGTTATATCAAGTAAACTTGCCCCTTTATATCTTAGCCTCATCCACCATTGTCTCCTCCCCACAGGAAGCAGACAATGAGAAACTATGTCACACCCTTCATCTTAATCTCTCCTCGGTGTCTGGAATGAAGGGTAATAATCTGAAATCCCCAGATGGACTGAAAAGTCTAATATTCTGAGTTTAAGACAGATAAGAGGACTGCTGGGGCAGGTGAGGGAGCCATCTTGGGTCCTGGGTCCCTCAGAGACCAGTCTGCCTAGGTGAGAGTGTGGACTGCAGAAGCAACACAGCTTCTGGGACAGGCCCTGTTTCGGGCCTTCATCTTTAGCCAGGAGGCAGGTCTGAACACCAGACCTCTGTGTACCTTCCCTGCAAGAGGAGAGCTTGCCTGCAGAGAGTACTCTGACCACTAAAACTCAGGAGAGAGCTGGACTCCCAGGACTGCTGACAGAGGCTAACAGAATCACGAGAGGAAAAGCTCTAACCAGAGACAACTATAGCAACTAATGCCAGAGATTACCAGATGGCGAAAGGCAAACGTAAGAATCTTACTAACAGAAACCAGGACCACTCACCATCATCAGAACCCAGCACTCCCACCTCAGCCAGTCCTGGGCACCCCAACACACCTGAAAAGCTAAATCCGGATTTAAAAGCATATCTCATGATGATGGTAGAGGACATCAAGAAGGACTTTAAAAACTCACTTAAAGAAATACAGGAGAACAGTGCTAAAGAGGTAGAAGTCCTTAAAGAAAAACAGGAAAACACAACCAAACAGGTGATGGAATTGAACAAAAACATCCAAGACCTAAAAACGGAAGTAGAAACAATAAAGAAAACCCAATGTGCTACAATGCTGGACATAGAAACCCTAGGAAAGAAATCTGGAACCATAGATGCGCGCATCAGCAACAGAATACAAGAGATGGAAGAGAGAATCTCAGGTGCAGAAGATTCCATAGAGAACATGGGCACAACAATCAAAGAAATGCAAAATGCAAAAAGATCCTTACTCAAAACACCTGCTGTCACCTGAATTTTTGATCTTAGCCATTCTGATTTGTGTGAGGTGGAATCTCAAGGTTGTTTTGATTTACATTTCCCTGATGATTAAGGATGTTGAACATTTTTTCAGGTGCTTCTCTGCCATTCGGTATTCCTCAGGTGAGAATTCTTTGTTTAGATCTGTGCCCCATTTTTAATGGGGTTATTTGATTTTCTGGAGTCCAGCTTCTTGAGTTCTTTGTATATATTGGATAATATATATGAAATGCTTGCTTTATAAGTTGCCCTGGTCATCCTATTCTGTTACGACAATCAAACAGTACCTACAACAGTGGCAAAAGCAACAGAAACATTGTCTCTCAGATTGGGAACCCAGAAGTCCAAGTCAATGCTCAATGTACTGCTCTTTGCCTTGGAACAGGTTCTTTTTTTTTTTTTAATAAATTTTTATTAGATATTTTCTTCATTTACATTTTAAATGTTATCCCGAAAGTCTCCTATACCCTACCCTGCCCTGCTCCCTTACCCACCCACTCCCACTTCTTGGCCCTGGTGTTCCCCTGTACTGGGGCATATAAAGTTTGCAAGACCAAGAGGTCTCTCTTCCCAATGATGGCCAACTAGGCCATCTTCTGCTACATATGCAGCTAGAGACAAGAGCTCCGGGGGTACTGGTTAGTTCATATTGTTGTTCCACCTATAGGGTTGCAGACCCCTTCAGCTCCTTGGGTGCTTTCTCTAGCTTCTCCATTGGGGGCCCTGTGTTCCATCCTGTGAGCATCCACTTCTGTATTTGCCAGGCACTGGCATTGCCTCACAAGAAAGAGCTATATCAGGGTCCCTTCAGCAAAATCTTGCTGGCATATGCAATAGTGTCTGGGTTAGGTGGCTGTTTATGGGATGGATCCCTGGGTGGGGCACTCTCTGGATGGTCCATCCTTCTGCCTCAGCTCCAAACTTTGTCTCTGTAATTCCTCCCATGGGTATTTTGTTCTCTATTCTAAGGAGGGATGAAGTATCCACACATTGGTCTTCCTTCTTCTTGAGGTTCATGTGTTTTGCAAATTGTATCTTGGGTATTCTAAGTTTCTGGGCTAATATCCACTTATCAGTGAGTTCATATCATGTGAGTTCTTTTGTGATTGGGTTACCTCACTCAGGATGATATCCTCCAGATACATCTATTTGCCTAAGAATTTCATAAATTCATTCTTTTTAATAGCTGAGTAGTACTCCATTTGTGTAAATGTACCACATTTTCTGTATCCATTCCTCTGTTGAGGGACATCTGGGTCCTTTCCAGCTTTTGGCTATTATAAATAAGGCTGCTATGAACATAGTGGAGCATGTGTTCTTATTACCAGTTGGAACATCTTCTGGGTATATGCCCAGGAGAGGTATTGCTGGATCCTCCGGTAGTACTTTGTCCAATTTTCTGAGGAACTGCCACACTGATTTTCAGAGTGGTTGTACAAGCTTGCAATCCCACCAACAATGAAGGAGTGTTCCTCTTTCTCCACATCCTCGCCAGCATCTGCTGTCACCTGAATTTTTGATCTTAGCTATTCTGACTGGTGTGAGGTGGAATCTCAAGGTTGTTTTAATTTGCATTTCCCTGATGAGTAAGGATGTTGAACATATTTTTTCAGGTGCTTCTCAGCCATTCGGTATTCCTCAGTTGAGAATTCTTTGTTTAGAGCTGTGCCCCATTTTTTAAATGGGGTTATTTGATTTTCTGAAGTCCAGCTTCTTGAGTTCTTTGTATATATTGGATATTAGTCCCCTATTGGATTTAGGATTGGTAAAAATCCTTTCCCAAACTGTTGATGGCCTTACAAAAGCTTTGTAATTTTATGAGATCCCATTTGTCAATTCTCAATCTTACAGCACAAGCCATTGCTGTTCTGTTCAGGAATTTTTCCCCTGTGCCCATATCTTCGAGGCTTTTCCCCACTTTCTCCTCTATAAGTTTTAGTGTCTCTGGTTTTATGTGAAGGTCTTTGATCCACTTAGACTTGAACTTTGTACAAGGAGATAAGTATGGATCAATTCGCATTCTTCTACATGATAACAACCAGTTGTGCCAGCACCATTTGTTGAAAATGCTGGCTTTTCTCCACTGGATGGTTTTAGCTCCTTTGTCAAAGATCAAATAACCATAGGTGTGTGGGTTCATTTCTGGGTCTTCAATTCTATTCTATTGATCTACCTGTCTGTTGCTATACCAGTACCATGCAGGTTTTTGGTTTTGTTTTTGTTTTTTTTTCCACAATTGCTCTATAGTACAGCTTGAGGTCAGGCATGGTGATTCCCCTAGAGGTTCTTTTATTGTTGAGAATAGTTTTTGCTATCCTAGGTTTTTTGTTATTCCAGATGAATTTGCAAATTGCCCTTTCTAACTTGGTGAAGAATTGAGTTGGAATTTTGATGGGGATTGCATTGAATCTGTAGATTGCTTTTGGCAAGATAGCCGTTTTCCCTATATTGATCCTGCCAATCCATGAGCATGGGAGATCTTTCCATCTTCTGAGATCTTCTTTAATTTCTTTATTCAAAGACTTGAAGTTCTTATCATACAGATCTTTCACTATCTTAGTTAGAGTCACACCAAGGTATTTTATAGTATTTATGACTATTGTGAAGGGTGTTGTTTCCCTAATTTCTTTCTCAGCCTGGAACAGGTTCTAACTCATCACCCTCATAAGAAATCTTTGGTATTCTTTCACTTATAGACCCATATTTGCCTTCATCTTCATGTGATTCTCTCTGTATCTACAAAGTTACAAATCTCTCAAATACAATATTCATGCTAACACATCTCACTACAAATTTAGCAATTGTAGTTCCCAATTCATCCCATTCTGAAGTACTAGGAGTGTTCTATTTTGGGGAATTCAACTCAATTGATAACAATAATAAACAAATTAATAAGAATAATTTATGTTCATCTATGTATTCTCTCCCAGAAATGCATTTTGAGATAGTGTAGTCCAGGTTGGTTTCAAACTCACTATGTAGTCCAGGTTGGCCTCATACTCTTGATGCTCCTGCCTCAGGCTTCTGAGTTCCAGAATTACAGGTATATGTCACAATGCCCAGCAAAAGAAAAAAAAACATTAAGTCCAAAATTTTTTCACTGACGCGAGGATGGTGATTCACTAAGATTTAATATCTATAAAAATTAGGATCTTTTGGCTGGGTGTGGTGATGCATGCCTTTAATCCTGGCACTTGGAAAGCAGAGGCAGGCGAATTTCTGAGTTCAAGGCCAGCCTGGTCTACAGAGTGAGTTCCAGGACAGCCAGGGCTACACAGAGAAACCCTGTCTGAAAAACAAAAAAACAAAAAAACAAAAAAAAAAAAAAACCCAAAATCAAAACCCAAAAACCCAAAACCAAAAAAAAAAAAAAAAAAAGAAAGAAAGAAAGAAAAAGAACATCCCATCTCACCCATCTCAGCCAAGGCTATATAGTGAAACCCTGCCTCATGTCTATGAGTACTAAAAATTGTGACTTGATGCAAGCCATGTGAGCAAAACATCTTGGATGTTTAGCTCAGTAAAGCCTTTGCATCATTAGACTGACAGCAGAAAATAAAAGAAAGACCCACTAGGAATTTCAAACAGGTTTGAACCACATTACACTGATAATCAAAGAATTCTAGATAAAAATCACAAAGAAATAACAATTAACAGCCCTCCGAGTTAGTAGCATTTAAGTATATAGTATGAAATATAGGTGCCAATATGGATATTGATGGAGGCATATCAACTCAGAAACCAATTTGGCAATATTTCTTAAGTTTGTATAGTCTTTGATCAGTCAATGTCAGGATAGTTAAGTACATAGTTTAACAAAACTTTCTAAGAGTATTTAAAGTACTACTGTTTATGACAGGTAAAACCAGAAACAATATAAATTCCTGTCAAACCAACTATAAAGTACTACACAGAATTAAAAAAAAATAGATTAATCAGATCAGATGTGTTGGTTCAGAAGGTAAGGGCACTGGCTGCTTTTTCCAAAGTACTGGGCTTGATTCCAGAACCTATATGGCAGATAACAAGGGGATCTGATACCCCCTTTTTGATTTCTGAAAGCACTAGCTATGAATATAGTTCACAGACATACATGCATTAACTGAATTTACATGTGGCAAAATGATGGCTTTTTACAACTACAAAATGAGCTACTAAAATGACCTGATGCATTCATTTGTAGTGACTGCAGCACAAGAAAATACAGATGCAAAATAGTGTTTCTCTCTGTGGAGGAAAGGCAATTGGGAAGGGAATCTGCCTGACATTGTCTTAGGTCACTTCTTTTTTACTTTTTAAACATGTCAAATACAATGGGCTACACTTTAGTGATTAGAATTTCTTGTAAAAGAAAAAAATCTTATCTGTCTTAAACTCAGAATATTAGACGTTTAAATTTGGAGGTCTATGAATTTGGCCTAACTAACTCCGAGTGGCCCTGTTCCTCACTGATGTTCTATCTAGGCCAGGGCAAGGTCAAATGATTTGCAGTTACCCCCTCCACAGTCTTATACTTCTACAATGTAAGTGATATCTAACCACAATTTTCCCATATGTAGTACCTTATTGCTAGTTTTGTTGGAGATGAGAAGATGTTGGACACACAACATCAGAAAAGAAATTTCCACTGGCTTCAAGGACAATGATTAACTTTATAAATGTGTAAAAAAAAGCCTTTTCAATTTGAATAAATTCAAGCCTATTGCTTCAATTTTGCTGCTACCCAGTCCTCTTATGTCTGCTATTCAGAATATCCAGATAAGTGATTCCTTTCAAGAGAAATCTCTGCTTTCACAAGACTTTTTTATGGGTGTGACTGCATATCTCACACTGACATCCATGCAGGCCAGAAAAGGACATTATATCCCCTGAAATTGGAGTTACAAATGACGGTAAGCCAGCATGTGGGTGCTGGGAATGGAACCTGGGTCCTATGCTAGAATAACCAGTGTTCTCAACTGCTGGGACATCCCTTTAACCCCTAAGCTAGCATTTATGCCACTGTATGTTAAGCAGATAAAGATGCAGTTTGAAGCAAGTTGAACCTTCAGAGCAGCTGAGATGAGATCAGTATGTAGCCTGAAGGCATCCTTTCTAACTTCAATTTGGAACTCTGCAATGGTTTTATGGGATTGATTATGAACAACCTGCTACACGATATTTAAGGAACAATACATACATGCTTGACTTCTAAAGAATCCATGGCAAGGATCCATTCCAAATGTCATGGTAAAAAGTTCGTCACTATTTCTAGAACAGTGGTTCTCAACCTGTGTGTCTCGACCCCCTTGGAGGAGTTTTGAAAGACCTTTTCACAGGGGTCACATATCAGATGTTTATATCACAATTCATAATAGTAGCAAAATGTCTGTGTCACTTTGGTGATGTTCACATTTTTAAGGCAAAATGACCAGGGCTGACTTCTGCATGTCTTTTGACTTCAGAAACTCGAAGTACCGAGAAATTCTTGGGGAAATTCTGTGGCTGAAGAGCTGGCATGTCTCATACCCACTTTAGAAATAAAACTTGTGACAGTGTGTATAAATACTGAGTCTTTCACTGCTCTGGAGGAAGACAAGCTTGCCAAGTTCTTGCATGTTTCTAAAGATAAGAAATAGTGCCAGGAGCACTATTTACCCGGGTCGTTTTTTTCTGGTTCTCTCTTGAAGGTAGTTGGTGGTGGGGGAGTGGGGGTAGGGTATGGGAAGCATTGTCTGGGGCGAGATATTTAGGGTTGTTTAATAATAAAACATTTACCTTTCTTAAGCCTAAAAGTTACTTTGCTGTGGTAGCTGACCTGCTTGTCTGAGTTCCTCTGAGGCCAGAAACTGCAAGTCTTTGGCTTTTAGCCCCTCATAGTAAACCAGCAGGGGGTTAAGTAAAGCAGCCTTTGTTCTCACTTCAGGGCTCTAACTCCCAGCCTGCTAGGTGAAGTCACAGGAAAAAAAAAAAAAAAAAAAAAAAAAAAAAAAAAAAAAAAAAAGGACACTTTGAAAAGTGATTTAGCTTTTATTTCTAAGTTCTCTCTAAAAAGGTTCCTATGAAAATTGTCTAAGAAAATGGGATTGGGGCTTGTTCTCTCTTTGTCCTCAGCACTTATACATCTTTCAGAATACATTATCACGTGGTAAAAAGTTCACCGCAAGTTTACACATAAAGTCAAATCATAAATTGAATAAGAAGTTTACAACAAAATAGTAAGAATCCAGTCAGAACAAAGACAAATCCATAGGGATCTTTGCTGTTTGGTCCCTGACAACAGGCAGATTAACAAGCAGAAGACCGCCAATGAGTTCTGTGCCATACCTCTATACATTCTAAGACCAGGGTGGATGAGTAAACAACTAAACTCCAACTAAACATCACAGGCCCATTTTCGCGTGACTAGAAAGAAGTACAAGTTTAGAATAGAACTTATAGAACACACAGACAATATGGTATTCTGCCTGAAGATTAGTCAAACATCCCCCATTCAACTGCCTCCCTGGGAGCACCCCTGCCCCCACAAATACAAAAAGTTAGACTATCAGAAGCCAGAGGAAAAAAACAGACCCAAGGGTTTGGGTTTCAAATCTCAAAAGCAGCTTTTCAAGACCCTGGATGTACAGCAGGCAGAGTAGGAAAGGCCTGTCAGATGCTGGACCATGCTTCTATGAGCTAGCCAGTGGCCCCAAGGATAGCAAAGCATGCAGGTCCCATGGTGGTGAATATGCCTGAAGCCCCTTCCCATGGAGACTGGCATCACCCAGATGGTGCGTGCTACGTGGGGAGTGGTGGTGGGTGTGTTTGAGCTCATATGAGCTCATGTGGTATCTATCTACCAGGTGTTGCTTGCCCAGCTCTGTTACTGGACTAGATCTAGAAGGGGACTCACCAGGGGGAAGAAACCTCGGAGCCCCTGCTTCCTGGCCTTGATCAGGAGACAGAGCTGGAGGGGCCACCACAGCTTTCTGGTGCCCTTCTGTGGAGACCCCTGAGCACTCTGCGGTCCTGAAGTCTATTCTCGAGAGAGAGAGAGGGACTGGCCTGCATTCAGGATGTCACCTGGGGACAGCCAAAGGCAGGAGGAAACTGAACACTAACTCACAAACCCCAGATTCAGAGGATTGAGGTGGGGTCTCCTGTGCTGGGGGAGCAGGGGTGTATTGGGGATGGGTAGCAGCAGGTGACGTCACCGGAGGCCCCAGGTTGCCCAAGGCCTAGGCAACAGACACGTCGTGTGATCCTCATGCGCCAATGGCCCAGCTGTCTCCCAGGCGACGCAGAGGGTCTGTGCTCCAGCGCCACAGCACCCCCGCCCCAAGTCCGCACTGCAGAGAGCTGTGGCGAGCCGCGCCGGCGCATTGGACAACTTGCGGGGACCAGAGGGCCAGAGAGAGCAAAGGAGCTGGCAAGAGACCCTGGAAAGGAATGGTGTTCGACCCCGCCTCCTCTCTGAGCAGTCTGGGAACCTCGCTGTGGGACTGAATTGAGGAAGCATCTTGCCTTAGGAAGAGGTACCAGATTCTAGGAGGAAGCGGCTGGCCCAGGCAGCCCCCTCTGCCCAATCGGGTGGGACTGCTGCAGCCTTTGGGATGGGGAGGGGGCTGCAGTGGGCCCAATCCGGTGGGACTGCTGCAGCCTTTAGGGTAAACAGGAGGCTGCAGTATATAGTGATGGGAACCTATAGAAGTGTCTTTGCTGGAGGCAGGTGGAGGCTGGGTGTGGTAGGGAGCCGAGCTGGAGTGGGGGTGGGGCGGGGGAACGCATTAATTTCCTTTGGCCCTATTTACAGACTCTAGAGACCCGGAGGAGCTACAGATCTCCTGGGACTTGCCTCAGATTTATGTGCATCACATCCTACTCACCCCCTCCCCCCACATTAGAGTCTCTTGAAGTTGGGGCCATGCCATTGAACCTGTTGCAAGACTGGTGTAGGGGGGAGCATCTGAACACCCAGAGGTCTATGCTGATCCTGGGGATTCCAGAGGACTGTAGTGAGGATGAGTTTGAGGAGACTCTGCACGAAGCTCTCAAGCATCTGGGAAGATACAGGATCATCGGCAGGATGTTTAGGAGGGAGGAAAATGCCCAGGCCTTTTTGGTGGAACTTGCACGTGATTTTGACTATGCTTTGGTGCCCAGGGAAATAGAAGGAAAGGGTGGGCCCTGGGAAGTGGTTGTAAAACCCCCTCATTCAGATGATGAATTTCTTAATAGACTGAATCACTTCTTAGAAGAGGAGAGGAGAACAGTGTCAGACATGAACAGGGTCCTTGGGACACACTCTAATCATTCACCTACCAAAACGACTATATCAGCAGATTTCTGGGTCTGGGCTCAGACTCTAGGTGCAGTGATGCAGCCTCTGCTAGAACAAATGTTGTACCGAGAACTAAGAGTCTTTTCTGGGAACACCATATCAATCCCAGGGTTATTGGCCTTCGATTCCTGGCTTGAACACACCACTGAGATGTTACAGATGTGGCAGGTACCTGAGGTAGAAAAGAGGCGGAGGCTGATGGAATGCTTAAGAGGCCCTGCTCTACAGGTTGTCAATGTGCTCCGTGCCAATAACGCTGCCATTACAGTGAAGGAGTGCCTGGAGGCCCTGCGGCAGGTATTTGGCTCTGTGGACAACCGAAAAATCGCCCAGCTGAAGTTTTGCAAGGCTTATCAGGAGCCAGGAGAGAAAGTTTCTAGCTTTGTGGTGCGTTTGGAGACCCTGCTCCAAAAAGCCCTAGAGAAAAATGCAATATCTCGAAAGAATGTGAACCAGACCCGCCTGAAACGAATTTTAGGTGGGGCTATCCTTTCTGCAAAACTTCGAGAGAAACTTAAGATGCTGAAACAGCGTAGAAGGCCACCTGGTTTCCTGGCCCTAGTGAAGCTTTTCCGTGAGGAGGAGGAAGAGTGGGAGGCCACTAGGGGTTCAGAGAGGAGCTGCTATGAGGGGCTGGAGTTAGGCCCAAGTCCCTCTAACATAGGCAGTGAGGAGAGAGAACTATTTGTTCCGGCCTTTGGTAGTGTTCTTGAGGAAAGGCCTTACCAGGGTTCCCGCCGCCGCCGCCACAGGAGGAGAGGCCAGCACAGAAAGGGAGGTGTGCCCAGGGATGATTCTCAAGGCACAAGAAAGCAGAATTATGACACATTCTGCTATAGTTGTGGGGAAGATGGCCATATCAGAGTACACTGTTTTAACCCTTCCAACCGGACCTTGGTGAAACAGAAGAGACAGGCTGCAATGGAGAAGGGAAACAGGAGCTGGGCTTGGGAGAAGAGCCATCCCAAGCCCAAGACCAAGTAGGCTCCAGGGAACAGGGTAACCTTTGTTCCTGTAAGCCAAGGAGAAAAAAGAGATATTTGAAGGAGGGGGAAGAACAGCTCAAAAAAATCGCAGAGAACCTTAGAAAGGCACAGGGGCAATGTAATCAGTCAGAAGTCAAGGCCCCTAAGCCAATACCAGCTGGAGAAAATTCTAACAAACAAAAATCCATTGCATTCAACTCAATAATGACCACACGCAAGACCTCTAAGATTCACCAGAGAAGGAAGCCTCAAGGAACTGCTACAGATGTGTGGGGCCACAAGAACTCAGATGGGGGTGTCAGCAAAGTGAAGGCAACTTCAAGTCCATATGGGGTGTGGAGGAGCCTGCCACAGGGTTGTCTTGGGCAGAGGACACCAGTGCCTGGGAACAAGCACGGCTAGGCAGGGAGACAGTACCCAGGAGAGGAGGCCGCAGGATCCAGCCTGTCTTCAGGATCATCTACACAGCTCTAGGGGAGCCCCATGAGGGCAGCACCCTTGAGTCCTTTCGTGAGTGAACTCCCCCCGCCCCTGTGAAACCTGCAAGCCTCAGGACCCAAAGGACCCGGGAGGCAAGTGCCAACACAAGGCAGTTTCCTTCTTGACACCCTGACAGGACACTAGTGCCTGAGAAAAGCCCCAGGCTGGGGCACATGGCACCACAGGGTTAATGCCCTCAGCTGGCCTGAGAGCCTGGGAGTGTGCAGGACAGGTTTTGTGTGAGCAAACAGGAGCAGCAGAAAGAGGACTCTGTGTGTGGGGCGGGGGCAGGCAGGGGGCGGGGGGGGGGGGGAGAGTTTGTTCTGCTCTCTTTTGTCCAGGGCTGCTGGAGAATTCCAGAGAGCAAGCAGGGACAGCCAGGTGAATACAACTCTGCCAGGCAGCTGCCAAGGCTGGCCCCAAACCCTGCCGACCTGGAGGGTGGCCTGGCAGCTTTGCCGAGGTGCCATCCTCCATCTGCCACCCATAACCAAACAGGTGGACATCACAGAAAAGGCCATCTCAAGGGTTCTGCCAACTGCCTGGCTCTCCCAACACAAATGCCCCTTCCTCTTCCCTTTCCCCTCTCCCCCTTCCCCTGCCACTGCTGTCCAGAGGCAGGCTGCCCCCTGCTCTGGAACCCCGCCCCCTTATCTGTTAACCTCATAGTGACCCAGCTGTCCAGTGAGTCCCTTCCCCCATCACGTGCTTACCCACCATCAGCTGCTCCTGTATAAAGCTGTGAGTGAGGGCAACTGGAGGCCCTGACTACCTACCTGGTCAGCCACTTCTACACCCTGGCACGTGTTGTGAGCTTCTGTGCCAGCCTAGGCTATGCTAGCTGCTCTCTTACCCACCTGGTGTTGTGAACTCCTTGTCAGCTTTCCTAGTGTACATCTAGGCCAGCTGCCTGCTGCTTGTTCTCTTGCAGATGTGTGTGTGTGCGCGTGTGTTCTAACCTGATCAGATGCTCCCCGGAGTTCCTGAGCTCCGTCTGGAAGCCAGCAGGAACCATGGATGTTGACAAGAGACTGGCTGATGCTCATCTTACGATTGATTTCAGTCTGGGACAGGAAGACCTGAACTGGGCATGGGTAGGGCCTGGGGACTGGGCTGTGCTGATCCCCTCCTGTTGTTCCTTGTGACTATCATTCCTTGGGTTGGTGGGGTATTCCTTGCTTTGCTTTGTAGTTTCTTGTTACTATCCTGTGCCAGAATAGGGCAAGGCCACCCTACAGTGGTAATCCCTTGTGAGAGTTCCTAAAAGAGTGAGGAAATTTTAAGAGGTAGCTCTTGGGCCTTTGGGAAGGGAAAAATAGCAGAGGGATTCCATGGTGGTGGGCAGACAAGGCCCATCTGCGAAGCTCCAGGAGGGTGGCCCAGAACCTGGTGCTTCCAGTGGCTGTGGAGAGGTCCTGTGCTGCTAACCCCTTCTCTTCAATAGTTTCAGCAAGTGTTTCTGTTCAATAAACTTCATAAATGTTCCAGCTGTTTCTGGCTTCTTCTGATGCTGGGATGGGGTGGGGAAGGATCAATACTCACACATATTCAAGGCAGAGCCCATGTGTGCCTATGCAGTTCCCTGGGTGAGTGGGAGTCAGATGACCAGGTGCTCTCTCTCCAGGGTGGAGAGAGTGCTTGCCTTGTTTCCCAGGAAACTCAGGGAGGGTCCAGGGATAAGTAGGTTAGGCTTTGAAAGGAAGGCATTGAGCAGCAGGAAGGACCCAGGATGCCTAGAAATGCAGAGGGAAGAATGTATCTGACCTGGAATATCAAATGTGTCAGTGTGTGTGAATATATGAATATGTATGTGTGGGTATGTCAGTTAGTGATTATATATGAGTGTCTAGTTTATCAGTTTTTGTGTATTTCAACAGACTAATAAGTGATTGTGTATTAGTGTGTGAAAGTATTGAGTTTGTGTTGTGTGTCAGTACATGTTAGTCAATCTGTTAAAACAGGAGCAAATGAGACATGGATGTGCATTAGTGATTATGTATATTTGAGTTTTAGTACAAATTTTCAAGTGTTAGAGAAAATGTGTTTTGTTGTGTGGATACATGTTTGGGAATATTAGTGTGCTTCTTAATGAATGCATATTACTGTGTCAAATATGTCAGTGTGTGAATGCCTGTCAGTGAATTTTTGTTTCTGAGTACATTAATGAATGAATATGAATGCATGAGTGTGAACAGTTGACTCTATAAATGTTTGTTGTATGTATGAGGATGAGTAACAAGATATTTGTGTGTTTATGTATAAGAATGTCTGAAAAGGTATGCAAATTTGTGTGAATGAATGATTGTTCAGATTTCTTATTTCTTTAAGGAATTAAATGACAGTGTTGAAAAGAAAACAGAACAAGAGGCAATTGACTTTCAAAACAAACAAACAAACAAATGAAAAAAAAAAACCAGCCAAGCGATCACAACCCAACAGAGTATGTGAATTAGTGAGAGCAGCCCCCAGAGTAGAATGCCTATTAGCTAGGCTTCATCACTCATATTCTAGTCATGGAAAATTTCTATTTTCAAAAATTTCCACCACTGTTTACTATTGTTATGGCTTTGCTTAATTCAGTGTATCTTTGCCTGGATCTCTTTGTGGTTATTTGTTTTCCTTTCTTCTAGGTAAGCAACCAGGGCTAGAATGGTTAGGGCACATTGTTAGGCACATATATGGCTATATGTAAAGGAACACCAACAGACTTCTGACCTTATTGTGTCAATTTACACCTTTATCACAAAGGTTCTCTCTTCCTGGGTTCTCCAAAGACATTTACAAGGTCAGCTTTGAAATTGGAGCTAATCTGTTGAGTGATTCATTACAGTATATTACTGTTGTACTTTATTTTTAACATTTTTGTGACTGTGGTATTTGTGTGGGCGCTAGTATTTGTGAATACAGATATATACACACATGGAAGCTGAAGAACCATATCAAATATCTTCCTCATTTTCTCTCCACCCATTTTATAAATTTTAAATAATTTATTTTACAGTACAAGTCTTTTCTATGCACAAATTTTTGTGCACCATATGTATACTTGTGGAAGTCAGACTAAGGAGTCATATCTCCTGGGAATACAGTTAAGAATGTTTGTGAATCACCCAGTGTGAGTGCTGGAAACTGAACAGGGATACTCTAGAAAAGCAGCAAGTAGTCTTACACACTGGACATCTACCCAGGCCTAGCACCACATTTTTTTAAACAAAAGCTTTCTCACTGACCTGGAGCTCAATAATTTGGTTCAATGTCCAGGGCGTTCCAGGAATTTGTCTCTATCGCACTGGTTCTGATATTTTAGGCCTGGACAGCAGCACTAGCCTTTTCCCATAGCAGCTAGAGATCCAAATTCAGGTCCTAATTACCTTACCTTATCATACCTCTCTCCTTTCTTCTTCCATTGTCCATCTAAATAGGCCCATTTCTATCACACACTTACATACACACAAAAACACACACACACAAACATATGTGCATGTGCATTGTATAAATGACATACACTCAATCTAGAATCCATATATATATTTGCTACTTGGCTTATTTTACTTAACATGATTATCTAGAGTGTCACTCAATGTTATTACTTTCATTCTTCATTGTTGAATAAAAATAAGTTGTGTAAATAAGCCACATTGTCGTTATTCATTCATTGATCTGTTGATAATCATGTACGCTGATTCCCTATTTTGTCTATTGTGAATAAGGTTACAATAAACAGGAATGTATGTGTAGGTACCTCTGAAGTGTGACGACTTAGCAGGAAGATGGTATGACTGTGAAATCAGGCTTAGCTGTGAGGTCAGCTTTTCATGATCCTACAAACATGATTTTGATAATGACACTATTACACTGCCAAGAAAAGTTTCTGAGGATAATTGGATTATCTAAATGTATTGTTACTGATGTGTATGTGCATGTGCCTGTTTATCAATATGAATACCATTTGCATGCAGTGCCCATGGATGTCAAAAGAGGGCACTGATCCCCTGGGACTGAAAATACAAGTGATTATGAGCCAGCTGCTGTGGGTGCTGCTGGGGAGTGAAGCTGGCTCCTCTAAAAGGTCATCACGTGCTCTTAATCTCTTAATGTCTTAATCTGAGACATCACTTCAGTCCCCTGTTTTCCCAGAAACACTATTAATTCTTCAAGTATTTCATACATTATAGTGTATTTTGAACATTTTGTCTCCCTCCCATCACCTCTCAAATCCAACCCAACCTTCAAACCCAGCCAACTCTGTGTCCTGTTTTTAACCCATCCAGACACAGTAGTGCCGACTCTATACAATCAGGTTTGTGGCCAGCCACTCACTAGAGCATATCAGACCTATCATGGGACAACACATGAAGAAAGCTAACTCTCCTTCTCCCAACAGCCATCACTTACCAATAGCTCCTTAGTTAGGCATGGATCTTCATGCCCACCAGGCCCCTACAGGCTGTGATTTGGTCTGGCTTGAGATTAATGGGTGTAGTTCATGCTGTCACAATTGTTGTGAGTTTACTGGAGCAACATGTCTCTTATGTTTAGGAAAGAGTTTCCTTCTAGTCATCTACTATCTCTGGATCTTATACTCTTTCTACTGGCGGGCCCCCCACCCCCCAATGGTTACAAAAACTGGGTCCCATTGCAGAGAACCCAGGTTAGATTCCTAGTATATACATAGCAGTTTACAGCCATAGATGAGTCCATTTACAGGGGGATCTGGCACACTCTTGAGGATTTGAGAGCCAACAGCCATGAGCATGAGACACAGGCATACATGCAGACAAGCCACCCACACTAAAAAATCAGGTACAATAAAAATAAACAAGTGGGCCTAGGCAGAGCCTTCTAAAAACCTAACCTAAAAGTGCGTTGATACCCTGGTCAGATTTCCCATCGCAGGTCATTTGCAGTGTGAGTACAGCCAAAGGCCTGACCCCCACACACACCAGAGTCCACTACTTTCTTCCTGCTGGCTCCAGCACTTTCATGTTTCCCAGGAAGCTTCACTTACATTTCTGCACTAATAGGGCCGAGCCTCGGTTGGTGGGCAGGTCCAACAGGTGCAGAGGAGAGCTCAGTGAGAAGTAATAGTTCCCCCACTGACACAGATATCAGGCTGTGTGCAAACATCAACACTCTGGGACAATTTCGCTGAAAACCTCCTTCTGTGGAGGACATATCTGGTCTGCATCCCCTGCAAGGGCAAGTGCTGTAGGCCTACTTCTTGTGGTCCATGCTGTGCACTATGACAGATGTGGTGTCACTACACGGGGATGACTTTCAACTGAGTGCCCAACCAGCCCAGCACCCTGGCATTACCTGGAATTACCCTGACCGAGTAATTATTTTTCTGTCATTTGTGAGCTGTAAAACTCACCAAATCAGACACCTGTCACCTACTGCCCGTGACTTCACCTCTGGATACGCAGCATGACTGCTTTGTACAGCAGTGTGTGTGTGTGTGTGTGTGTGTGTGTGTGTGTGGTCTCTGTAGGTGTCACCACAAGCAGGGAAATGCTCAGTAAAGAGGTGAGAATAAAAACTCACCTTTTTGAGATCCACTTTGTCAGCTGGGATCAAACTTCAGGGGACCAGGGGTCAAGTAGATTGTTGCCAGCACATTCAACACGGTATAAGTAGGAAAAGAGTTTCCTGGTGTACCACAATCTCCAGTCCACAAGAAGCATAATTACACCAAAATGCCACCCAGGGCACATGTCATTTCTTCCAAGAAGATGGGTTCTGAGGCTAGGCTGTCTGTGCTAGCTTTAGGGCTTCAGGAAGGATCCCTCATGGTCTGAGCCACACAGATAGCTTAGAGGTCATTTATGCTATTATTTATATACAGTCCTGGTTGTGGCAGCATGGGTGAGCCTGTGCCTCCGCAGGTAGTATAACAGTCATTTAGACAATTAGGTATCTCCGGTCCTGGTTGTGGGAGCTGGGGGGGGGAGCACCTTGTTGTACAGATAGCAAAAGGGTCATTTAGAATACTAGGTATCTCCAGTCCTGGTTGTGGGAGCTAGGGGGGAGCCCCTGGTTGTACAGATAGCAAAAGGGTCCTTTAGAATACTAGGTATCTCCAGTCCTGGTTGTGGGAGATGTGGAGGCCCAACACATAACTCAGACGACCAGGCTTTTTATCACTTCCGGTTTCCAGCTTTTTGGACCCAAGGACAGGTTTTTACATCTTTTCCATTGAAACCATAGCCCTGCTTGCTTAATATTCCTGGTTTCCCTGGAGACCTGTGGGTGAAGTACCTTGGTGCTGCCAGCAGAGTGGGACACTGTGATAGGAGTGGTGGTGCGACAAGGGAGGCAGACACACATCTATGTACACATTTAGACTCTGCACAACGTAATAGTAAGGGTCACAGGGTATGTTCCTATGCATCATCAGGGTGGATAGTGAACAACCACAACAACATCAACTACAACAACAAATATCTGAGCTCAAACTCGTAAGAAACAAATATGCACCAGGGAGATATGGCTCAGCAGGTGAAAAGCTTGCTGAACAGCCCTGAGACTCTGAGTACAGATGCCCAGAAAACTTTTAAAACTCTCACCACAGGGGCTTTAGACACGGGTCAGTAGTTAAGAGCACTTGGTGCTCTTGCAGAAGACCTGAGTTCAAATCACTGTACCCAACAGGTGGCCCACAGGAACTCTACCTCTAAGGGTCTGACACCCTCTGTGGGCATCTGAATGCATGGGCACAGACAGACACAAGCAGATCCACATAAATAAAATAACCAAAATAAAACTTTAAAGAAAAATCTCAGCACAGCAGTGAGTGTGTGTAGCAGGAGTACTAGGAGGCAGAGACAGGTGGATCCCTAGAACCCAATGATCTAACACCCTAGCCCAGTTGATGAGCATCATGTTCAGAGAGAGAGAGAGGGAGGGGGAGGGGAGGGGGAGGGGGAGAGAGAGAGACTGTTTCATAAAATAAACCAGATATCAGAAGTATCTCTGCCCCCTACATGCAAAGGTACATGTGTGCAATCACACACACACACACAGCTGTGCCTATACACATGAAGGCATATACATAAGTACCACACACAAAAGGAATATTTATACACACACACACATACACACACAGCGAGAGATAAACAGAGAGACAAAGACAGAGACAGAGAGAAAGAGAAATAAAATAGAATTCAACACTGGAGAAACACTATGGACAGTATCCATATATGGTAAAGATAGGCAGAATATTTCAAGTAGGAGACATTCAAAGCTGGTAATAATACAACATTATATTATGATTATTAATTATTATTAAAGAAATAATAGTAAAGGCCCACAGGGTCACAGGTAGTTTGCACAAAGGGGGAAGTTCTTCTAGATAATGCAAACTTTAGACAGTAAAATGATCCCAGCAGGGAAGCCCTCATTCAGTCTGGAGGAATGCAATTCCACTTGGAGAAAATGGGGGAGGCTGAACACAGCCTGTTTTCAATGCTTCTACACAACGGGACACAATGAGACAAGTGGCCTGGACTACACTGGCCTCATGCAGGAACACAGGTGACAGCACACCTCCACATGGCATGGGGCCATGTCTGTCTGAGAAGGGGTGAAACGTCAGGGATGTCAGAAAGAGAATGCAATTAAATGACTCATGCCAACAAGTCTGAAACTATTTCATGTTTATTAAATCAAACGTTCCCAAGTAAGGATTTCCCAGGGTATCCATACAGGAAATCACAGGACGCGAGCTTTAACTGTACACGAGACCTCATATATAATATCCCTGATGATCCCATACTACATGTGCGATAAATTCCACAAACAAAACATTCTCAGTAAAGTTTTTCTGATGCCTCAGAGATGTGAACAAGGAATTGATAATCACTACAATAACAGTGTCATGTCACCATAGATTTAGAAAATATCATCAAGTCATTTCATGGTGGTTGAGCTTCTTTCTTCCAGGTGTTACGAGATTAGCAGGGATAGAAGTGATGATTGAACACCATCCTTTGCTTCCTGCTTGTTTACGTGAACCTTGGTGGTATTAAACATCTAATTAATATTTGTGTGTATATATACGACATATATTTTAGGAAAGAAATTTAATGCTCAAATTAATCCTAATACTCCATTTAAAAATATTCTACTTACAGTTTCTTCAGTAACTGTCTTTTCCAAGTAGTCCATTAGTTTTCTGGCTTCCTCAATAATAGCTTTTCGGCGACAACACTTAATGGCCTGTAGATTCTAAAACCAAAAGCCATGTTTAATTAGAAGCCATCCCTGGTCATCTTGGTTCACAGTTGTGAACAGTTACAGTTTAAAATCAGTATGTATTACAATAAATGGAATGGTCAGTAATTAATCTAAAGTAAAAATACACTGTATACTACATGAAAATCAGAGCATCCACCACAGAAGTATGGAACTGCATTGCTGAGTACAATATTGCTACAAATGGAGATACAGAAATTTGTGTGATCATGATGAGAAATGTTTATGACCATGACGGAAGGTTCAACAATGAATGGATTAGGACACACTACATCAAACCTGTTGCACTAAGCAGAGTACCTTGGTGAAATGTACCTGTAATTCCATCACTCCAAAATAGTGGCAGGAGGATCAGTGCAAGTTCAAGTAAAGCCACTGCATAGTGAGCTCCAGGCTAGCCAGGGCCACAGAGAGAGAGATACTTGCTATAAACAAACTCTTGTGACATGTGGTATAGAAAAATGATAAAACTATTTAATTATTTCTTTCATATTTCAATAACTTTAAGTGAACGCAGAACCAGAAACAGCCCAAAACTTTAGCATTAGAACTGATGACCAACTTGCTGAGCTATGCAAGTGAAATGAATCTTAATGCCTATGGCGCAGTAGAAAGACTAATATTTTGGTAGGAAAACAAAAGAAGAGACTGGAGAAGCATGACTGTATGGTGATGCTATACTGTGCAATCTGGATATAATAACAAAATCTTATAGGCAGAATAGGAAATGCGTACACATTGGAGTGGGTGTGGGGAGGAAGGGGAAAAGGAAGAAAATATGAAGAAGTTAAAGATGATGACAGAGGAGAAGGAAGAGAAAGGAAGAGGAGGGAGGAACAGAAAGTTGGAGGAAGACAGGGGCGGGGGAGATGTCTGAGCAGTCTGCAGTATTACCATACACAGAGAATGGAGAGTACTCAGGAAGTGCAGCCCTGACTGAGGATTAGACTAACAGCTACCTCAAACCTGCAGTGTGATTTTGAAAAGCTTCCCCCCACAAGGACTACAGCCTGATACCCACGACTCAGAAGCACTTCAAATTGGCTGCTCTGCATACATGTATCCCAGTGTACACCAACTATTACAGAACATGGAATAAATTCTTTCAACGCGGCTGTTTGGACCTATATCAATTAGCCTGGATGAAGGAAATTCAACAGGAACACAAGGCATTAAACAACAACCCAGAAAATGAATCTGAGCGTACAACAGCTAATTAATTCCAGAATAACTATATAAATGTACTTGGCCAAGTTCAATGAGGCTGAGAAGAATTGGATAGGATGCATTGAAAACAGTAGCTAATTCTCAATATACTGTTATCTTCACTTACAGTTTTGCTTCATCATGCTGATGGGCCTTGTCTTACCATTGTAATTGTCCACAGGAAAAAATATAATTACAGTTCAATAATGCAGAAAGCACAAGGAGTCAAGAAACAAAGGGCATATAGACTTCCTACATTGATTTGTCACTGTCCAAAAGAAATCTGATTATGGGAGAAAGCCATGCTATAAAAATCAGAACTTCCCCCAAAACAGTAAGTATAACTTTGGGCAATGTTACCAATGTACCAACTCCTGCTTTGAAAGGAACCCACAACCATGAATGTATCCTTAAAGGAGACGCTCATTTAGTAGTTAGGTTTACCTGACATGGTAACACTATCAAAGAAAGAAGAAGTTTAAAGGTATGAACACTATCAATGAACCCCAGTATGGAAGGAAAGAGAGCCAGTGTTTTTATTTGCCCTCACAAGAAGATGACCAACACACCTTCAAGTGTCGATCACATAACTCCTTAAATTCTTCTATTTTCTGCATATGAATACTTTGAAATTGTTGAAAAAGCTTTTGTTGCTCATCAAGTATATCCTACAAACATAAAGCAATACGGGACATTTCATGAAAATGGCAGCTTAGCAAAAATAATTCAATATTTCATCTAGACACGATATTTTGAAACAAGTATTTTTGACATTTTGACATTTGATTCGCTTCATATGAGGGGAATGCTAGGGCAGTGAGGCAGGAGTGGGTGGGTGGGTGAGCACTATCATAGAAGCAGGGGGGGGGGCATTTTGGCCTTTCCAGAAAGACTAGAGCACACAGTGCCACACTAACAGGGTTATATTCTTTAAGACTGACTTCAGATACTGCCCTGTACCAATATAAGGATACACATCTAAAACAAATCTTTGACAAAATTCTTTCAGATACATATGGACTTCTTCTCTTCTTCCACTTCCAAGAAACTAAGGCACAGATGTAAATTATTTTTTCTGAGTTAGCATAACTAGCAAGAAACTGGAAGGTGACTGCGATCCACTTGGTGGGATTCCAGAGTCCACGCTCCTGACCTGAGCTGGGCTGGACAGCATCTCCATACCCCTCAGTAGTTCCCCTTCTGCTTCCCCACCTTTGGAAGTCAGAATCCCCAGGGAGCAGCTCCATCCTCCACCAGGAAGAAAGTGCCCCCAGAGACAGCACTGAGTCCAGTTACCAGTCCCCCAAAGCCCATTCTCATCTCCAGGCTAAAGGTGACCCTGTCACCACCGCAGGTCCATCCATCACTGCATGGGAACCTTTCCCTCTTCTCCTCTGGGACAGGGCCGGTCTGAACTCCAACCACACTGGCAGCTAAGTCTCCACCTGCTTCTCCACAGCCCCATGAACTGCTCTCACTCCGCATCCCTGATCACTGTGTCAGAAGGCTATGTGGGGCCCTCCTACTCTTTGGCATCTCCACTGTGTCGATCCTGAAGGGTCCCCTCTCAGGATACAATCCCATACCTCCTCCTGCACTCTGCAGACAGTACCTGCTCATCCCCCCATGCCTGTACCATGCGGGCTCCTAACCCATCATTACCCTTGTCATCTTCCCACAGAAGGGAGATAAAAAACCAAGTCAGGGAGGATGGCCAGTCTCTCCCCTCCACATCAACCACCCTCCTTGTCTCCCAGAGCTCATGTGCTGCCCCTTCCCTCCAGACCTGCTGCAGGAAGCCTGTGTTGCTACCTCTGATGCTGAGGAAATGGACTCCTTTAAAGGTAAGCCTGATACTCACAGAGAGTTTTCCAGCCTGTTTCTTGATTTGGTCTACATCTATATTCCACATCATAACCAAAGTCAAAAACTGATGAGAATAGTCCTTATAAAGTTCCTGCCTGTAGAAGACAACGGTGAACACTGTGATATTCCTTCTCGACATGAAGAAAGCCCATCCAAACCAAGCATGACTGACGTGCCCTCACTAAAGCTTCAGAGGGAAGACTGGGAAAGGGCATCTAAAATATTCTGACAGGGAAATGGAAAATGAGGTGGATCATGTGGTTTTACACTAACAGTTTCTGTTTCCTGTTGGATTAGAAGGAAGTCACTTCAAATACCTTAGGTTTATAAATCTTAGGGAGAAGTGTAATTAATTAGTATCTGAGTAACATTCCACAAGTATTCATCTTCCTGAGAAGCACAGCTTCTCCTTTATTTTCTCCTGCTGAAGAATTGGTTCTGTGAGGATGCATACCCATGACCATCAGAGAATTCTGCAGAGGTTTACCCACTCTTCCTCACTTTAAGGCAGGGCATACTTTTGCATATTTGTAATTTACTAAAGGGTCAACTCTGTTCCATAAATGTATAGATTATTCTTCTACAAGATTCATCTCTTTTTTTCCATATGATTGAGTATCTGCTATATGGAATGTGTTTTGAGATACTCAATGTTAACCTGGACATCACATTCAAGGGTCAGACACAAATTCTTTATGGTGAATAAGTTCAAATATATTAAATTGACTAGACCAAAAAAAAAAAAAAAAAAGGTCATCCTTACTGACAGCTAAGCAATACAGTTTACTCTGGCTATAATGTGGCAGTATAAGCTAAAAGGAGTACCCAAGCCGTACGAAGTTTTGACCAGAGGCTCCAACAAACAGAAAATATCAGCTAGTCCTTAGCAACTGGTTTATTCCTAAGTACTAAGAAATGTATAAAATAGGAAAGCCCAGAGTCTTACCTTCGCTCATGCTGGACTTTCAAGAAGTGGTCAACATTCCACTCAATGTTTTGGACAGTTTTATTTACACTCACCCCATACTTTCTCTTCCTTTCATTTAGAGTTTTCTTACTGGGCCCTGTATTGAAAATCCTTATAAATATTTATTGTTCAGTTAATAAGGTAAATACTACTGCACTCCTGTTAGAAAAATCTTTGGTACCAACATATAGCCACCCTTTAAAAAACCAAGGGTATTCCACTCCTTCTTGTTAGTGGAAATTTATAGCAGCTACCACTGTAATTTGAAAACCTGATACTTGTACTTTAAATGTATAACACAGTTAGAGAGATTTTCCAAAATGTACAAAAATATTTTCAAAAGTATTGCTTGATTTCTCTACAAGAAATCATTTAAAGCCTCAATTTAATCAATGCACAAAGTATCCTCCAGTTCAAGGACACATTAAGCAGAACTGTTGGGCTGATTTATGAAAAATATGAGAGCATTCCATTTACATAGTCTTCAAATGTTCACAGATTACTGCAGGGTGAAAAGAAATGCTGTATTGAACGTAGTCATTGAGGTTTTTAGAAAAACATAACAGAAATCTAGACATTTGAACTGTTTAAGGAACAAAATGAACTGACTCATGGATAACTCTATTGCCAACCTGAGGACGGAAACCAGAACCTTGAGTATAGTAGGCAAGTGCTTTCCTACTTAGCTAAAACCCTGTATAAATCCTGGACAATTTCTAAATTGAGGTCTATCATATCAAAAACTCTAGATTAGTTCTGAGTTTGACCTTTACCACAGATCATCTGACATAGCAGGTCAGAGCCAGACTCATTCTGATTATACAGTGCTCACATATTAACATTTGACTTTAACTCTGCATGCACTGTGTGTGCTATTTATACAATGTAAGCAAACAGTAGTGAGCTGTTTCAGAGTCCTTGGTCCTCACTACCCCACCACACAACAAAGAAATGAGATAAGCACTTACAATGACTGACATTTAAAAAGTAAGAAACAAACAAACAAACAAACAGATTTTGTCACTTACTTTTGACAAAATCTGGAATATAGATAATTTCACCCAGTTTTCTAAGATTTCACAGTATATAAATAAACAAAACAAAACAAACAAACAAAACAAACCGCACCACTTTTGGCCATGATGATACATGACTTTAACCCAGCACTTACAGGGCAGAGGCAGATGGATCCCTGTGAATCAATAGGCCAGCCTGGTCTGATACTGAGTTAGCTAGGGCTACATGGTGAGACCCTGTCTCAAAAGCAAAGCAAAGCAAAGCAAAGCAAAGCAAAGCAAAACAAAGCAACTGCCACCATTTGTAAGTACAATACTCCTCACCTTGCATGCACAATCAAAATCTCTCAAGTGAATTAGTAAAGAGCACTGAAACAGGGCGTATATAAGAACAAGTTATGAAACTCACTCCTATTACCTACTGATGAATAATGCTTCCTGGTATCGAAGCACTTTAGTTTTAAACAACTTTCTAAAACTACTAATGGGTCCTAAAGATACACCAGGATATTTTTTTTGCCATCATTTTCTGTATTTTTAGCCTGAAAGCATTCCTACTGGCTTTGAATTCAATGTAGATAATATACCATGTTTCTTGTGGAAAGGAGTGTCCTCTGTCTCAGAATTTACACGGAATATGTGTTACAGGAGCATTAGTGTGCTTTTCTGAAGTACGTTACCAACAATGAAAATTCCCTTCACATCACCTGGCTTTGGTCCACCTGTTCCATGGGAAGAACTGCTTTCCCCACAAGTTTCAAGGGCCAGATTGTTTCCTGCATTGAATAGAAAAAAACAAATTACTTTCAAGTTATGTCTGCCATTTTGATCATCGTACATGAAGAAATTATGTGCACTAAGGGGTTTGTGCTAAATGTATATATACATCAAAGTTTTTAGAACACATATAAACTGAATCATGTTTGTGTATGTGAGAAACAATGGGACACTGGGGACAATTATGGAAAAGACCTCCAGTTTCTAGTCATTATAAACCATGCCCTTACTATGAGACATGTTGGCACAGGCCAGGAGAGGCTCTATGATCCTTGCAGCTCCACTAAGGGTAAGAACACCACTTGGGAACTATAAGTCCCACAAACACATTCTGAAAATAGTTTTCATGTATGAAATGTCATGTGATTCTCAAGAAATTACCTGTGCTCCACCTAAATGCATCAGACTATACTTTGGGGACAGGGCAGAAATGATCTTGCAAGCATCCTGACGTTTTGTGTTTTGTGACAAGGTCTCACATAGTCTAGGTTGGTCTTGAAATTGCCATGTAGGTGAAAATGACCCTGGGCTTCTGATCTTCTTGATTCCACCTCCTGAGGATTAGAGGCTTAGACTACCACATGTGGTCTTATACAGTGCTGGGAGCTTCTTGCATATTAGGGAACTGATCTCCACTCTTGGGGCCTACTCCCTCACCCCCACCCTCACCCTGTGGTATTTTACCTGGGTTATTTTCATGAAGCTGCTGTGAATCGTCAGATGGCAGAGCAGGAGTCACCTTTGGTTGCTTGGGAGGTCTGCCCTTGATTTTGGAAGCCATGACTATAGTCTCCCTGCACTAGACAGGAATCCTGAACATTGTATGTGCAAAGACATATTAAAGATACAAGAAGCTAATGAAAGCCACAGGAACAGGCATCAGGTTTCCACAGGGTTGGGCCTGAGTGTCCCTTTCTATTTGTCCTGGAGGAACGAACTGGAAGGGATGGAAAAAGAAAAACAAACAAACAACACCCCCCCCCCAAGTGCCTCCAGTCCCACCCCTTATGTTCCATCCTTCCCGTGCCAAGCTTAAAATTGGGGCTTACTCTACTCTCCCACCCCCAAACCCTAGTCGCCTCTGCTCCTCACTGCTCAGGTGACACAGGCCAGGGCCCCACCCCCTCTCTCCAGATATTTGTTGCTAGTACCTGGTCAGAAACAGGGTCACTGTATGAAAATGACCTGTTCTTACCTGTAGGCGGCACTTCCGTTTGAGAGCTGTACTCACCAAGTAGATTCCAGGTGCACCTCAGGGCACCCAGCGATCCATGAAAGCTAGTGACAGGCAAAGGGTTACGAATTGTAGGTACACACTTCACCTACCACCCTCCACACTGTCCTGCTCAGTCCTCCCGGGACCGTTGGCCCTCGGGTCCTTTCCCAACCACCCTTGGGGGCTCGTCCAGTCCTAGGTTGAAGTGAGAGTCCAGAACATCACTTCACAGGTTAGCCTGGTTCTCACCTCCTCCCTCAACAGCCTTGAATCAACTCTAGCCTCACTTGGATTACCCGGGGGCTCCTTTAGAACCTTTACAACGGCCTTGAATCAACCCTTAGCCTCCTCACTTTGATGAACACAGGGTCCTTTACCACAGCGTCCCTTTGTTCCTTCGTTCCTTCGTTCGGGTTAGTACTTCCCTTCCGCGTCACCTTCCTCTGACACTGCCTCACCACAATCTCCTCAGAACCCTTTACCTCCCAGGAAAAAGCCCCTTCTTGGTTAGGCCCTGCCTTCCGGCGCATATGCCTCTCTGATTGGCTGGGACAGTGCGCATGCCCTTGAGGCTGACTTGACTTCGCCTGCTTAACCCCAGCCCCCAGTTGAGGTATTAGGCGCTATTGCTGTAGTCTTACACGCCTATTGCCCACCAGATTTTCTGTAACAAGTCTTCACAGACTCTCAGTTTGGCACATGATCCAAGGACAAGGAACACAACAAGACTAGCCCACGGCCCACGCTTCCTTCTCTATTGATAAATGGGACAGTACCTGTCTCCTGCATCCTCCTTTAAACCACACTTCCTGCCAGAGGAATAGCTTTACCGCTTAGCCCTCCTGTCTTAAAAGTCCCTTTCCTGAGGTGGAGAGATGACCCAGTAGTTAAGAGCACTTGTAGATCTTATATAGGTTGCGAATTCAGTTCCCAGAACCCACATAGCAGCTCACAACCATCTGTAACTCCAGTTGCAGGAGATCCACGCCCCTTCTAGCCTCTTCAGGCTTCTGCATACATGTGGTGCACACACATTTGCTCAGGTTTATATAAAATAAATACTTTTTAAAACGTAAGAAAGACAAAACACTGGTTTGTGTGTTTATAAAAAGGTAAAGGGGGGGATGTTCTATTGAGGCGTGGCAAGGTATCGGGGGAAAGTGGTGCTTCAGTGGGTCCATGCTGAGGCATCCCTTACCCCTGGAGGGACCAGCCACACGATGGTATAGTATAGAATACAGTTTATTCAGGGCATGGGAAAGGGAGAGGGAGAGGGAGAGGGAGAGGGAGAGGGAGAGGGAGAGGGAGAGGGAGAGGGAGAGGGAGAGAGAGACAGAGAGAGAGAGAGAGAGAGAGAGAGAGAGAGAGAGAGAGAGAGAGTATGTGTGTTTGTGTGTGTGTGTGTGTGTGTGTGTGTGTGTGTGTGAGAGAGAGAGAGAGAGAGAGAGAGAGAGAGAAGGAGGAGGAAGAGGAGGAGGAGGAGGAGGAGGAGGTGGTGGTAGTGGTGGTGAGGGAAGTGGAGGCCAGTCATGAGCACATGGAGAAAGAGCAGGTAAGGAAATGGGGACGAGGGAGCAGAAAGGGAAGAGCAAGAGAAAGAGTAGCAAGAGCAAGAGAGCAAAAAGAGGCAAGCAGTCCCTTTTATAATGGGTCAGGCCTACCTGGCTCCTGCCAGGTAACTGTGGAGTAGAGCACACCTGGATGTTGCCAGGTAACTGGGGGCTGAGCTTGCACAGAATGCTAACACTGGTTACTTGTGGGAAGGTTCGAACAGACTTGCCTGAGTCAGTATATCAGATTGCATCCTTTCTGTAACCTCTAATAATATTGAGTTGATATCTTCTGTTATGATTGTTACCCACTTGTTCTTCCTTTATAGTAAAAGGTCAATGTGGATGAATTGACTCGTCTTCAATTTAAGAAGCTATGTGCCCACCCAATGGCTAATTTTCAAAATATATAAAGAATGAAAAAAGTAGATATCAAGAAAACAGACAACTCAATGGTACAGATCTAATCAGAGAATTCTCACTAGAGGAAACTCAAATGGCTGAGAAATGCTTAAATGTTCAATATCCTTAACCATCAGGGAAGTACAAGTCAAAACAACCCCGAAATTCCATTTTATATTCATCAGAATGGCTAAGACCAGAAACACAAGTGACCGCTCATGCTGGTGAGACTGTGGAGACCAGTCAGATTGTTGCCAGCACATTCAAATGGTATAAGTAGGAAAAGTGTTTCCTGGTGTACTACAATCTCCAGTGCACAAGGAAGCATAATTACTCCAAAATGCCACCCAGGGCACATGTCATTTCTTCCAAGGAGATGGGTTCTGAGGCTAGGCTGTCTGTGCTAGCTTTAGGGCTTCAGGAAGGATCCCTCATGGTCTGAGCCACACAGATAGCTTAGAGGTCATTTATGCTATTATTTATATACAGTCCTGGTTGTGGCAGCATGGGTGAGCCTGCGCCTCTGCAGGTAGTATAACAGTCATTTAGACAATTAGGTATCTCCAGTCCTGGTTGTGGGAGCTGGGGTAGGGGGGAGCCCCTGGTTGTACAGATAGCAAAAGGGTCATTTAGAATACTAGGTATCTCCAGTCCTGGTTGTGGGAGCTAGGGGGGAGCCCCTGGTTGTACAGATAGCAAAAGGGTCATTTAGAATACTAGCTATCTCCAGTCATGGTTGTGGGAGAGGTGGAGGCCCAACACATAACTCAGACGACCAGGCTTTTTTATCACTTCCGGTTTCCAGCTTTTCGGACCCAAGGATAGGTTTTTACATCTTTTCCATTGAATCCATAAACCTGCTTGCTTAATATTCCTGGTTTCCCTGGAGACCTGTGGGTGAAGTACCTTGGTGCTGCCAGCAGAGTAGGACACTGTGATAGGAGTGGTGGTGCGCCCAGGGAGGAAGACACACATCTATGTACACATTTAGATGCTGCACAATGTATTAGTAAGGGTCACAGGGTATGTTCCTATGCATCATCAGGGTGGATAGTGAACAACCACAACAACATCAACTACAACAACAAATATCTGAGCTCAAACTCATAAGAAACAAATATGCACCAGGGAGATATGGCTCAGCAGGTGAAAAGCTTGCTGAACAGCCATGAGACTCTGAGTACAGATGCCCAGAAACCTTTTAAAACCCTCAGCACAGGGGCTTTAGACACGGGTCAGTAGTTAAGAGCACTTGGTGCTCTTCCAGAAGATCTGAGTTCAAATCGCTGTCCCCATCAGGTGGCCCATAGGAATTCTACCTCTAAGGGTCTGACACCCTCTGTGGGCATCTGAATGCATGGGCACAGACAGACACAAGCAGATCCACATAAATAAAATAACCAAAATAAAACTTTAAAGAAAAATCTCAGCACAGCAGTGATTGTGTGTACCAGCAGCACTAGGAGGTAGAGACAGGAGGATCCCTAGAACCCAATGATCTAATACCGTACGCAAAATGATGAGCACCATGTTGGAGAGGGAGAGGGAGAGGGAGAGGGAGAGGGAGAGGGAGAGGGAGAGGGAGAGGGAGAGGGAGAGGGAGAGGGAGAGGGAGAGGGAGAGGGAGAGGGAGAGGGAGAGGGAGAGGGAGAGGGACTGTTTCATAAAATAAACCAGGTATCAGAAGTATCTCTGGCCCCTACATGCAAAGGTACATGTGTGCAATCACACACACAGCTCTGCCTATACACATGAAGGCATATACATAAGTACCACACACAAAAAGCAATATTTATATATACAGAGAGAGACAGATACAGACACAGAGAGACAGAGAGAGACAGAGAAATAAAATAGAATTCAACACTGGAGAAACACTATGGACAGTATCCATATATGGTAAAGATAGGCAGAATATTTCAAGTAGGAGACATTCAAAGCTGGTAATAATACAACATTATATTATGATTATTAATGATTATTAAAGAAATAATACTAAAGGTCCAAAGGGCCACAGGTAGTTTGCAGAAAGGGGGAAGTTCTTCTAGATAATGCAAATTTTAGACAGTAAAATGATTCCAACAGGGAAGCCCTCATTCAATCTGGAGGAATGCAATTCCACTTGGAGAAAATGGGGGAGGCTGAACACAGCCTGTTTTCAATGCTTCTACACAACGGGACACAATGAGACAAGTGGCCTGGACTACACTGGCCCCATGCAGGAACACAGGTGACAGCACACCTCCACATGGCATGGGGCTATGTCTGTCTGAGAAGGGGTGAAACGTCAGGGATGTCAGAAAGAGAATGCAATTAAATGACTCATGCCAACAAGTCTGAAACTATTTCATGTTTATTAAATCAAACGTTCCCAAGTAAGGATTACCCAGGGTATCCATACAGGAAATCACAGGACGCGAGCTTTAACTGTACACGAGACCTCATATATAATATCCCTGATGATCCCATACTACATGGCCGATAAATTCCACAAACAAAACATTCTAAGTTACTCCTATCCATACAAGTGAGGGATTAATAAATGATGGCGAATTAAGCTGTATTCATGTTCAGAATCACCTCTTAGTGTGACAGATTCATTTAATTGAAAGACCTTGTAAATGTTGTCTGCAAATGGCATTTCCACTGATTCAAGCCACGTTACTCACATCTTTCTTACTCGGGAGGTTTGATGAATTCTACTACTTTAACTATTAAGAGCACACTGCCTTTGGAGGCTGAAGGTCAGTTTCATAGGCTCCATCACTGAACACATTTCAGAGCAGAATGTCAAAGAAAGCCTGTATCTTCTCTAATTATTTATCTGGACACGACAACAATAGCCCACTTGTGTGCCTTCCAATTTGGGGAGATGATGTTCAGGTATGATAATCTACTGTATCAACACCAATGTGTGCTAACCAGTAATTGCGATGCTACCAAGGAAAGCCTGCCATCTCTACCCGAGGGCTGGAGTTCCCTACAGACATATTTGCACTGCTGTCACACAAATCCCAGGGTTTATTTGGATTTTAACAGAACGGGGCATCTTCAGGAACAGGAGGAAGACAGGAGAAGATCCAGGCACCGAAGCTGCAATCATCAGCACTAGCAGCTTCACCCAGATGATTATACTGCTCCCCTCATATCGGCTTTTGTGCTCCAAAGTTTTATGAGAATAACACATCCAGGAGAGACTGTGGAGGAGCAGCAGTGTTTTGCTGGTTCTGTTAAGTAATGAAAATATTAAATGGACGTAAAATAAATAGCACTCAAGGTTGGCCTTATCCCCATTTTCTATGGAAAGGCTAGGTACTTACATGCAGCATCAGAAGTTTGATTTCCAAGGTGGCTATGAGACGTCTCAGCTCTTCAGCGATGGAATTTCCCCGAGAATCCCTCAGTACCTCCAGTTTCTGAAGCAAAAAACATGTGAGGAAATCAGCCCTGGTCATCTTGTCTTTCAAATGGGAACATCAACATTCTAAAGAAAGCAAGTGTGGTAAAAAAAAAAAAAAAACATGGTTTAATTACTCCAAAAATTACTCCAGAAGCAGCGAGCACGCACCCTGTACAAGAAGAAGATCAAAACATCCACCAAAGTGACACCGACTTTGCCACTTCTCAACCCACTGCTGAATGGTCAAATTGTGAGGGATCAGCTATAGGGGTGGCCCAGGGGAAGGGTGCTTGCCTACCATGTCTGAGAGTCTGGGATAACTCTCCATGCACAGCACAAATGAAAGCCCATGAAGCCAAATGCAAACAGAGCATGAAGCATGAGCCCATTCATTGCCACTCGCCCACTTCTTAGCAAGATGGAATAGCTTGTCCCGTACTATGACCACTGTGCACCAGGAATTTAAAACTCAAGGTTTCCACCTCCACATTCCCTTTAGCACTGAGTGAAACAGCACACACTACAACTACAGTCTTGCTAAATACTGTGGAGGCATTATAAAACTTGGCAGGACCTCTTCCATAATCTTGTTCAGTGACCACAGAAACTGGAACAACACAGAGATCTTAACATTGGAATGGCTGAGCAAGTTTCTAGGCTACTGAGTACTTAAAGAATGATATTTCAGCAGGAACACACACTGGCCCCTAATCCCCGCCCCGTGTGTGTGTGTGTGTGTGTGTGTGTGTGTGTGTGTGTGTGTGTGTGTGTGTGTGTGTGTGTGCTGGGGTAGGGTTTTTTTGTAGGAGACAGGCATTATGAAAGCAAGGATGAATTCTGTCAACTTGGTTGTTTTGGGTCATCTGAATTACTCTGGATGAACAAAATTTTAACTGCAACTTGAACAAGCCAATTCACATTGAGTCTGAAACAAAAGTAGAGCGTCCAGTATTTAATTGTCTTGTAGAGAGCTACAAACCTGAAGACAGCATAGGACAATCAACATGCCTAGCAAGAACTTAGAGAGACTATTATGGAGGACAACTCTCAATTCACAATCTCTCTGTCTTCCACTTACTTTCTTACTGAGCGCTATACCTGGGAGCTGTCTTATGGTTCTAATTGGCCATATGAAGCCATGTTTCAGTCCTACAATGATAGGAAATGTAAATGGACTGAGCAAGGGAAGTAAGTACAAATATTCTTGTCACTAGTCTGCTTAAAGATGGAACGAGAGGGTCTGGGACGACAGCTGCAGTGTGTAAAAGTAATTCTTGGGGGGTAAGAATGCAGCAGTAGTGGAGGAGCTTGCTCCATAAGCATAAAAGGCCAACGTAAGCCCTTCAGCATAAATACTAAAAGTCAGGCATGGTGACACATCGACCTGTGGCAGCAAAGGAACTGCTGAGCAGCCAGCCAGCATAGCCATAGTTCCAGGTCCAGGGAGTCATACTGTTTCAAAAGGGTATCATGGGAGTCCCGCACAGTGGTGCACACCTGTAATCCCAGCACTCAGGAAGCAGAGGCAGGCAGGTAGATCTCTGTGAGTTTGAGTCCAGAGTGGTCGACATAGTGAGTTCAGGACAGCCAGAGCTACACAGTGAGACCCTGTGTCAAAATTAAAACCAAACAAACAAAAAGCTAGAGGTAAGAAAAAAAAAGATATGATGAAGTGTGTCTGTAAGAGTTGTCTTCCGACATCTACACACCCATGCACAGACAAGTACGCATGTGTGCATGTGTGCACATACATACCCAATGAAAAAATGTACTGTGAGTCAAGATGGGATGAGCTGAAGAGCATTAGTGCCCTGTACAATATGAACAGCTCCAGATGAAATGACCAAGGCAGCAAGTCCTGCTTTGAATGATTCTCCTAACCATGAGTGAATGCTAAAATTAAACTGACTTTGTACTTAGGATTACATGGAGCATGAGGAAATGGTGGGAGGTGTTTGCAGGTAACTTTCATAAGCTGTTATCCAAAGCACAGAAAGAATACCAGGATATTCAGTGTCCCCTGTAGAGGTTGTTCAACATACCTCCAAGTATTTTTCACACAGTGATTTAAATTCCTCCATTCTGTTCTTCTGGAGAGTGAGAGTTTCATGAATAAACTTCTGTTGCTCCATAAACATATTCTACAAACAAAGGCAGTGTAAGATGTAAGAACAAGTGAGGGGGGGGACAGGAAACTCATAAAAGGCAATTTTTTATTTTATTTATGCAAAAGAGATGGAGTGAAAAACATTTACAATTGTTTTCAATTAAAACAGTGACCACATTTACAGGAGTAACCTAATAGTAGAAAAATAACCTTCATTATGTGAAGCTCACTCATTGAATGGGAAGGGTTCCTATTTAACACTACTCAAAACACTGCTAGTAGTTCCTGTAGTCTTGATAACCTACCTACTAGAGGCCTTCAAATCTGCTGGACTCTCTGTATTTTTAGAACCTACCTTGAGTTATCCCCATCATTTGTCACTCCTCCACATAGGGACCCACTCCACTTTGGCCTTTCCAGTAAGAGTAGAGCACACAGTGCCACACTAACAGGGTTATATTCTTTAAGACTGACTTCAGATACTGCCCTGTACCAATATAAGGATACACATCTAAAACAAATCTTTGACAAAATTCTTTCAGATACATATGGACTTCTTCTCTCCTTCCACTTCCAAGAAACTAAGGCACAGATGTAAATTATTTTTTCTGAGTTAGCATAACTAGCAAGAAACTGGACGGTGACTGCGATCCACTTGGTGGGATTCCAGAGTCCACGCTCCTGACCTGAGCTGGGCTGGACAGCATCTCCATACCCCTCAGTAGTTCCCCTTCTGCTTCCCTACCTTTGGAAGTCAGAATTCCCAGGGAGCAGCTCCATCCTCCACCAGGAAGAAAGAGCCCCCAGAGACAGCACTGAGTCCAGTTACCAGTCCCCCAAAGCCCATTCTCATCTCCAGGCAAAAGGTGACCCTGTCACCATCCCAGGTCCATCCATCACTGCATGGGAACCTTTCCCTCTTCTCCTCTGGGACAGGGCCGGTCTGAACTCCAACCACACTGGCAGCTAAGTCTCCACCTGCTTCTCCACAGCCCCATGAACTGCTCTCACTCCGCATCCCTGATCACTGTGTCAGAAGGCTATGTGGGGCCCTCCTACTCTTTGGCATCTGCACTGTGTCGATCCTGAAGGGTCCCCCCTCAGGATACAATCCCATACCTCCTCCTGCACTCTGCAGACAGAACCTGCTCATCCCCCCAGGCCTGTACCATGCGGTCTCCTAACCCATCATTACCCTTGTCATCTTCCCACAGAAGGGAGATAAAAAACCAAGTCAGGAAGGATGGCGAGTCTCTCCCCTCCACATCAACCACCCTCCTTGTCTCCCAGAGCTCATGTGCTGTCCCTTCCCTGCAGACCTGCTGCAGGAAGCCTGTGTTGCTACATCTGATGCTGACAAAATGGACTCCTTTAAAGGTAAGCCTGATACTCACAGAGAGTGTTTCGGCCTGTTTCTTGAGTTTGTATGCATCCGAAGTTAACTTCCTACTCAAATTTGTAAACTGAAGAGAATAGTCCTGACAAAGTTTCTGCCTGTAAAAGACAACAGTGAACACTGTGATATTCCTTCTCGACATGAAGAAAGCCCATTCAAACACAGCACGACTGACCTTCCTTCACTAAATGCAAGGCTGAGAAAGGAGATCTAAAATATTCTGACAGGGAAATGGAAAATGAGGTGGATTAGTTCCTACCAGGCTAATAGCATGTGTTCCTCCTTGGCCGAGACAGGAGTCACTTCACAGCTCTTAGTGCTAGAAAACTCAGGATTGTCTTAGTAGCATTCCACAAGTATTAGTCTCTCTGATGAGCACAACCCCTGCTTTATTTTCCCATTATAAAGATAGGTCCAATGAGGATGCACACCCTCGACCATCAGAGAATTCTGTGGACACCTACCCACTCTTCATCACTGTACCTGTGAGGATTTCAGCATACCTGCATGGTGAACCGGGCTCCTCCGGAAACCTGTACCTTATTGGAGGCTAGAGATTTTCATCTCATTTCACACTGAAGAGATGAAGGACTCCAGGATGGATGATTCGAGGATTTCAAGCTCAATTCACCAGCACTTTCACACAATGCCCACACCTTACTTACTGTTACACTGATTCAACTGCCCTGTGTCAAAACATCTTAGTTCATCCTTAGGAAATGCAGATGACTGACTTCAGTACAACGGGAGGGTATAAGACAAAAGAAAGTCTGTCCTACAGAAAAACCAAGGCAAGTTCACTTGCCAACAAAGCTTCTAGCCAGTGGGGCCACTGGCTATTCCCCCTTCATTGTGCTCACAAACCAACTGTCAACAGCTCTGAGATCAAAGTGACAAGAAGCAACACCCCTACCTCTGTTCACACTGGGTTTTCAGAACATCCTTAATTTTGACCTCCATGGCACTGAAAGATGAGGTCATGATCCTTGAGAATTTTTCTCTGTTTTCCTGAAGAACTTTGTTAGGTGGCTCTGTAAGGGGACATAATCTTGTAGGCATTACTGTGAAGGTCCCTCAAGGGTACTGGAAAGACACTTGCTATCAATAGGTGGAGATGATCTGACGATGCAATGGTTATTTGCCTCCTTTCTTTCCGTTAAGAATTTCAGTGGCTCTGACCTGACCATGAAATTGGACAGTTGGACTTCAGTGTCTAGATATTACATACAAAACATAACAGAGGGGCCTTAACAAGACTTACAAAAAGGGTATCAAGTCACTGTGTGATTTCTTTACTAGATGTCATTTATAAAGTATGAATGTAATCAATGTACTAAGAATGTTCCAGTCCTAGAACATGCTAGGAGGAACTGTTGGGCTGCTTGATGCAAAGTACAAATGTCCACTTACAACAATCTCCAATGGCTCAGAGATCACTGGACAGTGAGATGAAAAATATAGTAACCATTGTAGCACTTGAGGCTATTTGACAAATTTGATAAGGTAGACATCCTGAATTTTTCTGGGGGGGGGGTTTGAGACAGGGTTTCTCTGTGTAGCCCTGGATGTCCTGGAACTCACTCTGTAGACCGGGCTGGCCTTGAACTCAGAAATCCACCTGTCTCTCCCTCCTGAATGCTATGATTAAAGGCTTGGGCCACCACGCCCGGCTACATCCTGAATAATTGAAAGGGAAAACTTGACTCATGGAAAACTCTGTGGTATTGGGGATGGAACCCAGAGGCCTGAACAATATGAGGCAATGGCCTCCACATGACTACAGCCCTATCCTGAGGTTCAGGATAGTTTCTAGATGTAACTCAACATCAGAAAAGCCTGCAGACCTCCCAGCTGTTTCTCAGGTTGATAAGTTTTGTTTAACAGTTCATGTGACTAACCTCTGACAGCAATTTAATGCAGGACTCAACTGATCATACTAGAGCCACAGGCTAACAGCACTGACTTCAGCTTTCCACTTCATGTGCTATCTCTTTGCATTGTAAATTGTGGGCAGCTATTTAACCAGGATTGGCCCTCTTCAAGCATTGCCGCCCCCAACCAAATATAGAAGAACAGGACTAGAATACAAATGAGAGAAGTAAAATGTGGTATCAAAAACAGATGCATCACTTGTGTGAATCAAAAACTGGGAGACGGATACTTTCATCCAATTTGTAAATATCTCACAGAGAGTAGGCATGGATCGTCCCACTGCAGGTGCCAGGATCTTCACATGGACAATTAAGGTGAAGTAGAGACTTGGTGAGTAATAAACACTATTTCCACATTGTGTGTTTGAGAACAAGGCAGTAAGCCCACTTCTCTTCTCTGCCAAGTGACAACTCCCTTGCCTTGCAGTTCTTTGGCTCAAACAATTTTCTCAAATTCGAATTGTCTCCCAGAACATACCTTCGAATTCTTGGACCAAGTCCTGTTTTTCCTTCCTGCAAAGAAATCACATAAACTCTTTAATTCAATGTATACCAAAGGCCAACTTTGTTGCATGAGCAGGGAAGTAGAGTGTGCCCCACACAGCCTCTATAAAGTTCACAGTTCAAGAGCAAACACTGATTCTTCTCGATTTCTCTGTATGCAACAGAAATGCATGTGTATAAGTGTGCAGCCATCAGAGGTAGTAATGTATATGTGTGTATGTGTGTATGTGTGGAGGGGTTCCTCCTCTACCAATTTCCAGCTTATTCCTGTCAGACAAGTTCTGTGACAGAACTTGTATTTTGCTGGTAGCATGAGATTTTCATTTTGTAACACACTGAACATCTGATGTACTGCAGGACAAATGTGTTGGAGCCTTTAAACTCAATGCA
Source organism: Mus musculus (assembly GCF_000001635.26). Classification (NCBI taxonomy): domain Eukaryota; kingdom Metazoa; phylum Chordata; class Mammalia; order Rodentia; family Muridae; genus Mus; species Mus musculus. Next base: position 73,093,686 of record NC_000086.7, read on the forward strand.
TCCAGGACATTCCTGTGATTCACACACCTTACCCACCACTGCATTTGTTTGTTTGTTTGTTTGTTTGTTTATCTCTCAGTTTATTTTTGGTAGGTTGGCATGCAGAAAGAAGCTCTCTGCCACACCTCAGCCCTCAGTTCTGGGCTTCAAAGGTGTTAAGTGGCCACGTGTGGCCTTTTCTGTTGGGGCTGAATATGACCTCAGATTCTCATGTTTATACATAGAGCACCCTTTCACTGAGCCACCTTTCCAGCCTGACTTTTCTAAACATTGTTTATGAGTGGGCAAAAGGAAAGAAAGAAAGAAAGAGAGAGAGAGAGAGAGAGAGAGAGAGAGAGAGAGAGAGAGAGAGAGAGAGAAAGAGGGAGGGAGGGATGGAGGGAGGGAGAGAGAAGGAAGGAAGAAAAGAAAGAGAAATAGAGAGAAAAAGAGAAAGAGAGAAAGAGAAATAGAGAGAAAGAGAGAGAGAGAAAGAAACAAACAAAAAAGGTGATCACCTGGCCTGTTGCCTCTCTGTTCCTGAGGAAATAATGTCCTCCCTACCAGCATCAAGGACTTCTCTGTTAGCTGTATTTAAAGACAAAGATGAAAAATGTTTTGAGACAAAGTGAGCTTCTCCCATCATCTCCCATTGAAAACTGACTCACTGTGGGGTTTCTAGAGCCAATAGCCACCTACAGTAACTTTCACTTTTAAAAGAAGTCATGCACACACACTCCCATTCTTACGCATGCATGCATGCAAGCACACACAAGCACGTGCAGGCAGAGAGTGAGTGACAGTGGGCACAAAAAGCATGGGGAGAGACAGAGAGAGAGAGAGAGAATATTAATATCACACAGAAGTACAGACACACACAAAATTCATTAGGCTTGAGTGATTCTTGGACCAGATGTTGGAGGCATATGCACTGTCCTTCCACATGTGACCCATGTGTTCCCAGAGAGGCACACTGCATATTGCCTGCAGAGAACTGTCTTATGAGCCTTGCAGGATTCTTGTGTGGTGGGAATTTCAGGTGGGGAAAGCTAAAGCCACAAACAAGCTTGAGTAGCAGTTAATTGCATCTGAACCTCCCCCCACTAGTCCAAGAAGGAAATGTCCACACACCACCACATCCACTCAGTGTGCCACCTGCCAAGGGATTTTAGGATGTCTGCTGGGGGTGGACACAGCCTTCTGGCAGCCCCTCTGGTTTGTTTGTTTGTGGGTTTTTTCATGATGTTGTTTTGGTTTTGTTGTTGTCTTCTGTTTTTTTCCCTGCTGCGACTGCACCTGGGTTCTGGCTGTCATCTGAGGAGAGATTTGGATCCATCCTTGAGTGCCTGCCAGCAGTGTCAGTGGCCTTCCTTTCCCTGCTTGACATAGCTAGAATCTTCTTGTGTTAGATAGGAGTCCTGGAAGTAGAGATACCGGGAAGAATTGGAAGAAGGAAATAGGAACAGGGAACAGGACACCATGGGTGTGGCTGAGTATCCTGGCACTTGTGCTGGAGCAAAATGAGGACAAGAGCATGCCACCAATGTCCTGACCTGCCCCATTTCTCTATCTGGACTTGGAGCTCCCAGACACACTACCTCTCTAGATCAGTACCCTCTGCTGCTCTCCTACCCCTATACCCTCACCCCGTATAATACAAGGACCTAATGCTGATGTCTGGTGGTAATTCCAACTCACTAAGGTCCTACTCATCAGTCAGGGAGGCCATGTCTCACAGCCCACTTGCTGTCCCATTTAGCCCTCCCAATCCATGCAGCCCCATGACTGCTCCCTTGCCTTGCCCTCTGTGGCCTTGCCAGGCCTCCTTTGGAAAGTGAAGGTCCTAGGATGGTCCCACTGGTTTGGTTTGGACCTGCCTCTTTGTGATCCCACTGCCCTACCACACGAGCTAAGGCTCCTTTCTGAACCCCGTATCAACTGGAGAGCCCCTAAACAGAGTTCCCCAATAGCCAATCATCCACCCAGGGTACTCGTCTACCCCTGGAGCCTCCTCCTTTTCAGAGGGTGGTTGGTCATACCCATATAGGAACCACCTCCCAGTGCACATCTCTCTGACTGGCTGGGAAGGTGTGTATACCCAGGGTTAAGTGGTTTCAGCTAGTATAGTACTTGTGGGATTTGGATGGAGATGCTGCCCTTTGGTGAAGGGGACCAGTCCTGGCCCATCCCCTTCAACATTCAACACAGATTTTAGGAGTACCTCCTATGGCCCACCAATATTCTAGATCTTGACCAAATCTTGACACTTTGAGAAAAACATACAAAAACACAGGCATTTGTGTTGAGGGAGGCAAGGCCCATGGCTGCAAAGAAGCAGGACCCAGATGTGGCCACTGAGGACCCCTGGAGGACATGGGAGAGACACTACTTCCTTTTCTCTATGTCACTGTCCCAGCCAACTCTCTTCAAACCTGCAACCCTCCTGGAACCCTTTTCATCAACTGGTCTCACTGGTCTATTTTACTACCAGGTGCAAAGTCTTCCAAACATCTCATCACAGCTAAACCTGGTCCCTTCTGCCTCAAGACCCTGCTTTGCTCCCCAAAAGGCCCGATACACCAGGCTGACTGAGCTTTCTCACCATCAGAGGCTCAAGACTGACTCTGCTAATTCCCTGTCACTCACCCTGGTGACCACACTTCAATACATTCCTCTGAGAGGCTCCTTCCCCCGCCCCTCAGATAGAGGCCCCATATTCTGGAGTAGGTCTCTGATTAGCAGAAACACTACTGTGCAGGCATGCCTGAGGCTGCCTACAGGTACTCCCAAAGGTGTGGGGCCTGCCAATCAGGTACCCATTCCCAGCTTGGTCCCTGTCGTTGCCCATGTGTTTGTGCAAAGTGCCCAGGGTTTCCCCCTTCCACTTCAGACTAACTATCCTGCTCAGATACTGCTTATGGAAGTGTCACAGGAGGATCCAGGTGTGCAGTCAGGAACCAACCAACCAACCAAAAAAACAACCAAAACAAACAAACAAAACAAAACAAACGAACAAAAAAAAAAAAACAAAAAACCACCACCACCACAAAAACCAAACAAAACCAAAGAACAACGAAAAACAACCCCAAACTGGGAGTTTTTCTCATTCCTGGCTTCTCATTCTCAGCTCTGGCGCCTCTTTCAGTAAAAGAAAGCTCCCGAAGTCACCTCACAGGCTTCCCGGGACCCTCATGTTCTGTGATCCCACTGTCCCACTACAACGACGATGAGAACAACAAGGGTGCCTCCTAACCACCCCCGGAGTCCCACCGTGGGACGTCCACACCCCCCCCCCCCGGCAAAACTCGTCACCCACCTAGTCCCCTCCTCTCCACAAGGCAGCCTCCTTCCACACAGAGGTTCATCCCACTTGGTCGGGTCTCGGCTGATATAATGTTCTCTGATTGGCTGGTGTACCAGCTTGCACATGCGTACTGGGTACCAGCACTCTGCGCATAAATCAAGGGGCCCAGCATGCCTCATCCACTCACCTGCTTTCCCGTGGCTTCATTTCATTGGGCCACAGCTGCAACCCATCTCCTTTTTGCCCAGCACCTTATGTAAGTATCTCTGATTGGCTGCAACAGAAAGAAGCCTAAACGTGTGTCAGAGAGAGGTCCATTGGGTCCTGTGAAGCAAAAGAATACACATGCCCAAAGGTGAGATGCTCCTGCAAGCTTGTGCAAACAGAGCTGAGCCAATGCTCCAGGGATAGGAAAACCTACCAGTCCCAAGTGTACGCTAGGGTGCATGCCTGAAGGGTCCTGTGTCCTTTTCTCTCCGATTGGTGCTCCCATTGCGGGATGCCCTGGGCTGTATCTCAGAGGCCTCGGGTGTTCAGTCTGGCCCTAAACAGTACAAAACGGGCAGATGTTGGATACTATGAGCCCATACCTTGACCGCAGTGTCCGGCTCAGACATCCCAGGCTCTCTATCTCTGCAACTTCTGCACTGACTCTCCAGGGGTTACTAGTCCAGTCAGAGGCTAAAGCCAGACTCAGGCACATTACATCACAGGCCCTCTTAGGCAAGTCTCCTAGTGATCCACACCATCCTCCCCCAAAGACTGTGGTCCCAGCATTACTCTTCTTAACTCAGCTTAGCTGAGGATGCCCTTTCACCCAGTACTTCACCTCGGCAAACCAAACCCACCACACCACTGAGCCACTGACTGCATCCTTCCCTTGAGAGAGCAGTCACAGCTACTTAGTCCCAGCCTTTCCAAAGAGGTGCATCCTTTCCGAGGATGTGGCTGACCCCTACAAGTTGGGGCGATGAGAACAAGACAGTATTGGGAGACTTCTGGTTTTCTACAGCCAGGACATTCTAACATCTACACAACAGGGGATACAGTATTCAAATGTCCGAGTCAATGGGACACATCTCATACAAACCAGCACACAGGTGAAGCTGTAGAGGAAATTCCACAAAGGTCCCTAAACCTCTGCCTCAACCCTGACGGCCCACCCCCACATTGGCAGAAAACTGCTATCTATTTCTCCTTAAAACAAAAACCAGTTAACACAGTAACCAGTAAATACCACCTATGCTGACTGAATGAGCTTAAAACCTGCACTCATGCTGCCCTCTAGTCCATTGCAGGATACTGTGACAGCCTTGAGGATGCAGGAATGCTCTTCATAGGACCTGCATTCTCTTTACTTTTCTATCATGGGAAATATCTTATCACTGGGGGAGGGGGGGGACAAAAAGAAAAAACAAAAACCTCATATTGGAAAAATATGGGCCCTCTATAAACCCCCTATAATAAAACTCACCAGAAGCCAAGTGGGCCTTCATCCCCATCTGATTCCTCACCCCAGTCCCCAGTGGCACAACAGCATTCTCTGCACCACTCCAATACAAGGCTAGACAAACCTCCATGCCAGGACATGGCTCCTCATGCCTCTTTTATACAACTCCCTGCCCCCAGCAGTCCTATACTCTCCAGGACACCTGAAAAAAAATTCACAAGAAATGCCTTTTAACCTCTTGTCTACTTCTCTCCCAGTCAAAAGTGGAGAAAAAGCCAATTAATCTTATGGATAAATCTGCCAACCCCCCTAATTCATGACTCTGCCAAGGAGTCAGGAATTCCACGCATTTCCAACTAATGTCCACCCCACCGGGGCTGAATAGCCCCAAAATCAGATTGCCATTTTAAAAGTTATTCTCCCCCCCCCCCGCCCTTACCCACACACCCTGACAGCTCAGCCAGCAGGTTGTTGCAGAGGAACACACTTCCCACCTCCACAGGCTACAGGCTTGAGACAGAGTCTCCCTGCTCTCTGGCTCACAAGACTCTGCTCAGGGCCCTGGTGGCACACTTCCACCACCCTACATGTGTCACCCATCCTCTCTTGGTCTACTTTCCAGGGTGTGGGGGTGAAGTGGTATGTGGCCCCCTCCTCCTCCAGAGGCTGCTAAGTCCCCTTCTGCCAAACAGGCAATGCCAGAACACTGCCAAAAGGCAAGGACAGGGAGGAGAAAGGTCCTCTCAAGAAAGCTCAAGTGCACACACAGTCCTGGGACCAACAGGGATGTGCCCTGAGTCTCCCCCCCAAAAAAAAAGTGACTTGGCCTGGGGCAGGGGCACCAAATTTGACAGCTGAAGTGAGTGGCTGGAAACCACAGGGTGGGCCAATCCCCCAGGCCAGGCATGGGTGGCAGTTGGTCATCAAGTTAAAGCTCCAGGGCAGAGCTGGCCAGAGTGTGCCTACTTGCTGCTTAGCAGCTTTTCAGCTAAGGGCCACACAACTGCAAAACCTGAATTACAAGAATAATGGGCAGAGTTTTGCTGATGAAGATACAGCTCGAGATGACATAGCTTAGAACAATGCAGCTGGCCAAAAACTTAGTTTTCTTGTTCCTTTGTATGGATGTGTTTAAATGGTTTTTTGGTTTGTCCCTAATAGCAGAAACAAGCAACTGTCAATGGTCTCCTTATGACACATATTGACTAACTGGTTGCGGCCCACAATCAGATTAACCATTGGAAAGCCAAGTAATTTATGTCAAACCTCACTAGGGGATTCACACTCAAAAACACCAAGAAAGTTATCACCTGAGCCTAAAAGAGAGTTGTCTTTGGAGAAATAGACATTACAGAGGACACAGATGGGTCACGTGGATCCAGAAATCAATTGTATTTTGATTTTCTTCCCTGCAAAAAATTATGGTTATGCTCTCTGTCTTTACTCTTACAAGGGTACTTAATGTTACAATATCACATTTAGGAGATTTTAAACATCTTTAAATTTAAAAAGTTTATATCATTAGAAAGGTTAAAAATCAATGGCTTAAAATTCTTATTATACATCCCTGTAGACTAAGAAAGCAACAAGTCTCAATACTTTACCTGACAATGATAGAAATCCAGAATTATTTGCTACAACATACTATATAAAGTTCAGAGACTTTATCCACCATCAGTGGATTTCTGATAATATCTTATTCACAGGCTCCCTTGGTTGCCTTTTAAGTATAGACCCATGATGCTTCTCTTTATTCTAAATGTATATACACCCAGTCTTTGGATAGAGAAGAGAAAAGCCCTTCTTTCATGGATTGCAGTCAAACTAAAGAATGTTCCTGCTGTTAACCCCAAACTGTTTCCCAAGCTGCTACTATGCAACAAAGGTTTGAATCTATTGCCTTCTCTAAGCTGTGGGTTTCAATATCTAAAAAAAATTTTGTAAGCTTCAGAAAATCATCTTGGATCCACATCTCACTGGGTCTAATGGCATACAGATTATCTACCTGTAGAAATTCTATACATCAGCAGCTAGGATTTAGGTCTGTCTTTAAGAAAGGACTGAGTAGCACTCACATTAATCTGATCAGTACACCTTGGTTAATATGAAACTGACATTTTGCCATTTGGATAAACATACTAGCGCCCATGTAAAATTAACCAACTAGCTGGTACACGTCCCCTTTTCCAAGTGCAATGCATAATTTCTGAATTAACAAAAGCACAGAATTCTGATTGATAAAGGGTGCCAAGTTTCTATTCCACTCCATAATGCTCTTGGGAAACTCTCTGTAAGCATGCTGTTATAAATAGGTTTGCTTCTGGAAACAATCAACCTAATTAAAGGTCTCTGTTCTTTAAAAGTGCGATTTAATAGAAGGAAAATGTAAACTATGTATAATGGTATATTTTCCAGTAAGCACATTGAAACCTAACAAAAAAGGTGAAAGACATTTTCGTACATTTCTTCTTCTTCTTCTTCTTCTTCTTCTTCTTCTTCTTCTTCTTCTTCTTCTCCTCCTCCTCCTCCTCCTCCTTCTTCTTCTTCTCCTTCTTATTTTTGTTTTGTTTTGCTTTGTTTTGTTTTGTTTTGTTTTGTTTTTTGAGACAGGGTTTCTCTGTGTAGCCCAGGCTGTCCTGGAACGCACTCTGTAGATCAGGCTGGCCTCAAACTCAGAAATCCTCCTGCTTCTTTTTCTCAAGTGCTAGGATTAAATGTGTGCACCACCACTCATACATTTTTATTTGATTCACCAATCAATATATCTGATGTGTCATTTCAATATGAAATCGGTACAAAAATGAATAGAGCGGTGTAGGCATAAGTTTTTTGCAACCTACTTTTGATAAGGGTCTAAGCTCTCCTCCATCAGCAGTAGTGGAAGAGAAAAGTCATTAGGATAAGGGGGAAGTGGACGTGTTTAGCAATACTTCTTTGGGGCAAGCTCCATCTTCTTTGGCAGCAGTTCAGTCTTATAGCAAACAATAAATATCACCCAGCAGCTGCAGACCAGTCCTTTCTGCAAGCAGACACCAGGCCTGAACCAGCAGCTACAGTCCAGTACTGTTGGCAGGCAGACACCTGGCAGGAGCACCAACCACACTGAGGCAAGGCCACAGAAACTGGAAGCTGCTGCAGGAACCTCACAAGCAGTTTCTGGGTGAGATTCCTCTCTGGTGTCACCATGAGTGGGGATCAACAACTCTATGTAAGGCGAATGGACACATGCTTGTTATTAGTGGAGAATAGCCAGGTGGAGAAAACCAAACCAATGCTCAGTGCTCGTCTCCCGCCATCTGTGCGGTCATATTTATACTCCTTCGTCCCAGGTCCTATCACGTGTTTGCCATATGAAAACATCCTTTCACCTGTGTCTGCTTCAGGAAAACATTCTTCCCTGTGACTGTAGGACCACGAATGGCAGCCTGGTGCCTGTCTGAGCCAAGGCTAGAAACCCCAGTGACCCTAAAAGGGATGGGAGGCATTTTCGTCCAGCTCCCAGGGAACCAGGCTCCTGGCACAAGGCTTTCTGTCATAAGGGCAACACCCTGAGCCCCTCCATAGCCTCAAGACAGATCTCCATTTTCATGAGGTACCTAAAGGCCTGGAGGCTTAGCCAATAAACTCTTCTTCCAGACATTCCTCCCTGCAAAAGATATTTAACCTCAGGCTTGCCCTGAGAAATGGGGTACAGTCTTACTCATCCACTTTCCTCCATGACAATTAATGCCTTAAAACCACTGACTGTCTGTCTCTTTCCATCAAAATCTGCCATGGTGAGCCATGGAGAAGGCCTTTACTTCAAGAGCTGCTGTCTAATCTCCAGTAGAACGCCTCTCTGCACTCCCAGCCACAGCAGCCAGCCACCAAGCCCAAGCCAAGCCAGCAGCCTGCCAATGAGCCAAAGACTCTCCTGGAGGGATCCAGCCAGCTGCCAGCTACCATCCTGAGCTCTCCCCTCTTTTGATTCTCTAGATCCAGCCCAAGTGGGGGAGGGGAGAGGAGAGAGGGATGTCACTCCATCCACAGCTCTTCCACTGCATCTACTAGTGCCTGGGTATCCCAGAGCCTAAGAACCAGATGGCCCCAGCCTCCTTGCAGGCCTGAGGGGCCCCCGTGCCATCTCTGTCTGTCCTGTGCCTCAGACTGCACTCTGTCACCCCCAGACAATGTGGGGTAAGCACAGTCAAAACTCCCATGTGCATCCTGCCTCCCCAGGTGGCTGAGCTTGGTGGTGGAGCAGACACAGGACCCTGTGCTTTTAGCAAGACATCATTTCACCTGTGTGCCCCAGCAAAACATCATTGGACATAACTAACTGTCTAAAGAAACTAGAAGTTTCCACTTCAGGGAGATATGTTTTGCCCCTTTTAATTTGGTTTTTATTATTTAATCTTCAATTGATGTAAAAAAAGAAAAGAGGTGAAAAGGCTGTGTATTTGAGATAGTTTATTTTACACAGACAAGACATTACTGACTATTCCAAAAATATTGTATATTGGCATCTTACCATCTCTCGTATGAAAAATGTCTAATAACTAACACTGCCTATGACATGTCCTAGTAGCTAGCAGTCTCTAGACTAATATTTTTCCTTCATGGACGTGAAGTTAATTCCAGGGACTTAAGTTTCTAAAGTGTCTGAGTTTTGTGCACTCAATTTTAAAGGATTACCAAAACCCACCACCACTCCCACAAAATGTTGCCTCTTAACTAGGCCTCTCCAGGATTCTACAAACAGGTCACACAGGTTGGCACGGTGTTTCCTTTCTCAGCCACTCTAAGCAGGAGGGTCAGTTGATGCTTTATTGACTTCGTATGTTCTTAAGTGAGACAGGTAACACAGCTGCTAAAATTCACTGGGTTTTTAGAAAGGACTGAGGAATTAACTCAGCTAACATACCTTAAGGATGTGTGAACCTCAGAATCAAGTCAAGAAACTTGTTGCTTTAGGGAAGAGAGTTTGTTTTTTTCTTCTGTTGTCCCAATGGGAAGTAAAGGGCAGCAGATCTCTTCAAAGCTAATAAAAATTAGATTTAACCAGGAGGGACCTCCTGAAAATCTCGGCTACAGACAGGAAGATATCCAGACATGCAAACAAAACCCAACAGGTGATGTAAATACTGTTATTTCTACATGGGAACAGCTCGAGAGCCCCGCTGAGACATGAATGCCCCTACATAGCCAACAAATCCCTTTGGCTACCTGTCCTCATGACTTTTTATATATGCCATCCTTTCAAATACGGCACAGATATATATATCTTTTATATATGCCATCCTTTCAAATAAGGCACAGATAGAGATTTATAGTACAGTCTGCTTATGCAGTCCAGTGGACTCATGGATTTTGATACCTTGTACTTCTTCAAGCACATAGCAGAGAATCATCATTAGCAGAACTGTGCATACTGTACATTCCATACATGTGCTAATGCAGAAATGTACTTACAATGTTACCTTTAAAGTTTGTGTGTTTCAGAGCAAATGGACCAGACACAACACCTGGCCGACAGCTTCCAGGACAACAAGCTTCACCGGGCCGTGGCTTCCCCCGCAGACAGCCCTGAGTCCCTCCAGCAACAGAACACCTCCCTAGAGGGGGTTGCTCTACAAAATCAGAAAGCTCTGCACTTCACTGATTGCAGAGGGACTTGCATTTGGCTGGGGGATAAATGATGTTTCTATGCCAATGAACCTGGGCTGGTGGAATAAAACATACAAATGCTCAGAGATCTCCAGTGAGATCTCAGGGCTCCAGGGCAAGGTCTGCGACTAACATCCCTACCTCATGGTACTAAAACCCTCTGGTGCATTGGTATCTCCCTCCTTGGCCCATAACTGGTTAAGGGCGCCCTATTCCTCCAGGCACCCTGCCTCATCCAAATTTCTAAAAGGGCAGATAAGTAGCATTGAAAAAGAATCACTGCCAATCAGTTTCTGGTTCAGTACCAAGCCGTTCCCAGCATAGAGGCTGGTGTGTAAGATGCTACTTTCTCCTCTATAAAACCAAAGTGGGGAGGTGTGGGGCCGGAGAGCCTTTTGACTGGGGGAGCCAGTCCATAGTGAGGTGGAGACATGTCCAAACCCCAAAAACCTGGTCCTGAGACCATGTGGAGCAGGACTGTCTTCCTCCTTGCTCTGGGCCTGCATGTCCCAGGCGATGGAGACTGTGTGACCCCCTACCTTCCCCACCCTGGAGGTAGTCACACAGCCAGCAGGCCAAAGTTACAGGTCTAACTTCCTCTCTCCCTATAAGTCCATGTCCAGCATGCACCTGGAATTACTCTTCATGCAAATGAAGCATTCCCAGCACCTCAGACAAGGTTGTGCACTCAACCCCCAGACCCCTACCCACTCCCCAAGGTTTATATAATCCGTGTTGTTCACTCAACCCCCAGACCCCTACCCACTCCCCAAGGTTTATATAATCCTTGTTAGCCCCCAGTAAAGGAGAACTGCTTCACTGAAAAACTTCTCAGAGAATGCTGTTTGTGTGTCCATCCGGCACTCACAGCTGCTGACCGACCAGTTCTTTTCTGCTGAAATCCAACTGGCCCAGCTAGATAGACTTCATTCCTTCCAGTTCTGCCCAGTGCACAACACCTGCAACATACTGGTCATTTGTGTAGGTGTATGATGTGCCATGAAGGCACAAGTGCAAGCCCGTCTGGTCTACCAGGCCTGCATAAGTGGTGTGAGAGCTTCAGTCATTTCTCCTCCAACAAACAGATTTAATTTAAGGCTGCTGTGTCTGCTTTTTCCTGTTCCCTCCTTTCCACAGAGTTCCATTTGTTTTTCCTTTTGTTACATAAGCATTCTTGCAGGAAAGCTTTCTGGGATTCATGAAATTCTTGCACACCCAGTCATCTCTAATTCTGCATTCACCCATGTTTCTCCATTTCTAAATGTTTCACATTCTCACTTAAGAAAAGACTGGAAAGTTGTGCCTCAGCTAATAATGAGCAGCCAAGAACCTCCTGTGAAGGAAGAGAAGAAGCCACCTAGACCATGTCATTTCTTACTGTCTCCCCACACCTCACAAGCACCATCCTGCACGTCACTGCCTACTTTGAGACCTTGGCATCACTATTTTATTTATTTTACAGAAAGAAATTGCCTGCTAAGGTACATTCAGTTCGCTCCTTTGTTCCTTTATGAGATACCAGGATTATTCTATTACAAATGGCGGGCCCCTGTTTCTGTGACTGTGTGGTTCTGGCCCACCTGGACCTGCAAGGTGCCTGTGTGGCAATGAGCTTGCATTCGTTCTTGCATTAGGTAGGTCTCTCCAGAGATCTCTAACACCCCCCTGTTATGTTACTGAGCCATCTTTCTGAGGCCTATGTTTCAGCCTCCCGAGGCCTGGGCAGGTACTTGGTAGGCTTTCACAATTCCTCAGCTGGGTAGTTAACCCTGGGATCAGGAGAATGTGACTGGCCCCAGCCCCCACACCTGGCACGAGAGCTGAGGTGAACAGCAGGACAAACCACCTCTGGACTCTTATCATATGCCATCCTCAGTCTCGGTCCCTGGACTCTTCTACAGTCCCTTTTTCTTGGCCCCAACAAGCTTCAGATGCACAGAGCTACCTGCATCCAGTCACCCTTCTGGGCGATCCTACATAGCCATATTCCCCTTTGAGCCTCCTTCTCTCCCTTGGGGTGAGCAAACATACCTAGTTATACTCTACCTCCCTGGGTGTACATTTCTGATTGCCTGGAAAGAGTTGAATGAGCACTCCTGAGGAGCTTACCAGTGAGGTGGGCCCAGTGGCAGGCCTGCATTCCTGACATGGTCCTAGCATAACCCTTAGCATGAGGTGGCCCCAGCATGGGGGCCTGTCGGGTGTAAATGAGCAAGTAGGACCCACAATAAACATGGTGCAAGCTCCAGGTCCAGATGAAAGTGAAGCTCTTAGATATCACCTAGGAGGCCAGTGTGGGCCCTGCTTACTTCTGACCCCACTGTCACCCCTGAAAAGTTTGGATCCATCTTGGCCACTTGGACCCATCTCTGAAACCTCAGCAGATGGTACCCTGATATACAATTTCCCACTTGCCATTCTCACTCTACTGCCTCACACAGAACCTTCATCCTCAGAAAGGGAAGATATGCAACCAGTCCCTCTCTACCCCAAGAGTGTATCCCTCTGACTGGCTGGAACAGGGTATATCTGAGGATGCTCTAGCAGGTGGGGCTATCCTTGTTATGGGCCTAGCACATGGCCATGTGAGTGGCTGCGAGCGCAGGCATGTATGACAGAGGCTTATGTGTGAGCCATTCCTGAGAGAGGCCTACCAGGTGTGGATACACGAGGCAGACCAGATGAATGTGTGAGGGGACTCCATCAGGTGCTCACAAGGGAGGCTGTCTAGCATGTGCTTACATGCATGAAGCAGGGACCAGCAGGCTCCATGAATTAGGCCTTGTGCAGGCATTCTGAGGCTTGGCTATGAGAGTTTAAAGCAGCAGTTCTCCACCTTCCAAATACAGTTCCTCAGGTTGTGGTGTCCCCAGCATCCATAAAATTATTTCCATTGCCACTTAATAACTGTAATTTTGCTACTGGTATGAATAGTAATGTAAATCTCTGTGTTTTCCAGTGGTCTTGGGTAACCCCAAGAAGTGTCAAAGGCTCCTTCGATCCCCGGTGGGTCATGGCCACTCTCAAAGGGTGCCATCACCAGTTTCAACTCCCTAGTCCAGGCACCAACATCAAGGGCACCAAGTATCATCTACCACCCTGCCAGCCCCACCTCCCTCTTGCTGAAAGTTCCTTACATTCCAACACTCTCTGTAGTGACCTATATGACAACAGCTATCATCTGGCTCACAAGTCACAGAGCATTATGAAAGAAGTGTTGGCTCTTAGGCTAGTGAAAGGTTCTTGAGTTCCCCAAACATTTCCCATTCAAACTCATAGAACGGGAGGAATCCTCTTGCATATTCAATCACATGCCTGCTGCTAGGGATACAATAATTTTGACATTCTGAGAAATGAACTCACTTGCTGCTGTTCCAGAAGACCCAAGATCAGGTAGCATCACCCACTTTGGGTAGCTCAAGACCACTTTTAACTCAAGGCCCAGGGGAACTCAGGCCCTCTTCTGGCCTTCAGGGTACTGACACACACATGGGAAAGTGCTCACAGAGACTCAACAAGTACACACATTACAACAAAACCCCAAATACCTCATATGTGCTGAACACAGACTCTAAGCATTCATTTTAATAAATACAGCATAGGGCAAGGATAAGAGAATGAATGACTAAGGAGTTAGACAAACACACACATACAGGCAGAAGGACTTGATGAATAGTAGACTCTCTAAGGAGAACCCTAGAAAACACTCATGTAAAGACCCCTCCAAAACACTGGAGCCACAAATGCTTACACAGATACAGGCTGATAAAATGCTTTCATCCAAAGGTAACCAGTGTTGAAGACAGCTTTGAAAATGAGTCTGGGTGTCTTTGGGAAATGCCACAGCCCCACAACTAGCACAGAGTCAACACATTAGGAATGGCTCTGTCGTGGGAATCATGTTAAGAAGATTTTTTTTAACACTTCTGAGCACACAAACATGAGTGTGTTCAGCAAGTCTCGGTGGCATGTTGGGTTGATTTTCCCATTGCAATGGAACGGTCTCTGTGACCTCATGAGAAATGAAAGCATGCACAGAAAAATGGGTCCCATCTTTATTCACTTCTTCCTAAAATAAGTATGGTAACATTCACTTTGGAACAGTGACAGAGAATCAACCACAAAGTCAAATGACATTTGCTTCCAAAATATAATTGCCACTACTGGGCAGAATGAATCTCCCTTGCTGTCATGGGCCTGGATGATCCACACTTAACTGTCCTCGCTACTCACAGAGCTGCTGGGAGTTCACTTAATGATTAACAGTGTCTCAGTCTCAATTGTAACAAAGTAAAGAGAAAGGAGCTGCACTGGCTACTACCAACATCTTCTTAGCATGGCTAACGCTTCCTTCCCTGTGTATCCTATGTGTGATCTTCAGATGGTTTCTTCAGAGCTTTCATGGATCAGGGACTGAAGGTATGTTTCAACCATGGATATGTCTTGATCTTGCTGTTTGAAAAGAAAAAGGAGATTTAGAGGATCTTCATTACATCTCTGCTAATAGGAAGGTAGCCCAGGGCGTAGTGTTACAGACACACGACTTACGGTTTCCATGATTACTCTGTTCTGCACCTTGGAGATTTCCTTCTCCACAATAGTGTGCTGACCACCAATAAAGGTTTTTTGACGTTTACTCAAGTCGTTGGCTTTCTGTAACAAACCACAACAAAAGAAGGTACTTGAGCAGGAAGCCCCAAGCCCCAACTTGACACCTCACCTCATTTAACTTAAAAGTACAGACTTTGCGTATCCCAAAGGATCCTTGTTAGGAATCAAAGTAAGTAACAGTGGTTACTTCTTGTGCATCTATATGAACTCTCCACCAAAAGATGCAGTTCCACATTTGAGCTCACTATCATTATGAGAAGAGAACACCACCTAAGGCACTTATCTCAGAATATGGACAGATGGGCAGGTAAAGGCCATATAGACCAGGCATGGAAAAAAAGAGGCACAGGCATGTGCTGGAGACCCCCAAGGTTTCCCAGGGGAAGGAGCCATTCATTTGCTGTGTCCATGGAATGCAGTTTTCACAGAGAAGACAGAGCATGCAATCACATGCCCTTTTAAGCTAAGACAAGCTGAAGTGAGGAATGTGATCACATCTCTCAAGGAATGCTGCAGTGGTGGATACAGAGGAGAACAGACTGTGTCACCTGTCCATACACCACAAAATGCCTGTCCATTCTCTGCCCTATTGCCAGGGCCCAGAGGAGTTTAAGAGCATACGACATGTATGCTGGCTGAAAATGGGTGTGGAAGGGGAGCCTGCTGGCTATGTGACTGAAGAGGACACCCATGGCAACTTCCAGCGATGAAAACAGAGGATTTCCATAGGGAAGACAAGGCACGGGGATCTATATCTGGGCCAAGAGCAGCATGGACAGGGGACAGGAGTCGCTTCAGGGGAAGCTGGTGCATGGCGAGGAGGGAAGACAAGACAGAAGCAGCCAGAGGAGCTTTTGGAGGAGGGGTGTTTGCAGAGGACAGAGCAAAGAGGGAGAATTAAGAAGGAAGGCCACTGGGAACTATGGGAGAGGGAAAGGCCCTGTTTGAGGACAACAACTCAGCGCTGAGGTCTGGGGAAGTACAGAAGCTTGAGAGAAGCGGCAGAGGGAGATCGAGAGAGCAAATTCCCAGTCAGCAGCTCCCATGCTACAACACTCTGCACTAAACATCATCACTTTCCCAGGCTAAACAAAACCTAGCTTTTTTCCTACGTGTGGGGAAAATATTCCCATGAGAATGTGAAATTACTTTTCCCACAAACTGAGAAAGGGCCATTTATTCTGTCTCCTGCTTTTAGAGACACATAGTGTGACATAAATATGTGCTCTGTTCTCAAGTTCAATCTACCAGACCTTCAAAAATGTGTCACACATATCTTTAGCGTTTTTGAGCTTGGTTTCATGGTCCTCTATAGCCGTCTGTAAAATCTTCATTTGCTGCTGGGTTATAAACTGAAATAGAGGAAATCAATGATAAGATGTCAGCAAAACTGGACATCCAACCCAGCTGCTTACAGCAGTTGCTTCCCGTGCTGTTTTGTGGGTTCTATCATTCAAGATCGAGGTTGAAGACATGGCCTTCAATACCAAAAACAACCTGACAATGTCTGACGGGTCACAGAGGGAGACATTCTGTCCCATCTGGGCAAAATTCCCATGAAAGAACTACTCATTTTGAAATTAATCTAAGATCCATCCAATCTGTAGATTCCCACCTCAACAAAATAAAGTAAAAAATTAAGGTCTCTTGTGGCTCAGTTTTCTTAAAGGATGAATCTTCTTGTCCAACTCAATGGGCAGGTAGATTAGCTTCCAAGGGAACAACACCTCTTTCCAAAGGAGTTTTTCACCTAAACCTCCCTCATCAGTCAGTGACTCCCTACATTGTGACACCCCATGACTACAGTATCAACCAAATGAGGACAGAGCAGACCAATAGCAACCATATATCAGCTCCTGCTGTTGAGCATTCCACAGCAACAAAAATTTCAAGAGGTGAAACCATTCAATACACAGGTCTAGAAGGCAGGGTTTCTCCACCAGTCTGACTTTACTTCTACGAAACTGAGGCAGACAAGTTAATGATTTTCCTGAGTTTTCAAAATGAGCAAGCCTCAGGACTATGGCTGCATCCTAATCAGTGGGTTCTGGAGAACATGTTCCTCACCGCCAGACTGGAATCTGTCTCCATCTCCATCAGTCAGAATCCCCAGGGGACAGCTCCATCCTCCACCAGGAAGAAAGAGCCCCCAGAGACAGCACTGAGTCCAGTTACCAGTCCCCCAAAGCCCATTCTCATCTCCAGGCTAAAGGTGACCCTGTCACCATCGCAGGTCCATCCATCACTGCATGGGAACCTTTCCCTCTTCTCCTCTGGGACAGGGCCTGTCTGAACTCCAACCACACTGGCAGCTAAGTCTCCACCTGCTTCTCCACAGCCCCATGAACTGCTCTCACTCTCCATCCCTGATCACTGTGTCAGAAGGCTAGGTGGGGCCCTCCTACTCTTTGTCCTCTGTACTGGGTCAATCCTGAAGGGTCCCCTCTCAAAATACAATCCCATACCTCCTCCTGAACTCTGTAGACAGAACCTGCTCTTCCCCCCACGCCTGTACCATGCGGGCTCCTAACCCATCATTACCCTTGTCATCTTCCCACAGAAGGGGGATAAAAAACCAAGTCAGGGAGGATGGCCAGTCTCTCCCCTCCACATCAACCACCTTCCTTGTCTCCCAGAGCTCATGTCCTGTCCCTTCCCTCCAGACCTGCTGCAGGAAGCCCTGCCACTAGGGAAACTGACACAGCAGAGGATCTGTTGCTAGCTGAGACTGCTACTCACACTGAAGTATTCTTCTTGGTCCCTTGTTCTGTCCATCTCAACCAGCCAATTGTGGTACACCGACCCAAATCTTTCACAGTACAGAGACTTAAGCTCCTGCCTGTAAAACACAGTACTGATTACAAGCATGGTCACACTGGTTGAGGGTAAGGGAATGACAAACACTCATAATTATGAAACAGGGACTAGGAGCAAAAGAGAAAAGGGGCATGAATTACACGTGACTCTCAACCCAAGAACTTTGTCTTAAGCTGCTACTAGAGACATTGTTTCACATGTCTTCCCTCTCAAACACTGAGGATGCATTTGTGCATACCTCACCCGAGATCGCACTTCTGCCTTAAAATTAGACTCATCCTCCCTTCCCTTATGGAGTAACCTATAAATTCTGAGAGCCCAAGTCCTTGTCCTGAAGGCAACATACCCTACAGTGTTTTACAGACAGAAAGTGTGCACAGAACACTTTCCACGGTGGGACTTGCATGAGAGAGCTCTGGTGATATCTCCTAATAGGTACAGTTTTGTAGACCATAAAGGACTGGCCTTCTGTTATCCTAGAGGGGAGAAATGGCTGTCTTGCCAGTCTTGCACCTGACACATCTGAGTTCCATAAAAGGGGCGGGGGTTCCCATTGGTTATGAATAGGACCGGGTCATAGGGAAAAAGGCAGTGCTCCAGAGATCCCATCAGCTATTCCATTCTGTGCACGATCAAGATGGCAGACAGGAGTGACTCGGGAAGAAGAGGAAAGGCTCTACGGGTGCTCAGAATGTTACCTTGAATTCTGCTGAGCTTTCAAAATGCTCTGGAGGTTTTCATTCAGACTTCTGAAAGAGGCATTTACATCCTCTTCAAACTGCTTCTTCTTTTCCATAAGAAGTCCTGTACCATCATCACCTGTGTGAGAAGGGAAAAGGCATCATTTAAGTCAAATATACAGAGGAAGAAGAAGAGTTGGTTCATCCCAGACACACCACCTACAGGACAGCACGAATAACTATGCATCTGCATAGGTTGTCTTTTTTTTTCTTTTTTAAGATAGGGTCTCTTGTAGCCTAAGCTGGTCTCAAACTTGCTACGTAACTGAGGCCAACCTCAAGATCCTGATTCTGTCTCTACTCCCTAAGTGCTAGGAATACAGGAGGAGGCATCCTGCTTGACTAAAGAATGCCACTGACAAACAATTTTCTGGACATGTCAAACCCAAGCAGTTCCTCTGCAACCAGAAAGAGCAATGCTGTCAGACTTCCTTGCTTGTATGAGCTGGCTCTACACTCTGGCTAAGAATTGATGATGGCTCTCTAGTAATGCTGTCTGGGTTCGCCTATAGAAGTGAATAAAACCTGCCTCAGTTGGAGGGGCATGTGGTACACTGGGGTTGTTACCGTGGACGACAGAAAACAAGCTAGTGTGGCATGCATGATGTGCACAATACAATCTATCTCGCTTTTCTTCCCAGTGCTGCCTTCAGAGTTCCCTGACAGGTTCCTAAATGTCTACAGACTAAAGGCTATTTTACCAGCTCTCCTTTTGCAGGGGTTCCTGGAGGAGAGCAACTTTGGAAAGGCATAAGAAATGACTTGCTTCAGAACTTGAAAGAAAGCTGTAGAAATCTGACATACCACTCCTGCAGTAAGTTAAAGAGCAGAGATATATCTGCTTGCCCATCATCTCTAGTGACAGTCTCCAGCCATGCAGGAAGCAGGAAGCAGCCTGGGCTACAGCTCCAACCTTTCCCCTGCTCACATCAGCATGTTAAAGGTAAAGGAAACCCCCGAAGGCCAAAGGACAACTTAGTCTTCAGAAATAGCCTCTGAGCCACAGAACTGTTCCAGAGTTCTCTTGTCTCTCAGCGACCACATTCTCACTGTGCGTAAGTCAGAGGGTTGGAAAGAAAGTTCTGGGACTACCAAGGTCTGCTCAAACCTACCTTTGAAATCCTGCATCTTCTTCTGAACAGGCTCCCTGTGGGTAAAACAACACAGAATTATTTTTTTTAATTAGGTATTTATTTCATTTACATTTCCAATGCTATCTCAAAAGTCCCCCACCCACTCCCCCATCCACTCCCCCACCCACCCACTCCCACTTCTTGGCCCTGGCGTTCCCCTGTACTGAGGCACATACAGTTTGCAATACCAATGGGCCTCTCTTTCCACTGATGGCCGACTAGGCCATCTTCTGATACATATGCAGCTAGAGATATGAGCTCTGGGGGGTACTGGTTAGTTCATATTGTTGTTCCTCCTATAGGGTTGCAGATCCCTTTAGCTCAGAATTCTTAATTGAGGACAAGCATCCTAAGTTTGCTTTGAAGGAAAAGGAGAGGCGTGCCGTTTTGCAGAGGCTAGAGCTCATGTGGGGTAAAGTCGGGTTTTCCTCTCTGGGTCAATAATTTTATTACTTTGTCCTTGTTTTCGTACTGAGCCAAAGCGTCCTTTGCAGATAGATACATATGGGTGCATGGCTAAGGGTTACTTCTTGTAGCACAATTGACTGAGAGCCTACTGTAGTCCCAGGAATCCCACCCCAGCTGGGTTTGGGTGACTCATGGGAAATCACACCCCAGGTGTTCCCTGCCCAACTGCAGGCAGCTGCACAGAAGTAGGGGATTTTATAGTAAATGTTCACCAGGATCCTTTCACAGTGCAGCACAGGGTTTCATAAAGGCATCCTCACCCATGTGTCCTGCACTCCAGCCACATTCACTCTCCTTCTTCCTCAAGCCCCTCCTGCAGCTATTCCTCCTACATCACCCAGACAGTGTCTCCTTAACTTTTATCCCAGGTGACCGTGTGCCACCCCCAGAGTCTGCCTCGAACCACCTCCCCTCAACTCCTGCAAACCTTCCCCTCAACTGGGTATTGCCTGCCTCTTGCCACTCTCCCCTCTGAGTTCAGGTTGTATCATTTTAGGGACCTACTTGTAATCCAGGATCCTCAGAGGAGAGACAACAGGAGGCAGTATTCTCTCTGATGCTGGCCTATTTCACTTAATAGCAGACCCCGCCGTACCCCAGCCCCCGCCACTTAGATCCACTTCCTGGGAGAGGGAACTTTTTGCTTTCTGTATCTGCATACAACCACACTGAAACTACCTCACGTGGGGAAGGCTAACCCTTGAAGACCTCACCTGGCCTCTTGCATGTCTGATCCTGAAGAATGGCTGCCCATCCCACTGGTACCAACTGCTGGTTTGTCAGCTGCACGGAGGGGGAAGGAAAAACCATTGCAAATGAAGCATGCTGCTCTCATCATACTGCATGGGAAACGGCTCCACTCAAGAGTTGGTTGAGCCCAGATCCAACACAAAGGTTTAGAAGCAGTCTTCCAGGAACTCACACCATTCCCCCACCCCCACAGGTGACACTCAGCTTGGCCCCAGTCTAGGGACAGCAGATACATGTACGTGCATGAGCCTTACAAGAAAATTCCCTGTGACCCCTGGGCTTCTTCAGAGGCATGTTGGTCTCTGTGAGCCTTGTATCTATCTCTGCCACGGGCTGAGAATGTCACGTGGGGACCAAAACCCAGAGAATGCATGAGAATCAGAGGTCAGAGTCTGAATCGCCCCACGCCCCACCCTGTCCTCCATGCCCGCCCAGCTTCAATACCATGGAATAGCCTGATGAGTATCGGACTGCCCCCATGTTCCCTGTGCCAAGTAGTAGAGTGTCCCCACGGTGGGGCCCAGCCCCAAAAGCCCCATATCAGTTGTTACCAGGGTTAACTTCATCTGAGTTCTTGAAGTCATCTGATGGGAGGGTCTTATGTACCCTCTGGTGCTTGCCACTTTTCTTCATGGCCTTTTGTTCCTTGTTTGACATGGCTGGAACCTTCCTGGGTCAGACAGGACTCCTGAAAGTAAAGACACTGACCTGCATGGGATACGGCTCCACTCAAGTGTTGGCTGAGCCCAGATCCAACACAAAGGTTTAGAAGCAGTCTTCCAGGAACTCACACCCCTCCCCCCACCCCCACAGGTGAAACTCGGCTTGCCCCAGTCTAGGGACAGCAGATACATGTATATGCCTGAAAATTTCATGACCCTAAATGAAAACAGGGACCAGGACTCCACAGGATGTGGCCACGTGTGCTGGAGCAAAGAGGAGGTGGGAGTGTGACATCAATATCCCGCCAGGTCCAATCACGTCCTTTCCCATTTTTCTGGCTGAACGCAGATCTGCCACAAGCCAGTAGCCCTCAGTCTCAGCTCTTTCCCCTGATTCCTTGTCACCAGGTTAGGACAAGCTGGACTAGACCCCGAGATCCAATGTTGGTGTCTAGTCACAAACACCAATCCACTGGTGGCCAATGAGGTCACTGGAGCCGTGCCCTGGCAAGCAATGGTTGAGCCCTGCTGCGCAGTCAGGTGAATTTCGAACCACTCTCAGTCTAGATGCTTTGGAAGAAACTCAGGGACCCAAGCCTCCAGGAGAGACCCAAAAGAATACACCAGAGGCAAATGCAGAGATTCCCTGATGCAGTCACCCAAGATGACACACAGCCTGTGGAGGGCATGAAGTCTCTGTGCTCACAGACAAGGAATATAGAAACCAGGGATGTGAAGCATGCAGGCAGGCTTGTCTCTTCAACAGAAGGGATGTATATGCCTCTTTTCCACCCAGAAGGCTGGGAGTGGATTTTGTTAATAGCCTGGTGGTCTGTGCCACCTGTGTGGTCAGGTCACACCCAAATCCCCCTGACTTTTACATTTCTCTCAGCCTCTCCCCTTCCTCCCCCACCAGACCCTCATCCTTAGTTTTGTTTGTCAGTCAGTAGAGCCCTGTGGGACATGTGGAGCTGTGTCACCAGACAAAAACTGGGAAGGCTGAGCGCATACAGAAGCCCCTGTAAATTCTCATGTAGGAGAGTGGGAAACGTCCACCGGGTTCCTGTACTGGAACACGTGATCACAACACCCCCACGTGGATATCATGAGCACTAGTCACATAGCCCAGAACACTCAGTGCTCCATGCTAACGAGGTATCCAGATGGACAAGGCCTCAGAGTGTTTAGCCAATAAGCTGCCCTTCACCGACATTCCTTCCTGCGAGATGTATTTAATCTCTGGTCCACCCTGAGTGAGTTGCATGCACCCATCTTCCACAATGAACAGTGAATAAATAGTGTGGACAAGCAGAGATCGTCTCATCAGGAAGGGCTGTGGGTGGGGGGAAGCCTTCTTCATACAGAGTCCTTGCCTTCTAAGTCTCCTGCAGAAGGACCCTCTGACCTTTGGACAAGGATACTCCGTGGCCCTGGCCCTGGGCTCATCACTGGCTTGTGCAGTTCCCTCTTTCCAGACTCTAAGATGTTCTCAGCGGTGACTTGATGACTGGGATTTGGGGGACCCCTTCTCACTGGCCTCAGCCTCACAGCAACTCCCACCCCCCTCCAACCCCCCTCTTGCCCTCGAGGGTCCTCACAGCTGGTGAGATGCCACTTTCTGGAGTGTATCACCATGTGTCTCGGGATGCAGAGACACTAAGGAAGGGAAATAGGCTCAAAGCAGTGCCCGGGAAGACCCTCTTCCCCTCGAAGGTAGTAAAAGCTAAGGAGACATCTTTCCTGGAAGGGTTCTATCAGAGGTCTCGCGATACCTTGTGTCTCAGCTGGGAAGAACCTCCCCAAGGCGGTCTGTGTCAACCTTGATACCAGCCAGGGCAAAGTCACTTGCAGAAGTGACTGCTGAGGGTTCCTGATACCTTGCCACCCTAGGTAAGTACACCTCCTAAAATCCCCCAAACCAAACCCGTTACCCTCCAGAGTGGGTACGGACATTGCATGTTACTTCCGGGAGGGTCTACCTTGGGTCTCGAGACATCTCCTCACTCAGCTGGGGAATTAAACCTCCTCCAATCCTCCCCCCCACCCCACCCCACCCCGCCGTCAACCCGTTTCCCTGGAGACTGCTTGCAGTGCTCTGCCATCACTTAAGGAAAGGTTACCTCCCATGGGGCCTATGATAGATACCAGGTCGCTCTGCTAAGGACATACACCTCTTCCAACCCCCTCCCCCCACGTCCCTTTGACCCTCCAGGGAAGGCTGACACATTCCAAGTCAATTCCGGAAGGGGTTTCCCTTCACTGCTGTGATACCTAGTCACTCAGATATGTAATTACACCTCCTACAATCCACCCACAATCCTCCCCTCCATCCCCTCCTCCTTTCCTACCCTCCTACCCTTGGGCCTCTCCTGGAGATACCTGGCCGCTCAGCCAGGGAACTAAACCTCCGAAGATCCCACAAAGCCCACTCACCCTCGCGGGTGGGCACGGTCATTGGACATCACTTCCGGAAGGGTTTTACCTTGAGTCTCGCGATACCTTGTTCCTCAGGTAGGGAATCGCGCCCCCCCCCCCCAGTCCCACAGAACCCCTCTTACTCTCGAGGGTGGGCTGGCCATGGCATGCCGGGGAGGGGAGATGATGCTTCCGGAAGGGCTTTACCTTAAGTCTCGAGATGCCTTGTCGCCCACCTAGGGAATCGCACCCCCCACAGTCCCACCGAACCCCTCTTACTCTCCAGGGTTGGGCCGGCCATGCCATGCCGGGGAGGGGAGATGATGCTTCCGGAAGGGCTTTACCTTAAGTCTCGAGATGCCTTGTCGCCCACCTAGGGAAATGCACCCCCACAGTCCCACCGAAGCCCTCTTACCCTCGAGGGAGGCCACAGCCAGGGCAAAGTCACTTCCAGAAGTGCTGTGCCAGGATGGAAAATGTGTGCACAATGCAGGAGACTCGCCAACTTGGTTCCAGGCAGAGGCCCGTCCAGCAATCATGCATGTGTGACTTGGGGCTCGGGGTTACGCGTATGTCCACCAAAAAATCCGCTGTCTTAAGGTTTTCAAGGGACCCGAAGAACCCACACTGTTTTCAAATAGCCCAGCTGCAGACACGCGGACCCAGAGAACTTGTGCAGTACCCAAAGACCTCAGAGAGACCCATGCAGAAGGTCCCAAGTCTTTCCCCACGCACCCCTGCTGCCCGGCTCACTCCTCTCAGTCACTGCGACCCTCAGAGGACATTGTTAGACAGTGTTCCGGGGGCCTCGGCCCCTCGCTGTGGAATTCGGGCACCAGACATTACCTCGCAGAGGCTATCCTGGGTCCTAATATCTGCTCACTCGCCTAGAAGACACACACCTCGCCACGGTTGCCCAGAGCCCTGCTTCCCCTGGAGGGTGGTCACAGCTGGTTGGCCCTCATTTTCAGAGAGTATTCGCCCTCTGCAGACAAGCGTGGGCACATCCGTGCTCCTGTCCAGTCCTTGTCCTTGGTTAGGCTTGTTGGAGTTCAAGAATCGGCACACAAACCACGTGAACCACTGACCTCAGTTAAGTAAGAATAGTTTACGGAAAGCACACCACAGTGCTGGTCAGACCAGGGACATAACTCAGGGTTATCTGAACTATGACAACGGATATATTTTTCTGTCAGCTCATAAAGGAAAAGAAAGCACACAAAATCCACAATGAGTTCATATGCAGGTGCAGGAAGTGCTGCCTGGTGGTCAGCTCTGACTCAAGATTTTTCACATAACAGTTCATATTGACCTTTGATTTGATGGGGCCTATGTAAAGCTTTGTGGAATTTCTTCAGATTAGCGGATCTCATCCAGAACATCCAGAACAAATCTGGCTATGTGGCCAGCCTGTCCCTGCTCTGAGCCGAGTCGCTCCTCCGTGTCAATGACTGGCAGGCATGTTAAAGCCACAATATGAAATAGCTGGCAGGCATGGAACAAAATGGCTACAGCTATTCTGGGCATGGGGGATCAGACCATAACAGTCCCACCGACCACCGCGCATGCATGCCTGGACAGGAAACGGTGCCCTTGAGGCCTGGGAGGACCTGAAACACCCACACACCTACCTGTTTTGAGTAGGCCCAACTGTGGTAGTGTGGACCTGGATGAATGTCTCCTGTGCCCAAGGATTTCAGACAGGGCCATGTGGCAGATCCCTAGTCCTTCTGCAAGCACACGGGCTGTTCTGCCCACCCTTCTCAGTCCCTGCTTCCTTGTATCAAAGCTTTCCCACACCACCCTTCCCCGCCTCCTCCACTCCTCCACTCCTCCACTCCTCCACTCCTCCACTCCTCCACTCCTCCACTCCTCACTCCTCCACTCCTCCACTCCTCCAGTCCTCCACTCCTCCACTCCTCTACTCCTCACTCCTCCACTCCTCCACTCCTCACTCCTCCACTCCTCCACTCCTCCAGTCCTCCACTCCTCCACTCCTCCACTCCTCCACTCCTCCACTACTCACTCCTCCACTCCTCCACTCCTCACTCCTCCACTCCTCCAGTCCTCCACTCCTCCACTCCTTCACTCCTCCACTCCTCCACTCCTCCAGTCCTCCACTCCTCCACTCCTCCACTCCTCCACTCCTCCACTCCTCACTCCTCCACTCCTCCACTCCTCCACTCCTCCACTCCCTGTGGAATTCGGGCTCCAGAACTTGACCTCAGTCAGGACTCTCCTGGCTCTCCATATGTGATCATTTCACCTACTTCATCTACAGGGACACATGTAGCTCACCACAATATCTAAGACCCTCTTTCTCCTCCAGGGTGGTCCCAAGTATTCCTCACTTCCTCTTGCCCTGTGGAAAACCATGTCTGCCCTGTGTGAGCCTGGCAATGTGCACCTCTGCCATAGCCGGCACGGCCTGTAATAGCGCACGAGTGACTTGGAGCTCTCAGTTGTGCGTGCATAAACCTGGAACTCACCTAGGAAGAGCCTAGTGTGTCAGGAACATCTCCGCTCCCTGCTTTCAGTCACCCTTAAAGTCTGACTTCATGGAACTTGTGTTCTGATCCCCCAAGCTTCGTGCATTCGCATCCCATGATGTGATGATGAAGCATGGTCAATATGGGTCCGCAGCCCTTGGGTGAGGACCGGGACAGTAGGACCATGAAGTGTTCCTGCAAGACAGCAGGAAGCATGGACCTGTGCAGAATCGAGAGAGTACACAAAGGGTACCGGAAGGGTCATGCGGAAGGTTCCTTGTCTCTGCAGGGGCAGACATGCTGTCCTACATGCACTCACTCCTTAGAGTCTCTAGCACCTTGACAAGACTTTCCAAGGGTGGCCCTCTGGGCTTTGTTCACTCCAGTGTGGGCTTGAGGCCCGTGGCGTCACCTCATTGGCCCTAATAACTAGTTGCTCACCTATACAGACATCCTTCACTCAATCACCCAAGACCCTCCTTTTCCAGGTTTAGTCCTCACACCCAGAAAGTAAGGGATGCTAGCCTCTCCAGAAAGGCAGAAAGGTACTTCCGGCCTTTCCTAGGCGACTTTCCAGTTCACGCATGCACAACTGAAAGCTCCACGTCATGCATGAGACTGGATGAACTGATGCCCACCAAACAATCACACGACTATAACTTGACACTTGAAGATGATGTGCATGCTGGACTGGTGTCTATAGCTATGCCTGCACACTGGGCCGCAGTAAGCCCCTCCTGTCTAAGTGTCCCTTGTGGCTGCTTCTCCGGAGGACTCGGGTGGCCAGTGACGACTGCAAAAGTACACAAGGGGCAGAAACAGGAGGCCCCTCGTCCCATGCCCACGGTACCGACTCCTGACCAGCCTCTTTAGGACTGCAGTACTCAGGGCCCCCTTTCTGATCGCCTTCCAGAGCTTTGTGTTATCTACTGTACAAGTGAGACACCTGGCTATCACAGTATTGTTCAGCTCTGGCTCTGACACTTCATGGTCCTACTGTCTTCTTCCAAGGGCTGTGCATCTATGTCGACCACACTTCACCGCCACATCATGTGTGCATGCACATCTGTGTGTGGGGGCTCAGAACGCACATTCCATGAAGTCAGACCTTTGAGGACGCAGGAAACAAAGAAGGACAGGAGTTAAATCCAGCCAGCCGCCACTTGACTATTTAGGAAGGGAATCAAGAATAACTGTGAAGGCCCTGTTGCTGTGGGAATTTTCAATGTTTTATCTACTGTGAGGAGGACCTCTGTGTTCATCAAAATGGGAAATGCTGCATCAGCCCATCACAGGGTCCCGCCACCTCTAGGTAAGTGCCGCTTCCCCATATAGAGGCATCCAAGTGAATATAGGCGTGTCAAAGCTCAAGACAGCTGAAATCACAGTGGGAAAGTCCCGATTTAACCCTGCACGACGAAGAGATGGGCCAAGCACTCTACAACCACACAGCAGGATATTATCCAAGCCCTCAGAAGGAAATGCATTGTCTCTTTATGGACATGAGAAGCATTTTCAGTGAAATCGCTCCAACAAAAGTCACTTTGTGTAAGGATCCATGTATGAGCCATGAGCAGAGTAGAAGAACCCCGAAGAACTGTGTGTCCAAACTGGTGTCATCTAATCTGGTGAGAAAACATCTCACTGGATGAGGGCATGGCTGCCTAGAGTGGCAGGCATGCCTTGGGACAGCTTAGTGGAACACAGTTTCCTCTATGCCTGTGAATGAGGGTGGGTGTATGCATGTATTCCCCTCTCCTCCCCTCCCTCTCCCTCCCCTTCTCCCTCTCCTCTCTCCCTCTCCCCTCTCCCTAGCCCTCTCCCTCCCTCTCTCTCTCCTCTCCCCCCTCTCCTCCCTCCCCCTCTCCCCCCTCCCCCGTGTCTCCCTCTTCCCCTCTCCCCCTCTCCCCCTTCTCCCCCTCTTCCCCTCTCCCCTTCCCTCTCCCTCCCTCTCCCTCTTGCTCTCCTCTCCCTCTCCTACTCCCTCTCCCTCCACTCCCTCTCCCTCTCCCACTCTCCCTCCCCTTCACTCCCTCTTCCTCTACCTCTCCCTCTCTGTCCACTCCCTCTCCCTCTCTGTCTCCTTATCTCCTTCTCCATCTCCCCCTCTTCCTCCCCCTCCCCTTCGCCCCCCCCCCCCCCCCCGTGTATGTGTGTGTATGCACATGGGTGGTGGTGGTAGTGGTTTGAATGAAATATCTTTTGCAGCCTGGGGCATTTGAATTCTTCCTTCCTAGTAGATGGTGCTATTTTGGTTCGCTTGGGAGGTGTGGCACTGCTAGAGAAAATGTGTCACCTGGGGGGGGGGGGCAGCAGGCTTTGAGGTTTCCAAAGCCTCCTGCCATTTGAGATGCTTTCTCCCCTTCCTCAATGAGATGCAGGGTAGGGTTGTTTTATTTGTTTGTTTGGTTTGTTGCTGCTACCACGTGCACTCCTCCTGTACTGCTTTCTATCCTGTGCAGGTCCATGGTCCTCCACGTTTTCTGCCCCAAGTGACCTGGAAAGCTTGTTTGCATCAGGAGAAACAAACAATGTGCCTGCCTTCCGAATTCTGGCAGGGGAAAAGGTGGCCTTCTCAGATGTGGGCCCTGGTCTTATTATTTTAGAAGGCAGGATGGAACCTGTGATCGCTTTTCTTGCCTTGTCACAGACCCTCTGTGGTCAAGTCAAAGGCCTGGCACACTGGAATGGCAGTATCATCTTTGTACTGTGTGCACCCTTACTTACTTTCATGTGTGCAGCTGCAGGGGGTGGTGGGAGAACCAGGTGACAGGGATGTAAGTGAACAGTCAGCCTCCTGGGTGGGTGGATTAGTACTTCCTGATTTCCTCAGCGAACTGGCTAGTAGGAGAGAATGTTTTCTGATGACACTGTGGTTGCCATGACAACGGGGACAAGCCATTCTTTCCTGGTTACAGATACATTTGCGAAGGACACTCACAGGCTGGAGAGGTGGAATGACTAGACAGACACGCAAGGCATGTAGGTAGGTGCCTGCAGCCAACCTGCTTGTGTGTGAGAGCTGAGTCTGCGAGTGTGCCTTGCGAGCTTGTTTGCTCTACCCCACCCCCACCCCGGACAGGGGAGGTTCTCTCACTACTACTGTTTGGAGAGAAGCCCCAAGGACTGGCTGCTCACTCAGCCCTGTCTCTTTGTCCTCAGGTAACACTTCTTTGCTGCTAGCTTTATCTTTTCAGGCCCTGAGAGCATAGTTCGCCATTGTAAATGGACACCTCCTTTCAGTTTGGCAATGATTGTCACATGTGCTCTTCTTGACAGGATGACCCTGTTTGTGTGACAGCACCTTACCCTGGATAGTTGCCGCTTGCTCGCTCGTGTTGTCTGAGAGAGAAGCTGGGAGGCATTTGAGGAGGAGGTAAATGGGGCTGGGGGTAAGGTGTGGGTGGGGGAAACCTGCAATTCCCTTGGAGAATGGTTGAAGCCCAGTGGTGACAATACTCTCTTGGCCCGGAGGCCTGCCTGACACAGGAAGTAAAAAATGCCTCCCAAAGACAGCTGTCTCTATCTGACCACTAGTCTCAGTTAGACAGAAGGAGATAAAGATCAGTGTGGCATGAACCCCCAAGAAAGGGGCAGAGTCTGTTCCCTAGGCAGGTAATTAGTTTGCTTCTGTGTCTGACTGAGTCTTTACCTTGCTCACTTCACACAGTTGGGTGGAGCATCAGCTGGGTTTTACCTGGTGTGTGGCAGGGGCTGCTCTCTGAACCACCAGCACATCTGGATCACCCTGTGTATCTCTGCCCCCCCCCACCCCCCGTGTGAGAGCAATAGGCGTTGTACTCTTCTTGCACCCTCTCATCAGACTGTCCCCCGCCTGTCTGTCTTACTGCAGGGAGGGAAGCCATTGTTCCCATCTGGAGAAAATGTGAAAAGACACAGCACAGAGGGAATGTGTGCAAGTTCTTGATAGAAGGCTTTTGGTCCCAGGGCCAAAGTGTGTGTTGAGACAGAGATTTCAGGATTCCACCTCCCAGACTTCTCTGTGTGCCCCTGGGGAAGTTAGTGTGCCCTTTTCACCAGAAAGGCAACTCTCACAGAAATTTCGGAGAACCTTTTGAAAGTAGTGCGCCGGAGGCGGCGCCTGGAAACAGTGGAGGCAGGTGGCCATACTGCTAACGTCTAACCAAGATGTAGGAAGGATAAGGACTTTTATGTACCCAGGAGCAGTAGGCATGCACAGATGGAATACACACTGGGGAGAGCATGGCCCTATATGAGTGCAGACACATTTCTTTATGACTGAGTTACAGATGCTACACGGATACCCTGGTTTGTGGGCTTGAACACATACTTGGTATTCCCAGTTATGCTTTCTAACTGAAATTAGAATTATGTGGGGCTGAGAATGAATTATGTGGGACTGAGAATGCCCCACGGGAGGGAAGCAGAAGCATGTACAAGCCTGAGAAGGGTAGAAGGCATCATGTACTCTATAAGTGTGCCTCGGGCATCCGTGGTTTCCAAGGGTACCCTCTGAGGGGTGGGTGGGCTCTCACGTGCTCCGGGCATGGTTCCTGGATGGTGGAGAGGCATGGTTGGACTTGATGGGGGTTCATTTAGCCTTGCTGGAAAGCATGCGCAAGGAAGGTCCAGCAGAAGGCAGCCTAAAAGTAACTGAAGCGTTCATGTTTTCCTCCATTTCCTCAGGAGATATCCGTGTGACAAGGGCCAGGACTCCAAGGGGGTTGGATCAGAGGAAACCAGCCCCGGGAGATGACACAGCCACCTAGGATGAAGAGCCACTGTCGTCTGTGATCCCTAAGTTGAACTCCATACCTCCACAGTACACGTGTGCTATTGCGTCATCCAGAAGGTATGCCCTGAGACATTCCTAGACTGCTTTATGTAGAAAGCCACTTTAGGCAGCGTGAACTCGGATTTGAAGTCAGTAAGACATGGGTGGGAATACAACAGAAGGGACACTGCACGTTTGTGGAGTGAATTGGGAGCTAGAGTGTACCAGCAGGTGTTTGTGGATACAGAGGGAGGGAAGGGAAGGACCGAGGGGATCACGAGAATATCATCTGTCCTCCCCGCCCCCATATTTCTGTATGGTTGGAAATTCCTACAGATAAGGTCTGGAGTGCCATGATGAGCTCCATTGGCCCATGCTCACGGAAGGGACAAGGGGTAACAGGAGTTCACAAGAAGAGCAGCGTCCTTAGGAAGCTGTTTCAGGAGGCCAGAGTCCACCAGTGCTCTGCCTCACTGTGCTTGCTGGGGCCCAGGTCATGACCTGGATCGCTTGCTTCCTGGCATAAACAGTGAGCAGCGGTGGCATGTGAGCCCATCCTGATCCTTCCTCCGTGTTGTAGTCCATACCTATCAGCAAGCACAGTGGGCCTCTTTTGAGGATCAGACAGGTGAGGAATTTGTTTCACACAGGCATGCATGACATACACACTGCTGATAGGAACCAGACTGGTTCAAGGCAGAGGCAGTCAGTAACACAGTAGCCAACCTGCCCTTCACACCCCCATACAAACCAGACACAACACACACACACACACACACACACACATACACACACGAGAGAGAGAGAGAGAGAGAGAGAGAGAGAGGGGGGGGGGAGAGAGAGAGAGAGAAATGGGCCAAGGAGAAGAACGTAATGAGATTCCACTAAGATGGCTGTGAAGGAGGAACTCTGTTGAGAGGCAGAGTATGGGGGAACATGAACAGAAGAGCTATGTTACAGATGAGTGTGAACACCCCTGGAGTTAGGGATGGGCAAGGTACCATCCAGGCCATTAATTTTCTATGTGTTTAAGACCGTGTGGATCAAAATTAGGCCACAGAGCTCGTGTGCAAGAGAGCTCTGTGGTCTGGGGTCTCTTGTTAGAACAGTGCCCATCACAGGCAGATAGGGATGTGCAGGGTCTCCTGCAGACTTGAGGTTGCAGCATGCGGGTGCACAATTCCAACAGAGGCACTGGCTTATTCTGTTGAGCTCCACCTGATCCTGCTGAGAATGCCAATTAGTAAGCATTTCTCCACAATGAAGTGCTTTCTCTTTGGGGCTCTCCCCGGGTGTGCCCTGCGAACACTTGATCCCATAGTGAGGTCCATGCTGGAGTAGGGAACAAGAGCTCTGACCAAAAGATTGGCGTCACAGGGGTGGGGATTGGGGTCGGGGACTGGGACAGAAGGAAGCCAGCAGCTATGACAGCAGCCACACTTACTTGCAAATCACCATGAACATTTCCCCAGCCCCATTGCTCTTTAACCTGCTAACACACTGGCCTGGAAGGCAAGTTCCCTAGGAGTCCAAGGGCTCCTGGTGTCAGCAGCACAGGGCTACCTCCCTAGGAAAGAAAACAGTGAGGATGGCTCCCCCACCCCCAGGGAATCCCAGTGAGCCCCAAGACACTGACTGGGTGGGCAAGAAAACCACAAGCCTTGTAAAGACACCCATCTCTCTGGGAGGATGTTCGCCACCCCAGCCTCAGGTCGAGGAACAAAATTGTTGTGACTGTCTCCCACAGATGCTCTGGAACCTTCCATACCTTCTCCCACATCCTCCATTCTGTAGAACAGACTCTGTCAGCTCCCTTGATTTCTCATGCCTTGCCTCACTGAGGTGCTGCTTCCTTGTCCACTAAAGGCAATCTCCTTCCTAATGCAGCTCTGCTTCCCTCTCCCACCCTACAGGATAAGCGCGTACAACCCTGAGCGACTTCAGTCAGTTCAAACTTCTCTACCAGATTCTGGAGGGAGAGCAGCGCCACAGGCAGGAGAGCAGAGCCAGAGAGGACCGGCGGGCAGTCACAACAGTGCCCAGAACAACCAAAGGAGTCACCCTGTCCTGATCAGCACAGCCCCAGAGTCCAGTCGCCATGGACTCTGCAGAGTATGTACTCTGTGGCTGGAAGGGCCAGCTGTGGCCTGCAAGGGTGTTGTCCAGACCCAGGACCCCAGCCAATAGTAAGAGGAGAGGGGCGCCCTTCCTGGAGGTCCAAATACTGCCTGTGGGTGAGAAGATGAGAGTGAGGAGCTCCGAGGTGAGGCCCCTAGACAAGTCTGAAATCATAAGCATCGCCTCCTTGGCAGGAAAGGAGTCACGGGGCAGGGGCTCGCCAGGTCAGACCAGGGCATACAGGAGAGCCCTCAAGGTGGCCCTGGATGTTCTGGGCGAGGGAACCAGCTTGTTTCAAGGAGGAAGAGCAGGTGGCCAAAGAACCAGCACCGTGGCTCCAAAGGTTCCAAAAGAGCAGGCCAGCTCCAGCAGCTCCAGCCTAGGTCAGCGCCTGTGCCTCCAAGGGCGCAACCAGAAAGGCCAAGGGCTCTCCCAGAGGAGTCCTGGGAAGCGGGGCCGCCCGGGTCAGAGTCCTGCGATGATGGGCTCCCAGAATGTGCCTGCAGTGCGAGCAGGGGAAGCCCAGGCTCATACTGCTGTAGGCCTCCCGCGCTCTGAAATGCAAGGGGATGTGTTAAGAGGCACCAGAGTGTGGCCAAGTTACTCGGAGACACCCTTGGGAAAAGCTGGCGGTAATCCAGGGAAGAGAAAGCCAGGTACATCCAAGCTCAGGTCTTTGAGTGCCCCAGCCTCCAGGGAGGGTACCCGGGCTAAAAACGAGCAGCAGGCTGCCTCTGGACCACTGAGGCACATCTCTATCTCACCCAAAGCTCTCAAAAAACGAGTTCAGTGTGCTGGCCTAGAGATCCGGGCAACTGGAGCCCAAAGGAAGACCGCCCTCGCAGAGAACAAGGACCATCCTGGCCCGGGGACCCCGAAGCCAGACTCAAAGGGGGCATCGGCAGCCTACACGCCTCCAGTCCCGAAGCTACGCAGGTCACTCCGCATAGCTAGTCAAAAAAAGAAGCCCCATGTGCTGTGTGCACTGTGCGGGCTCCCAGAACGGGAACCCCAAGTGCATTCAAAGGTGACCAACACCAGGTTCAAGAGGAGAGGGGCCCGAGTTCAAAAAGATGCCAAAGCCACCAACGTGGCTTCTGCCCAGGGGCCCAGCACCATTGAGCGAGGAACGCTGGTCTGGTTCAAATTTCAGGACCTTCCTTTCTGGCCAGCGGTGGTCAAGAGTGTCAGCGAAAATGACAAGATGGCGAGGGTGCTGTTGATCGAGGGCAACATGCAGTTTGAGCGCAGGGGTATCCGTGTCCCTCTCCGCAAGTTGAAGCACCTGGACTGTGGGGAGAAAGTATCACTCGTGAGGAGAGCCAGCAGACTGTACGCCCAGGGCATCAACTGGTGCTTCTCAGTGATCGACCACTACAGAGAGGGCCTTGCCCATGGCTCCTTCCTGGGCTCCTTTATGGACTACTACACCACCCAAGCCAGTTACCCGCTAAGGAGAGCCGTCCAGGAGGGCGACCTGCATATCGATTTCCCCAAGGTGAGCTATGCTGAATTGGAAGATTGGGAGGAGGAGACCGCCCTGGGTGGGAAGGGGCCCTACAAGAAACTCCTGCCCGACCGCATGAGGGCCGCTTGGGACAGAGCCAACCAGAAGCTCGTGGACTTCATCGTGAAGAGAAAGGGGGCCGACCAGCACCTGCTGGACATCGTGAAGGGCAGAAAACCGTCCAGGTGGCTGGACGATCTTTGGAAATCAAAGAGGGAAGTCTTCTGCATTGAGACCTACCTGGAGGACGAGGACCAGCTGCATCTCGTGGCCAGACATTTGCAAGAAGTGGCCAAGGAAGCAGACGAGGCCCTGCTCTCGCTGGCAAGAGGAGACAAAGTGAGGTTTACCATGGAAGTTCTTTTTCCAGAAGCCATCATCTGCTCCATCGCTGCCCTGGATGAGCTCACCTACAAGGAGGCAGAAGAGAAGTACCTGCGTGGCCCACCCGTGCACTACCGTGAGAAAGAGCTATTCGACAAGACCATCTTAAAGGCGGCCAGGAAGAGGTCAGCAGCCAGGATTCGGGCTGCCAGGGACCCTCCTGTGCCCACTCCTTAGAAGGGATCGTCCTCCTTTCAGCTGTCACCCCTGAGTCTCCCAAGACAGGAGACAGGAAGTGCCTCCAAACTGGAACATCTGGGAGACCGTGGGGGCACACAATGGCTGCTGTCAAAGCTCCTCACTAAGTGTTTCTTTACCCCCTCGAAATAAATGTTCACGTTCCTGCTTGACAGTGTAGATGTCTAAGACAGCTCTACTGATCCTGTAAGCTTCAGTCCAGGCCTGGCCTTTTGGCTCTCTTTCGCCGGTGCCCCAACACGCACAAGTCCCGTGGGGGTGCCTCTCTGGAAAGTCATTAGCCCTGTGTGGAGTGTTGGCGAGCTAGAGCACAGGCTGCCGCCTCTCTGCACGGACCCCATGCACCTAGACAGCACACCAGGTTCCTGACGACACTGGGTCTCTGGCACGTGTTCCCCTCTCCAATCTTCTTTCTCTCTAGGGTGCTGCTATGGATGGGGCTGGGCTCCACTCTTTTCTCCATTACTTCCTCCTTCACTCACTCATGCAGAGGGAGAGGAACAGATGTGTGATTTGAGGCTGTGCTTTGAAGTCATAGAAGGGGTTGGAAATGTTGTGACCCTGGAACAACAACAATGCAAAGAATAAGAGGCAACAAAAACACAAGAAAACAGTCTATTGTGCTTTACAATGTCTCTCTCTCTCTTTTTCTTGCTTCTCTCTCTCTCTTTTTCTCTCTCTCTTCTCTCTCTGTCTCTCTGTCTCTCTCTCTCCCTCTCTCTCTCCTGTGTGTGTGTGTATCTGTCTGTCTGTCTCTCTCTCCCCCAACTGTCTGTGTGTCTGTCTCTCTGTCTCTCCGTCTCTCTCTCTCTCTTGTGTGTATGTGTATCTGTTGGTCTGTCTCAATCTCCCCCCCAACTGTTTGTGTATCTGTGTGTGTTGGGGGGTCTGTTTTTCTGTCTCTCTCTGTATCTCTCCGTATTAATGTACAAGTGTGTGCGTGCACAAGTGTGCGGGAGTCATATGTCAAGATCTGATGTCTTCTTCAGTTATTCTCTTGAGTTTTTGAGACAGGATCTCTGACTGAACCTGCTGCTCGCTGATTTTTCTAGAATTATGGCTTGCCAGGCTGCTCTTTTGATCCCCCTGTCTCTGTTACCCCAGTGCTGAGATTAAACATGCCTGTCTGCATACCTTTTTTTCCCCCTTTTGTATGAGTACTGGGTAATGAACTCAGGTTTTCACCCCATGCAGGAAGCACTTTACATTCTCAGCCATCCTCCACATGCCAGAGACTTCATACTCTTTTTTTTAATATATTTCTTTTTTTTTTAATTAGGTATTTTTCTCATTTACATTTTCAATGCTATCCCAAAGGTCCCCCATACCCACCCCCCCCAATCCCCTACCCACCCACTCCCCCTTTTTGGCCCTGGCGCTCCCCTGTACTGGGGCATATAAAGTTTGCAAGTCCAATGGGCCTCTCTTTGCAGTGATGGCTGATTAGGCCATCTTTTGATACATATGCAGCTAAAGACAAGAGCTCCTGGGTACTGGTTAATTCATATTGTTGTTCCACCTATAGGGTTGCAGTTCCCTTTAGCTCCTTGGGTAATTTCTCTAGCTCCTCCATTAGGGGCCGTGTGACCCATCCAATAGCTGACTGTGATCATCCACTTCTGTGTTTCCTAGGCCCCGGCATAGAGAGACTTCATACTCTTAATCTGTGTGTGTGTGTGTGTGTGTGTGTGTGTGTGTGTGTGTGTGTGTGTGTGTTTGAGAGAGAGAGAGAGAGAGAGAGAGAGAGAGAGAGAGAGAGAGGGAGAGATTTGTTGACCTTGTGGGCTGACTGTCTGCAGCCCTGCACCAGGCATTGGTATCTCAGCTTTTCTCACATTTCTGAGATCAGAGACTTCTGGTGTTTGCAGGTAAGGGAAAAGGCCTGCCTTTCTTTGGAGTCACTGTTCCTGGGGTGTACTGATGAGAAGAAGCCCTGACATGCCTCCCACAAGACCCTGTTTCCTCCTCTTATGGTCTGTATCCTTGAATTTCCTTGGGAACATGGGACTCCATTCTTGTCCCAGGGGTCTCTGAAGTCCTCTCCCCAGTAAATTAATTTTCAGTGTTCCTCTGCTTATTTTTAACCCCGATGACCTCTGTATTGGTGGTGACTGGTATTAAAGTCACTCACTATCTGCGTACTGGTCTTTAACTGTGGCTTTTCATTTTTCCATGAAATTATGTATGCCTGTATTTGCTATAAACAGGGGTGGGCTGTTTAGCTGGGTTGTCACAGTGACAGCAATACTATCAAATCTAGGTGCAGAGAAGAATGTCAGTAAAGCAGACCAGTATGCATTCCCCAGGACTGTAGCCTGTGCCTCATGACCTCATGACCCTAAGCCAATTCCACGTTTGTGTGTGTGTGTGTGTGTGTGTGTGTGTGTGTGTGTGTGTGTGTGTGTGTTTGTTGTTGATCCCTGGGCCATCTCTCCATCTCAAGGAAGCTAATTGAAAAATAGCCCTTTTTGTTAGGTGGTGGCTTGGAGGCACAGAGGAAAAAGATATTGAAGCACACACCCCAGGGACCAACAGCTGTCATCACAGTACTAAATGTTGTTACCTACACTGCAGAGTGCATCTTGATTGGGTGGTGGGAAGTGTATTTGTGTTGGAATTACATGGTATTAATGGAAGTAGAAATGTCATGAGTAGTAGCATGAAGTGAAATCCATACACAGGCTGCAAGCATGTGCCCTCAATCCTTAAGAAAGTTTGACTAGTAGTGTGAGCAGAATTCACACCCCTGCTACTAAGTGTTCCCAGAGGTGTGACCCAAATCAGTCCAGGCCTTACAAAGAACCCCCTTGAATCATGTCCAACCCTATTCCTGAAATACTGCACAGAGGCAGAATTGCTTCTGCTACCAGACCCACAAAAAATTCCATGCAGGTACCTAAGTAACACCTGCTATCCAGGAAAAGATCTCCTAGAGACCCTGTCTCATTCGTGAATCCTAGAATTTCTTACAGATACACCAGCTTATACTAGAAGGTTTCTATGTGGCTTTGTGTTTTGTTGTGTGTGTGTGTGTGTGTGTGTGTGTGTGTGTGTGTGTGTGTGTGTTTCTGTTTTCTATGTGTGTGTTTGTGTGTGTGTTTGCATGCACATACATGTGTGCTCTGATGTGTCCAGGTTCGTCTTTATGTGTCAGTGGGAATACATGCTTGTGAAGAGTTGTGTAGTGGCCAGAGGTCAAGTTCAGGTAACATTCCTCAAGAACTGTCTACATTGTTTTCTCCTATAACATCTCTCATGGCCCTAAGATTCCATGAGAACACAAGGCTAGTTGACCAGGGAGCTCCAGGGACCCAGCTGTCTCTGCCTTCTCAAAGCTGAGATCAAAGTGAGAGCCACCCTGTCCAGCTTTCCAAATGGGTGCTGGGGATTAAACTCAAGTCCTGGGGCTTTTAGGCCAAGGACTTTACACGCTGCTCTGACACCTTACCTTGGCGATGGGAATTACTAAAACCCTTTGTTATTTGCAGACTGAGCTACATTTCTTAATTTGAAAGTTGACATAAAACCACCAGAACAGAACATTTTGTTTCTTCATTATGCCTGAGACAGGAGTGAAAGACTAAACAGTCTTCTACCTGTTTTTCTTTTACACATTGAAAGGACTAACGAGCACCAAAGGGCCATCAAGTATTTCATTGTGGTATCTGGACGTGTCTGAGGAGTCTGCATCCATGACCACCCCATGGGAAACAAACTCTCCAGGAATCTGTTTGATATATTTGACCTAACTGATCAGGAAATAGTGGGTTTCCCCTTCCCTCAATTTTATGCATTGGCATTGCTCAGCAAGTCAGAGCTTTAAAACCTTTCCAGTGTGTCAAGGTGTGGAATTTTGGAGGAATTCCTCAGATTCACAAATGGTTATTCACTTAAGGAATGTGAGAAATGACATTCTGGTATCCTCTAAAACTAAACATCAACAAAAAGCCAATTCAGTGAATATCCTGTTTCCTTCATATCCTATAGGCTTACTCTAATTACCACTTCCAAAGGAGTAGCCCTTATCTTACTCTTTGCTCTGCTTCTTAATGTCTGCAATAAGTTCCCAGTAAGGCTGACAGTTGGAAGTGTAGGCACCAATTTGGAGGCCACTTTGTTGAATATAAGGGATAAAACATGAAATGATAGATAATTGAAGAATCAACCCAAAGGCACCTTTGGTACTCCAGACCATGAAAATAGAGAATGAATAGATGACTACCAGGGAGTTAGTGTCTAGAGGAGAGAGAGAAAAAGAAAAAAGTTCTGTTGATGAGGAATGATATTCTTTGCACCACATTGTGAATGACTCAGGTGCTGATGAACTGTACATGTGATCTTGGTAAGAAAGTACAACTTGGTCTCAGTAATACTAAAATTCTAATATCATTTCAGATACTGTCATTTAATAGAAAATTTTCTTTTAACCAGTATCAAAAACACATATATTCCTTGGATGATTTGAAAATCACCAAGGATAGACCTGAATATCTTGCCAACACGGTATCATTAGCCACTCAGCATAATAAAAACACAGGTGAATTTGTACATTCTGATGAAGTACATTCTATTGTGAACAGAAAGGTAGTGAAGGAAATAGATAGATGTCTCAGAGGTTACGAGCACTGACTGTTCATCCAGAAGCCATGAGTTCAAATCCCAGCAACAACATGGTGGCTCATAACCATCTGAAATGAGATCTGATGACTTCTTCTGGTGTGTCTGAAGACAGCTACAGTGTACTTACATATAATAAATAAATAAATCTTAAAAAAGAAAGGTGGAGAAAAACTAAATCAAATTTTTAGTTATTGCATAAACAGTGGTTTCTGACCTTATGAAATCACACACACCAAACATTTCATACATAGGCAAAACTGATTTTGTTTACCAATTTCCTATAATCCTCAGGGCTTCAAATGAAGTTAGAAGGCTCAGGTCATCTAGTCATGGTCTGGAAAAGAGGCCACCATACAAGAACCAGACACTGAGTTGCCCCACCAAAGTGCACAAACTCAGCTGACTCATACCCCATGCCTTGGTGCATATGAGAAAGGCAAGATTGCAGGAAAACAGAGCCGATATTATCCCCACTTTCTATGGGCCTGTGTTTCCCATTGCCCATCATCTCCCACATTCAGAATGCCCCTGTGTCCTACAGGATGTCTTCACTTCGGGTTTTGACATGTGACGGCAATCCTGCTTTTAGGCACATGCACTGGAAATGATAGGGGTTAGAAGCCTTAAAAACCTGTAGGGTTGTAGTATATTTTGGAGGAACCCAGAAACAATCCAATTGTGCTTCCAGGAAAAAATGTCGCGACCCCATGACCATGTTACATCTCATGTCACTTACAAGGGCAGAATTGACACTTCCTTCCTGCCGACTCCACAACTTTCATGTTTCCCAGGAAGCACCCTGGCAACTCAACCTTCATGACATAGTAATTATTTTTCTGACATTTGTGAGCTGGAAAACTCATGAACTCACATGCCCTTCACCTACTGCCTATGACTACACCTCTGGATAGGCAGCATGACTGGTTTGTACAGCAGTGTGTGTGTGTGTGTGTGTGTGTGTGTGTGTGTGGTCTCTGTAGGTGTCACCGCAAGCAGGGAAATGCTCAGAAAAGAGATGAGAATAAAAACTCACCTTTTTGAGATCCATTTGGCCAGCTGGAATCAAACTTCAGGGACCAGAGGCCAGGTGCTTTGTTGCCAGCACATTCAACACGGTATAAGTAGGAAAAGAGTTTCCTGGTGTACCACAAACTCCAGTGCACAAGGAAGCATAATTACACGAAAATGCCACCCAGGGCACATGTCATTTCTTCCAAGAAGATGGGTTCTGAGGCTAGGCTGTCTGTGCTAGCTTTAGGGCTTCAGGAAGGATCCCTCATGGTCTGAGCCACACAGATAGCTTAGAGGTCATTTATGCTATTATTTATATACAGTCCTGGTTGTGGCAGCATGGGTGAGCCTGTGCCTCTGCAGGTAGTATAGATCTGATAGTATTGCTGTCACTGTGACAACCCAGCTAAACAGCCCACCCCTGTTTATAGCAAATACAGGCATACATAATTTCATGGAAAAATGAAAAGCCACAGTTAAAGACCAGTACGCAGATAGTGAGTGACTTTAATACCAGTCACCACCAATACAGAGGTCATCGGGGTTAAAAATAAGCAGAGGAACACTGAAAATTAATTTACTGGGGAGAGGACTTCAGAGACCCCTGGGACAAGAATGGAGTCCCATGTTCCCAAGGAAATTCAAGGATACAGACCATAAGAGGAGGAAACAGGGTCTTGTGGGAGGCATGTCAGGGCTTCTTCTCATCAGTACACCCCAGGAACAGTGACTCCAAAGAAAGGCAGGCCTTTTCCCTTACCTGCAAACACCAGAAGTCTCTGATCTCAGAAATGTGAGAAAAGCTGAGATACCAATGCCTGGTGCAGGGCTGCAGACAGTCAGCCCACAAGGTCAACAAATCTCTCTCTCTCTCTCTCTCTCTCTCTCTCTCTCTCTCTCTCTCTCTCTCTCTCAAACACACACACACACACACACACACACACACACACACACACACACACACACACACAGATTAAGAGTATGAAGTCTCTCTATGCCGGGGCCTAGGAAACACAGAAGTGGATGATCACAGTCAGCTATTGGATGGGTCACACGGCCCCTAATGGAGGAGCTAGAGAAATTACCCAAGGAGCTAAAGGGAACTGCAACCCTATAGGTGGAACAACAATATGAATTAACCAGTACCCAGGAGCTCTTGTCTTTAGCTGCATATGTATCAAAAGATGGCCTAATCAGCCATCACTGCAAAGAGAGGCCCATTGGACTTGCAAACTTTATATGCCCCAGTACAGGGGAGCGCCAGGGCCAAAAAGGGGGAGTGGGTGGGTAGGGGATTGGGGGGGGTGGGTATGGGGGACCTTTGGGATAGCATTGAAAATGTAAATGAGAAAAATACCTAATTAAAAAAAAAAGAAATATATTAAAAAAAAGAGTATGAAGTCTCTGGCATGTGGAGGATGGCTGAGAATGTAAAGTGCTTCCTGCATGGGGTGAAAACCTGAGTTCATTACCCAGTACTCATACAAAAGGGGGAAAAAAAGGTATGCAGACAGGCATGTTTAATCTCAGCACTGGGGTAACAGAGACAGGGGGATCAAAAGAGCAGCCTGGCAAGCCATAATTCTAGAAAAATCAGCGAGCAGCAGGTTCAGTCAGAGATCCTGTCTCAAAAACTCAAGAGAATAACTGAAGAAGACATCAGATCTTGACATATGACTCCCGCACACTTGTGCACGCACACACTTGTACATTAATACGGAGAGATACAGAGAGAGACAGAAAAACAGACCCCCCAACACACACAGATACACAAACAGTTGGGGGGGAGATTGAGACAGACCAACAGATACACATACACACAAGAGAGAGAGAGAGACGGAGAGACAGAGAGACAGACACACAGACAGTTGGGGGAGAGAGAGACAGACAGACAGATACACACACACACAGGAGAGAGAGAGGGAGAGAGAGAGACAGAGAGACAGAGAGAGAAGAGAGAGAGAAAAAGAGAGAG
This sequence comes from Mus musculus, assembly GCF_000001635.26. Classification (NCBI taxonomy): domain Eukaryota; kingdom Metazoa; phylum Chordata; class Mammalia; order Rodentia; family Muridae; genus Mus; species Mus musculus. The sequence goes on from NC_000086.7 coordinate 73,136,719, forward strand.
AGAGAAGCAAGAAAAAGAGAGAGAGAGACATTGTAAAGCACAATAGACTGTTTTCTTGTGTTTTTGTTGCCTCTTATTCTTTGCATTGTTGTTGTTCCAGGGTCACAACATTTCCAACCCCTTCTATGACTTCAAAGCACAGCCTCAAATCACACATCTGTTCCTCTCCCTCTGCATGAGTGAGTGAAGGAGGAAGTAATGGAGAAAAGAGTGGAGCCCAGCCCCATCCATAGCAGCACCCTAGAGAGAAAGAAGATTGGAGAGGGGAACACGTGCCAGAGACCCAGTGTCGTCAGGAACCTGGTGTGCTGTCTAGGTGCATGGGGTCCGTGCAGAGAGGCGGCAGCCTGTGCTCTAGCTCGCCAACACTCCACACAGGGCTAATGACTTTCCAGAGAGGCACCCCCACGGGACTTGTGCGTGTTGGGGCACCGGCGAAAGAGAGCCAAAAGGCCAGGCCTGGACTGAAGCTTACAGGATCAGTAGAGCTGTCTTAGACATCTACACTGTCAAGCAGGAACGTGAACATTTATTTCGAGGGGGTAAAGAAACACTTAGTGAGGAGCTTTGACAGCAGCCATTGTGTGCCCCCACGGTCTCCCAGATGTTCCAGTTTGGAGGCACTTCCTGTCTCCTGTCTTGGGAGACTCAGGGGTGACAGCTGAAAGGAGGACGATCCCTTCTAAGGAGTGGGCACAGGAGGGTCCCTGGCAGCCCGAATCCTGGCTGCTGACCTCTTCCTGGCCGCCTTTAAGATGGTCTTGTCGAATAGCTCTTTCTCACGGTAGTGCACGGGTGGGCCACGCAGGTACTTCTCTTCTGCCTCCTTGTAGGTGAGCTCATCCAGGGCAGCGATGGAGCAGATGATGGCTTCTGGAAAAAGAACTTCCATGGTAAACCTCACTTTGTCTCCTCTTGCCAGCGAGAGCAGGGCCTCGTCTGCTTCCTTGGCCACTTCTTGCAAATGTCTGGCCACGAGATGCAGCTGGTCCTCGTCCTCCAGGTAGGTCTCAATGCAGAAGACTTCCCTCTTTGATTTCCAAAGATCGTCCAGCCACCTGGACGGTTTTCTGCCCTTCACGATGTCCAGCAGGTGCTGGTCGGCCCCCTTTCTCTTCACGATGAAGTCCACGAGCTTCTGGTTGGCTCTGTCCCAAGCGGCCCTCATGCGGTCGGGCAGGAGTTTCTTGTAGGGCCCCTTCCCACCCAGGGCGGTCTCCTCCTCCCAATCTTCCAATTCAGCATAGCTCACCTTGGGGAAATCGATATGCAGGTCGCCCTCCTGGACGGCTCTCCTTAGCGGGTAACTGGCTTGGGTGGTGTAGTAGTCCATAAAGGAGCCCAGGAAGGAGCCATGGGCAAGGCCCTCTCTGTAGTGGTCGATCACTGAGAAGCACCAGTTGATGCCCTGGGCGTACAGTCTGCTGGCTCTCCTCACGAGTGATACTTTCTCCCCACAGTCCAGGTGCTTCAACTTGCGGAGAGGGACACGGATACCCCTGCGCTCAAACTGCATGTTGCCCTCGATCAACAGCACCCTCGCCATCTTGTCATTTTCGCTGACACTCTTGACCACCGCTGGCCAGAAAGGAAGGTCCTGAAATTTGAACCAGACCAGCGTTCCTCGCTCAATGGTGCTGGGCCCCTGGGCAGAAGCCACGTTGGTGGCTTTGGCATCTTTTTGAACTCGGGCCCCTCTCCTCTTGAACCTGGTGTTGGTCACCTTTGAATGCACTTGGGGTTCCCGTTCTGGGAGCCCGCACAGTGCACACAGCACATGGGGCTTCTTTTTTTGACTAGCTATGCGGAGTGACCTGCGTAGCTTCGGGACTGGAGGCGTGTAGGCTGCCGATGCCCCCTTTGAGTCTGGCTTTGGGGTCCCCGGGCCAGGATGGTCCTTGTTCTCTGCGAGGGCGGTCTTCCTTTGGGCTCCAGTTGCCCGGATCTCTAGGCCAGCACACTGAACTCGTTTTTTGAGAGCTTTGGGTGAGATAGAGATGTGCCTCAGTGGTCCAGAGGCAGCCTGCTGCTCGTTTTTAGCCCGGGTACCCTCCCTGGAGGCTGGGGCACTCAAAGACCTGAGCTTGGATGTGCCTGGCTTTCTCTTCCCTGGATTACCGCCAGCTTTTCCCAAGGGTGTCTCCGAGTAACTTGGCCACACTCTGGTGCCTCTTAACACATCCCCTTGCATTTCAGAGCGCGGGAGGCCTACAGCAGTATGAGCCTGGGCTTCCCCTGCTCGCACTGCAGGCACATTCTGGGAGCCCATCATCGCAGGACTCTGACCCGGGCGGCCCCGCTTCCCAGGACTCCTCTGGGAGAGCCCTTGGCCTTTCTGGTTGCGCCCTTGGAGGCACAGGCGCTGACCTAGGCTGGAGCTGCTGGAGCTGGCCTGCTCTTTTGGAACCTTTGGAGCCACGGTGCTGGTTCTTTGGCCACCTGCTCTTCCTCCTTGAAACAAGCTGGTTCCCTCGCCCAGAACATCCAGGGCCACCTTGAGGGCTCTCCTGTATGCCCTGGTCTGACCTGGCGAGCCCCTGCCCCGTGACTCCTTTCCTGCCAAGGAGGCGATGCTTATGATTTCAGACTTGTCTAGGGGCCTCACCTCGGAGCTCCTCACTCTCATCTTCTCACCCACAGGCAGTATTTGGACCTCCAGGAAGGGCGCCCCTCTCCTCTTACTATTGGCTGGGGTCCTGGGTCTGGACAACACCCTTGCAGGCCACAGCTGGCCCTTCCAGCCACAGAGTACATACTCTGCAGAGTCCATGGCGACTGGACTCTGGGGCTGTGCTGATCAGGACAGGGTGACTCCTTTGGTTGTTCTGGGCACTGTTGTGACTGCCCGCCGGTCCTCTCTGGCTCTGCTCTCCTGCCTGTGGCGCTGCTCTCCCTCCAGAATCTGGTAGAGAAGTTTGAACTGACTGAAGTCGCTCAGGGTTGTACGCGCTTATCCTGTAGGGTGGGAGAGGGAAGCAGAGCTGCATTAGGAAGGAGATTGCCTTTAGTGGACAAGGAAGCAGCACCTCAGTGAGGCAAGGCATGAGAAATCAAGGGAGCTGACAGAGTCTGTTCTACAGAATGGAGGATGTGGGAGAAGGTATGGAAGGTTCCAGAGCATCTGTGGGAGACAGTCACAACAATTTTGTTCCTCGACCTGAGGCTGGGGTGGCGAACATCCTCCCAGAGAGATGGGTGTCTTTACAAGGCTTGTGGTTTTCTTGCCCACCCAGTCAGTGTCTTGGGGCTCACTGGGATTCCCTGGGGGTGGGGGAGCCATCCTCACTGTTTTCTTTCCTAGGGAGGTAGCCCTGTGCTGCTGACACCAGGAGCCCTTGGACTCCTAGGGAACTTGCCTTCCAGGCCAGTGTGTTAGCAGGTTAAAGAGCAATGGGGCTGGGGAAATGTTCATGGTGATTTGCAAGTAAGTGTGGCTGCTGTCATAGCTGCTGGCTTCCTTCTGTCCCAGTCCCCGACCCCAATCCCCACCCCTGTGACGCCAATCTTTTGGTCAGAGCTCTTGTTCCCTACTCCAGCATGGACCTCACTATGGGATCAAGTGTTCGCAGGGCACACCCGGGGAGAGCCCCAAAGAGAAAGCACTTCATTGTGGAGAAATGCTTACTAATTGGCATTCTCAGCAGGATCAGGTGGAGCTCAACAGAATAAGCCAGTGCCTCTGTTGGAATTGTGCACCCGCATGCTGCAACCTCAAGTCTGCAGGAGACCCTGCACATCCCTATCTGCCTGTGATGGGCACTGTTCTAACAAGAGACCCCAGACCACAGAGCTCTCTTGCACACGAGCTCTGTGGCCTAATTTTGATCCACACGGTCTTAAACACATAGAAAATTAATGGCCTGGATGGTACCTTGCCCATCCCTAACTCCAGGGGTGTTCACACTCATCTGTAACATAGCTCTTCTGTTCATGTTCCCCCATACTCTGCCTCTCAACAGAGTTCCTCCTTCACAGCCATCTTAGTGGAATCTCATTACGTTCTTCTCCTTGGCCCATTTCTCTCTCTCTCTCTCCCCCCCCCCTCTCTCTCTCTCTCTCTCTCTCTCTCTCTCGTGTGTGTATGTGTGTGTGTGTGTGTGTGTGTGTGTTGTGTCTGGTTTGTATGGGGGTGTGAAGGGCAGGTTGGCTACTGTGTTACTGACTGCCTCTGCCTTGAACCAGTCTGGTTCCTATCAGCAGTGTGTATGTCATGCATGCCTGTGTGAAACAAATTCCTCACCTGTCTGATCCTCAAAAGAGGCCCACTGTGCTTGCTGATAGGTATGGACTACAACACGGAGGAAGGATCAGGATGGGCTCACATGCCACCGCTGCTCACTGTTTATGCCAGGAAGCAAGCGATCCAGGTCATGACCTGGGCCCCAGCAAGCACAGTGAGGCAGAGCACTGGTGGACTCTGGCCTCCTGAAACAGCTTCCTAAGGACGCTGCTCTTCTTGTGAACTCCTGTTACCCCTTGTCCCTTCCGTGAGCATGGGCCAATGGAGCTCATCATGGCACTCCAGACCTTATCTGTAGGAATTTCCAACCATACAGAAATATGGGGGCGGGGAGGACAGATGATATTCTCGTGATCCCCTCGGTCCTTCCCTTCCCTCCCTCTGTATCCACAAACACCTGCTGGTACACTCTAGCTCCCAATTCACTCCACAAACGTGCAGTGTCCCTTCTGTTGTATTCCCACCCATGTCTTACTGACTTCAAATCCGAGTTCACGCTGCCTAAAGTGGCTTTCTACATAAAGCAGTCTAGGAATGTCTCAGGGCATACCTTCTGGATGACGCAATAGCACACGTGTACTGTGGAGGTATGGAGTTCAACTTAGGGATCACAGACGACAGTGGCTCTTCATCCTAGGTGGCTGTGTCATCTCCCGGGGCTGGTTTCCTCTGATCCAACCCCCTTGGAGTCCTGGCCCTTGTCACACGGATATCTCCTGAGGAAATGGAGGAAAACATGAACGCTTCAGTTACTTTTAGGCTGCCTTCTGCTGGACCTTCCTTGCGCATGCTTTCCAGCAAGGCTAAATGAACCCCCATCAAGTCCAACCATGCCTCTCCACCATCCAGGAACCATGCCCGGAGCACGTGAGAGCCCACCCACCCCTCAGAGGGTACCCTTGGAAACCACGGATGCCCGAGGCACACTTATAGAGTACATGATGCCTTCTACCCTTCTCAGGCTTGTACATGCTTCTGCTTCCCTCCCGTGGGGCATTCTCAGTCCCACATAATTCATTCTCAGCCCCACATAATTCTAATTTCAGTTAGAAAGCATAACTGGGAATACCAAGTATGTGTTCAAGCCCACAAACCAGGGTATCCGTGTAGCATCTGTAACTCAGTCATAAAGAAATGTGTCTGCACTCATATAGGGCCATGCTCTCCCCAGTGTGTATTCCATCTGTGCATGCCTACTGCTCCTGGGTACATAAAAGTCCTTATCCTTCCTACATCTTGGTTAGACGTTAGCAGTATGGCCACCTGCCTCCACTGTTTCCAGGCGCCGCCTCCGGCGCACTACTTTCAAAAGGTTCTCCGAAATTTCTGTGAGAGTTGCCTTTCTGGTGAAAAGGGCACACTAACTTCCCCAGGGGCACACAGAGAAGTCTGGGAGGTGGAATCCTGAAATCTCTGTCTCAACACACACTTTGGCCCTGGGACCAAAAGCCTTCTATCAAGAACTTGCACACATTCCCTCTGTGCTGTGTCTTTTCACATTTTCTCCAGATGGGAACAATGGCTTCCCTCCCTGCAGTAAGACAGACAGGCGGGGGACAGTCTGATGAGAGGGTGCAAGAAGAGTACAACGCCTATTGCTCTCACACGGGGGGTGGGGGGGGGCAGAGATACACAGGGTGATCCAGATGTGCTGGTGGTTCAGAGAGCAGCCCCTGCCACACACCAGGTAAAACCCAGCTGATGCTCCACCCAACTGTGTGAAGTGAGCAAGGTAAAGACTCAGTCAGACACAGAAGCAAACTAATTACCTGCCTAGGGAACAGACTCTGCCCCTTTCTTGGGGGTTCATGCCACACTGATCTTTATCTCCTTCTGTCTAACTGAGACTAGTGGTCAGATAGAGACAGCTGTCTTTGGGAGGCATTTTTTACTTCCTGTGTCAGGCAGGCCTCCGGGCCAAGAGAGTATTGTCACCACTGGGCTTCAACCATTCTCCAAGGGAATTGCAGGTTTCCCCCACCCACACCTTACCCCCAGCCCCATTTACCTCCTCCTCAAATGCCTCCCAGCTTCTCTCTCAGACAACACGAGCGAGCAAGCGGCAACTATCCAGGGTAAGGTGCTGTCACACAAACAGGGTCATCCTGTCAAGAAGAGCACATGTGACAATCATTGCCAAACTGAAAGGAGGTGTCCATTTACAATGGCGAACTATGCTCTCAGGGCCTGAAAAGATAAAGCTAGCAGCAAAGAAGTGTTACCTGAGGACAAAGAGACAGGGCTGAGTGAGCAGCCAGTCCTTGGGGCTTCTCTCCAAACAGTAGTAGTGAGAGAACCTCCCCTGTCCGGGGTGGGGGTGGGGTAGAGCAAACAAGCTCGCAAGGCACACTCGCAGACTCAGCTCTCACACACAAGCAGGTTGGCTGCAGGCACCTACCTACATGCCTTGCGTGTCTGTCTAGTCATTCCACCTCTCCAGCCTGTGAGTGTCCTTCGCAAATGTATCTGTAACCAGGAAAGAATGGCTTGTCCCCGTTGTCATGGCAACCACAGTGTCATCAGAAAACATTCTCTCCTACTAGCCAGTTCGCTGAGGAAATCAGGAAGTACTAATCCACCCACCCAGGAGGCTGACTGTTCACTTACATCCCTGTCACCTGGTTCTCCCACCACCCCCTGCAGCTGCACACATGAAAGTAAGTAAGGGTGCACACAGTACAAAGATGATACTGCCATTCCAGTGTGCCAGGCCTTTGACTTGACCACAGAGGGTCTGTGACAAGGCAAGAAAAGCGATCACAGGTTCCATCCTGCCTTCTAAAATAATAAGACCAGGGCCCACATCTGAGAAGGCCACCTTTTCCCCTGCCAGAATTCGGAAGGCAGGCACATTGTTTGTTTCTCCTGATGCAAACAAGCTTTCCAGGTCACTTGGGGCAGAAAACGTGGAGGACCATGGACCTGCACAGGATAGAAAGCAGTACAGGAGGAGTGCACGTGGTAGCAGCAACAAACCAAACAAACAAATAAAACAACCCTACCCTGCATCTCATTGAGGAAGGGGAGAAAGCATCTCAAATGGCAGGAGGCTTTGGAAACCTCAAAGCCTGCTGCCCCCCCCCCCCAGGTGACACATTTTCTCTAGCAGTGCCACACCTCCCAAGCGAACCAAAATAGCACCATCTACTAGGAAGGAAGAATTCAAATGCCCCAGGCTGCAAAAGATATTTCATTCAAACCACTACCACCACCACCCATGTGCATACACACACATACACGGGGGGGGGGGGCGAAGGGGAGGGGGAGGAAGAGGGGGAGATGGAGAAGGAGATAAGGAGACAGAGAGGGAGAGGGAGTGGACAGAGAGGGAGAGGTAGAGGAAGAGGGAGTGAAGGGGAGGGAGAGTGGGAGAGGGAGTAGGAGAGGGAGAGGAGAGCAAGAGGGAGAGGGAGGGAGAGGGAAGGGGAGAGGGGAAGAGGGGGAGAAGGGGGAGAGGGGGAGAGGGGAAGAGGGAGACACGGGGGAGGGGGGAGAGGGGGAGGGAGGAGAGGGGGGAGAGGAGAGAGAGAGGGAGGGAGAGGGCTAGGGAGAGGGGAGAGGGAGAGAGGAGAGGGAGAAGGGGAGGGAGAGGGAGGGGAGGAGAGGGGAATACATGCATACACCCACCCTCATTCACAGGCATAGAGGAAACTGTGTTCCACTAAGCTGTCCCAAGGCATGCCTGCCACTCTAGGCAGCCATGCCCTCATCCAGTGAGATGTTTTCTCACCAGATTAGATGACACCAGTTTGGACACACAGTTCTTCGGGGTTCTTCTACTCTGCTCATGGCTCATACATGGATCCTTACACAAAGTGACTTTTGTTGGAGCGATTTCACTGAAAATGCTTCTCATGTCCATAAAGAGACAATGCATTTCCTTCTGAGGGCTTGGATAATATCCTGCTGTGTGGTTGTAGAGTGCTTGGCCCATCTCTTCGTCGTGCAGGGTTAAATCGGGACTTTCCCACTGTGATTTCAGCTGTCTTGAGCTTTGACACGCCTATATTCACTTGGATGCCTCTATATGGGGAAGCGGCACTTACCTAGAGGTGGCGGGACCCTGTGATGGGCTGATGCAGCATTTCCCATTTTGATGAACACAGAGGTCCTCCTCACAGTAGATAAAACATTGAAAATTCCCACAGCAACAGGGCCTTCACAGTTATTCTTGATTCCCTTCCTAAATAGTCAAGTGGCGGCTGGCTGGATTTAACTCCTGTCCTTCTTTGTTTCCTGCGTCCTCAAAGGTCTGACTTCATGGAATGTGCGTTCTGAGCCCCCACACACAGATGTGCATGCACACATGATGTGGCGGTGAAGTGTGGTCGACATAGATGCACAGCCCTTGGAAGAAGACAGTAGGACCATGAAGTGTCAGAGCCAGAGCTGAACAATAGCGTTATAGCCAGGTGTCTCACTTGTACAGTAGATAACACAAAGCTCTGGAAGGCGATCAGAAAGGGGGCCCTGAGTACTGCAGTCCTAAAGAGGCTGGTCAGGAGTCGGTACCGTGGGCATGGGACGAGGGGCCTCCTGTTTCTGCCCCTTGTGTACTTTTGCAGTCGTCACTGGCCACCCGAGTCCTCCGGAGAAGCAGCCACAAGGGACACTTAGACAGGAGGGGCTTACTGCGGCCCAGTGTGCAGGCATAGCTATAGACACCAGTCCAGCATGCACATCATCTTCAAGTGTCAAGTTACAGTCGTGTGATTGTTTGGTGGGCATCAGTTCATCCAGTCTCACGCATGACGTGGAGCTTTCAGTTGTGCATGCGTGAACTGGAAAGTCGCCTAGGAAAGGCCGGAAGTACCTTTCTGCCTTTCTGGAGAGGCTAGCATCCCTTACTTTCTGGGTGTGAGGACTAAACCTGGAAAAGGAGGGTCTTGGGTGATTGAGTGAAGGATGTCTGTATAGGTGAGCAACTAGTTATTAGGGCCAATGAGGTGACGCCACGGGCCTCAAGCCCACACTGGAGTGAACAAAGCCCAGAGGGCCACCCTTGGAAAGTCTTGTCAAGGTGCTAGAGACTCTAAGGAGTGAGTGCATGTAGGACAGCATGTCTGCCCCTGCAGAGACAAGGAACCTTCCGCATGACCCTTCCGGTACCCTTTGTGTACTCTCTCGATTCTGCACAGGTCCATGCTTCCTGCTGTCTTGCAGGAACACTTCATGGTCCTACTGTCCCAGTCCTCACCCAAGGGCTGCGGACCCATATTGACCATGCTTCATCATCACATCATGGGATGCGAATGCACGAAGCTTGGGGGATCAGAACACAAGTTCCATGAAGTCAGACTTTAAGGGTGACTGAAAGCAGGGAGCGGAGATGTTCCTGACACACTAGGCTCTTCCTAGGTGAGTTCCAGGTTTATGCACGCACAACTGAGAGCTCCAAGTCACTCGTGCGCTATTACAGGCCGTGCCGGCTATGGCAGAGGTGCACATTGCCAGGCTCACACAGGGCAGACATGGTTTTCCACAGGGCAAGAGGAAGTGAGGAATACTTGGGACCACCCTGGAGGAGAAAGAGGGTCTTAGATATTGTGGTGAGCTACATGTGTCCCTGTAGATGAAGTAGGTGAAATGATCACATATGGAGAGCCAGGAGAGTCCTGACTGAGGTCAAGTTCTGGAGCCCGAATTCCACAGGGAGTGGAGGAGTGGAGGAGTGGAGGAGTGGAGGAGTGGAGGAGTGGAGGAGTGAGGAGTGGAGGAGTGGAGGAGTGGAGGAGTGGAGGAGTGGAGGAGTGGAGGACTGGAGGAGTGGAGGAGTGAAGGAGTGGAGGAGTGGAGGACTGGAGGAGTGGAGGAGTGAGGAGTGGAGGAGTGGAGGAGTGGAGGAGTGGAGGAGTGAGTAGTGGAGGAGTGGAGGAGTGGAGGAGTGGAGGAGTGGAGGAGTGGAGGAGTGGAGGAGTGAGGAGTGGAGGAGTGGAGGAGTGGAGGAGTGAGGAGTAGAGGAGTGGAGGAGTGGAGGACTGGAGGAGTGGAGGAGTGGAGGAGTGGAGGAGTGAGGAGTGGAGGAGTGGAGGACTGGAGGAGTGGAGGAGTGGAGGAGTGGAGGAGGCGGGGAAGGGTGGTGTGGGAAAGCTTTGATACAAGGAAGCAGGGACTGAGAAGGGTGGGCAGAACAGCCCGTGTGCTTGCAGAAGGACTAGGGATCTGCCACATGGCCCTGTCTGAAATCCTTGGGCACAGGAGACATTCATCCAGGTCCACACTACCACAGTTGGGCCTACTTAAAACAGGTAGGTGTGTGGGTGTTTCAGGTCCTCCCAGGCCTCAAGGGCACCGTTTCCTGTCCACGCATGCATGCGCGGTGGTCGGTGGGACTGTTATGGTCTGATCCCCCATGCCCAGAATAGCTGTAGCCATTTTGTTCCATGCCTGCCAGCTATTTCATATTGTGGCTTTAACATGCCTGCCAGTCATTGACACGGAGGAGCGACTCGGCTCAGAGCAGGGACAGGCTGGCCACATAGCCAGATTTGTTCTGGATGTTCTGGATGAGATCCGCTAATCTGAAGAAATTCCACAAAGCTTTACATAGGCCCCATCAAATCAAAGGTCAATATGAACTGTTATGTGAAAAATCTTGAGTCAGAGCTGACCACCAGGCAGCACTTCCTGCACCTGCATATGAACTCATTGTGGATTTTGTGTGCTTTCTTTTCCTTTATGAGCTGACAGAAAAATATATCCGTTGTCATAGTTCAGATAACCCTGAGTTATGTCCCTGGTCTGACCAGCACTGTGGTGTGCTTTCCGTAAACTATTCTTACTTAACTGAGGTCAGTGGTTCACGTGGTTTGTGTGCCGATTCTTGAACTCCAACAAGCCTAACCAAGGACAAGGACTGGACAGGAGCACGGATGTGCCCACGCTTGTCTGCAGAGGGCGAATACTCTCTGAAAATGAGGGCCAACCAGCTGTGACCACCCTCCAGGGGAAGCAGGGCTCTGGGCAACCGTGGCGAGGTGTGTGTCTTCTAGGCGAGTGAGCAGATATTAGGACCCAGGATAGCCTCTGCGAGGTAATGTCTGGTGCCCGAATTCCACAGCGAGGGGCCGAGGCCCCCGGAACACTGTCTAACAATGTCCTCTGAGGGTCGCAGTGACTGAGAGGAGTGAGCCGGGCAGCAGGGGTGCGTGGGGAAAGACTTGGGACCTTCTGCATGGGTCTCTCTGAGGTCTTTGGGTACTGCACAAGTTCTCTGGGTCCGCGTGTCTGCAGCTGGGCTATTTGAAAACAGTGTGGGTTCTTCGGGTCCCTTGAAAACCTTAAGACAGCGGATTTTTTGGTGGACATACGCGTAACCCCGAGCCCCAAGTCACACATGCATGATTGCTGGACGGGCCTCTGCCTGGAACCAAGTTGGCGAGTCTCCTGCATTGTGCACACATTTTCCATCCTGGCACAGCACTTCTGGAAGTGACTTTGCCCTGGCTGTGGCCTCCCTCGAGGGTAAGAGGGCTTCGGTGGGACTGTGGGGGTGCATTTCCCTAGGTGGGCGACAAGGCATCTCGAGACTTAAGGTAAAGCCCTTCCGGAAGCATCATCTCCCCTCCCCGGCATGGCATGGCCGGCCCAACCCTGGAGAGTAAGAGGGGTTCGGTGGGACTGTGGGGGGTGCGATTCCCTAGGTGGGCGACAAGGCATCTCGAGACTTAAGGTAAAGCCCTTCCGGAAGCATCATCTCCCCTCCCCGGCATGCCATGGCCAGCCCACCCTCGAGAGTAAGAGGGGTTCTGTGGGACTGGGGGGGGGGGGCGCGATTCCCTACCTGAGGAACAAGGTATCGCGAGACTCAAGGTAAAACCCTTCCGGAAGTGATGTCCAATGACCGTGCCCACCCGCGAGGGTGAGTGGGCTTTGTGGGATCTTCGGAGGTTTAGTTCCCTGGCTGAGCGGCCAGGTATCTCCAGGAGAGGCCCAAGGGTAGGAGGGTAGGAAAGGAGGAGGGGAGGAGGGGAGGATTGTGGGTGGATTGTAGGAGGTGTAATTACATATCTGAGTGACTAGGTATCACAGCAGTGAAGGGAAACCCCTTCCGGAATTGACTTGGAATGTGTCAGCCTTCCCTGGAGGGTCAAAGGGACGTGGGGGGAGGGGGTTGGAAGAGGTGTATGTCCTTAGCAGAGCGACCTGGTATCTATCATAGGCCCCATGGGAGGTAACCTTTCCTTAAGTGATGGCAGAGCACTGCAAGCAGTCTCCAGGGAAACGGGTTGACGGCGGGGTGGGGTGGGGTGGGGGGGAGGATTGGAGGAGGTTTAATTCCCCAGCTGAGTGAGGAGATGTCTCGAGACCCAAGGTAGACCCTCCCGGAAGTAACATGCAATGTCCGTACCCACTCTGGAGGGTAACGGGTTTGGTTTGGGGGATTTTAGGAGGTGTACTTACCTAGGGTGGCAAGGTATCAGGAACCCTCAGCAGTCACTTCTGCAAGTGACTTTGCCCTGGCTGGTATCAAGGTTGACACAGACCGCCTTGGGGAGGTTCTTCCCAGCTGAGACACAAGGTATCGCGAGACCTCTGATAGAACCCTTCCAGGAAAGATGTCTCCTTAGCTTTTACTACCTTCGAGGGGAAGAGGGTCTTCCCGGGCACTGCTTTGAGCCTATTTCCCTTCCTTAGTGTCTCTGCATCCCGAGACACATGGTGATACACTCCAGAAAGTGGCATCTCACCAGCTGTGAGGACCCTCGAGGGCAAGAGGGGGGTTGGAGGGGGGTGGGAGTTGCTGTGAGGCTGAGGCCAGTGAGAAGGGGTCCCCCAAATCCCAGTCATCAAGTCACCGCTGAGAACATCTTAGAGTCTGGAAAGAGGGAACTGCACAAGCCAGTGATGAGCCCAGGGCCAGGGCCACGGAGTATCCTTGTCCAAAGGTCAGAGGGTCCTTCTGCAGGAGACTTAGAAGGCAAGGACTCTGTATGAAGAAGGCTTCCCCCCACCCACAGCCCTTCCTGATGAGACGATCTCTGCTTGTCCACACTATTTATTCACTGTTCATTGTGGAAGATGGGTGCATGCAACTCACTCAGGGTGGACCAGAGATTAAATACATCTCGCAGGAAGGAATGTCGGTGAAGGGCAGCTTATTGGCTAAACACTCTGAGGCCTTGTCCATCTGGATACCTCGTTAGCATGGAGCACTGAGTGTTCTGGGCTATGTGACTAGTGCTCATGATATCCACGTGGGGGTGTTGTGATCACGTGTTCCAGTACAGGAACCCGGTGGACGTTTCCCACTCTCCTACATGAGAATTTACAGGGGCTTCTGTATGCGCTCAGCCTTCCCAGTTTTTGTCTGGTGACACAGCTCCACATGTCCCACAGGGCTCTACTGACTGACAAACAAAACTAAGGATGAGGGTCTGGTGGGGGAGGAAGGGGAGAGGCTGAGAGAAATGTAAAAGTCAGGGGGATTTGGGTGTGACCTGACCACACAGGTGGCACAGACCACCAGGCTATTAACAAAATCCACTCCCAGCCTTCTGGGTGGAAAAGAGGCATATACATCCCTTCTGTTGAAGAGACAAGCCTGCCTGCATGCTTCACATCCCTGGTTTCTATATTCCTTGTCTGTGAGCACAGAGACTTCATGCCCTCCACAGGCTGTGTGTCATCTTGGGTGACTGCATCAGGGAATCTCTGCATTTGCCTCTGGTGTATTCTTTTGGGTCTCTCCTGGAGGCTTGGGTCCCTGAGTTTCTTCCAAAGCATCTAGACTGAGAGTGGTTCGAAATTCACCTGACTGCGCAGCAGGGCTCAACCATTGCTTGCCAGGGCACGGCTCCAGTGACCTCATTGGCCACCAGTGGATTGGTGTTTGTGACTAGACACCAACATTGGATCTCGGGGTCTAGTCCAGCTTGTCCTAACCTGGTGACAAGGAATCAGGGGAAAGAGCTGAGACTGAGGGCTACTGGCTTGTGGCAGATCTGCGTTCAGCCAGAAAAATGGGAAAGGACGTGATTGGACCTGGCGGGATATTGATGTCACACTCCCACCTCCTCTTTGCTCCAGCACACGTGGCCACATCCTGTGGAGTCCTGGTCCCTGTTTTCATTTAGGGTCATGAAATTTTCAGGCATATACATGTATCTGCTGTCCCTAGACTGGGGCAAGCCGAGTTTCACCTGTGGGGGTGGGGGGAGGGGTGTGAGTTCCTGGAAGACTGCTTCTAAACCTTTGTGTTGGATCTGGGCTCAGCCAACACTTGAGTGGAGCCGTATCCCATGCAGGTCAGTGTCTTTACTTTCAGGAGTCCTGTCTGACCCAGGAAGGTTCCAGCCATGTCAAACAAGGAACAAAAGGCCATGAAGAAAAGTGGCAAGCACCAGAGGGTACATAAGACCCTCCCATCAGATGACTTCAAGAACTCAGATGAAGTTAACCCTGGTAACAACTGATATGGGGCTTTTGGGGCTGGGCCCCACCGTGGGGACACTCTACTACTTGGCACAGGGAACATGGGGGCAGTCCGATACTCATCAGGCTATTCCATGGTATTGAAGCTGGGCGGGCATGGAGGACAGGGTGGGGCGTGGGGCGATTCAGACTCTGACCTCTGATTCTCATGCATTCTCTGGGTTTTGGTCCCCACGTGACATTCTCAGCCCGTGGCAGAGATAGATACAAGGCTCACAGAGACCAACATGCCTCTGAAGAAGCCCAGGGGTCACAGGGAATTTTCTTGTAAGGCTCATGCACGTACATGTATCTGCTGTCCCTAGACTGGGGCCAAGCTGAGTGTCACCTGTGGGGGTGGGGGAATGGTGTGAGTTCCTGGAAGACTGCTTCTAAACCTTTGTGTTGGATCTGGGCTCAACCAACTCTTGAGTGGAGCCGTTTCCCATGCAGTATGATGAGAGCAGCATGCTTCATTTGCAATGGTTTTTCCTTCCCCCTCCGTGCAGCTGACAAACCAGCAGTTGGTACCAGTGGGATGGGCAGCCATTCTTCAGGATCAGACATGCAAGAGGCCAGGTGAGGTCTTCAAGGGTTAGCCTTCCCCACGTGAGGTAGTTTCAGTGTGGTTGTATGCAGATACAGAAAGCAAAAAGTTCCCTCTCCCAGGAAGTGGATCTAAGTGGCGGGGGCTGGGGTACGGCGGGGTCTGCTATTAAGTGAAATAGGCCAGCATCAGAGAGAATACTGCCTCCTGTTGTCTCTCCTCTGAGGATCCTGGATTACAAGTAGGTCCCTAAAATGATACAACCTGAACTCAGAGGGGAGAGTGGCAAGAGGCAGGCAATACCCAGTTGAGGGGAAGGTTTGCAGGAGTTGAGGGGAGGTGGTTCGAGGCAGACTCTGGGGGTGGCACACGGTCACCTGGGATAAAAGTTAAGGAGACACTGTCTGGGTGATGTAGGAGGAATAGCTGCAGGAGGGGCTTGAGGAAGAAGGAGAGTGAATGTGGCTGGAGTGCAGGACACATGGGTGAGGATGCCTTTATGAAACCCTGTGCTGCACTGTGAAAGGATCCTGGTGAACATTTACTATAAAATCCCCTACTTCTGTGCAGCTGCCTGCAGTTGGGCAGGGAACACCTGGGGTGTGATTTCCCATGAGTCACCCAAACCCAGCTGGGGTGGGATTCCTGGGACTACAGTAGGCTCTCAGTCAATTGTGCTACAAGAAGTAACCCTTAGCCATGCACCCATATGTATCTATCTGCAAAGGACGCTTTGGCTCAGTACGAAAACAAGGACAAAGTAATAAAATTATTGACCCAGAGAGGAAAACCCGACTTTACCCCACATGAGCTCTAGCCTCTGCAAAACGGCACGCCTCTCCTTTTCCTTCAAAGCAAACTTAGGATGCTTGTCCTCAATTAAGAATTCTGAGCTAAAGGGATCTGCAACCCTATAGGAGGAACAACAATATGAACTAACCAGTACCCCCCAGAGCTCATATCTCTAGCTGCATATGTATCAGAAGATGGCCTAGTCGGCCATCAGTGGAAAGAGAGGCCCATTGGTATTGCAAACTGTATGTGCCTCAGTACAGGGGAACGCCAGGGCCAAGAAGTGGGAGTGGGTGGGTGGGGGAGTGGATGGGGGAGTGGGTGGGGGACTTTTGAGATAGCATTGGAAATGTAAATGAAATAAATACCTAATTAAAAAAAATAATTCTGTGTTGTTTTACCCACAGGGAGCCTGTTCAGAAGAAGATGCAGGATTTCAAAGGTAGGTTTGAGCAGACCTTGGTAGTCCCAGAACTTTCTTTCCAACCCTCTGACTTACGCACAGTGAGAATGTGGTCGCTGAGAGACAAGAGAACTCTGGAACAGTTCTGTGGCTCAGAGGCTATTTCTGAAGACTAAGTTGTCCTTTGGCCTTCGGGGGTTTCCTTTACCTTTAACATGCTGATGTGAGCAGGGGAAAGGTTGGAGCTGTAGCCCAGGCTGCTTCCTGCTTCCTGCATGGCTGGAGACTGTCACTAGAGATGATGGGCAAGCAGATATATCTCTGCTCTTTAACTTACTGCAGGAGTGGTATGTCAGATTTCTACAGCTTTCTTTCAAGTTCTGAAGCAAGTCATTTCTTATGCCTTTCCAAAGTTGCTCTCCTCCAGGAACCCCTGCAAAAGGAGAGCTGGTAAAATAGCCTTTAGTCTGTAGACATTTAGGAACCTGTCAGGGAACTCTGAAGGCAGCACTGGGAAGAAAAGCGAGATAGATTGTATTGTGCACATCATGCATGCCACACTAGCTTGTTTTCTGTCGTCCACGGTAACAACCCCAGTGTACCACATGCCCCTCCAACTGAGGCAGGTTTTATTCACTTCTATAGGCGAACCCAGACAGCATTACTAGAGAGCCATCATCAATTCTTAGCCAGAGTGTAGAGCCAGCTCATACAAGCAAGGAAGTCTGACAGCATTGCTCTTTCTGGTTGCAGAGGAACTGCTTGGGTTTGACATGTCCAGAAAATTGTTTGTCAGTGGCATTCTTTAGTCAAGCAGGATGCCTCCTCCTGTATTCCTAGCACTTAGGGAGTAGAGACAGAATCAGGATCTTGAGGTTGGCCTCAGTTACGTAGCAAGTTTGAGACCAGCTTAGGCTACAAGAGACCCTATCTTAAAAAAGAAAAAAAAAGACAACCTATGCAGATGCATAGTTATTCGTGCTGTCCTGTAGGTGGTGTGTCTGGGATGAACCAACTCTTCTTCTTCCTCTGTATATTTGACTTAAATGATGCCTTTTCCCTTCTCACACAGGTGATGATGGTACAGGACTTCTTATGGAAAAGAGGAAACAGTTTGAAGAGGATGTAAATGCCTCTTTCAGAAGTCTGAATGAAAACCTCCAGAGCATTTTGAAAGCTCAGCAGAATTCAAGGTAACATTCTGAGCACCCGTAGAGCCTTTCCTCTTCTTCCCGAGTCACTCCTGTCTGCCATCTTGATCGTGCACAGAATGGAATAGCTGATGGGATCTCTGGAGCACTGCCTTTTTCCCTATGACCCGGTCCTATTCATAACCAATGGGAACCCCCGCCCCTTTTATGGAACTCAGATGTGTCAGGTGCAAGACTGGCAAGACAGCCATTTCTCCCCTCTAGGATAACAGAAGGCCAGTCCTTTATGGTCTACAAAACTGTACCTATTAGGAGATATCACCAGAGCTCTCTCATGCAAGTCCCACCGTGGAAAGTGTTCTGTGCACACTTTCTGTCTGTAAAACACTGTAGGGTATGTTGCCTTCAGGACAAGGACTTGGGCTCTCAGAATTTATAGGTTACTCCATAAGGGAAGGGAGGATGAGTCTAATTTTAAGGCAGAAGTGCGATCTCGGGTGAGGTATGCACAAATGCATCCTCAGTGTTTGAGAGGGAAGACATGTGAAACAATGTCTCTAGTAGCAGCTTAAGACAAAGTTCTTGGGTTGAGAGTCACGTGTAATTCATGCCCCTTTTCTCTTTTGCTCCTAGTCCCTGTTTCATAATTATGAGTGTTTGTCATTCCCTTACCCTCAACCAGTGTGACCATGCTTGTAATCAGTACTGTGTTTTACAGGCAGGAGCTTAAGTCTCTGTACTGTGAAAGATTTGGGTCGGTGTACCACAATTGGCTGGTTGAGATGGACAGAACAAGGGACCAAGAAGAATACTTCAGTGTGAGTAGCAGTCTCAGCTAGCAACAGATCCTCTGCTGTGTCAGTTTCCCTAGTGGCAGGGCTTCCTGCAGCAGGTCTGGAGGGAAGGGACAGGACATGAGCTCTGGGAGACAAGGAAGGTGGTTGATGTGGAGGGGAGAGACTGGCCATCCTCCCTGACTTGGTTTTTTATCCCCCTTCTGTGGGAAGATGACAAGGGTAATGATGGGTTAGGAGCCCGCATGGTACAGGCGTGGGGGGAAGAGCAGGTTCTGTCTACAGAGTTCAGGAGGAGGTATGGGATTGTATTTTGAGAGGGGACCCTTCAGGATCGACCCAGTACAGAGGACAAAGAGTAGGAGGGCCCCACCTAGCCTTCTGACACAGTGATCAGGGATGGAGAGTGAGAGCAGTTCATGGGGCTGTGGAGAAGCAGGTGGAGACTTAGCTGCCAGTGTGGTTGGAGTTCAGACAGGCCCTGTCCCAGAGGAGAAGAGGGAAAGGTTCCCATGCAGTGATGGATGGACCTGCGATGGTGACAGGGTCACCTTTAGCCTGGAGATGAGAATGGGCTTTGGGGGACTGGTAACTGGACTCAGTGCTGTCTCTGGGGGCTCTTTCTTCCTGGTGGAGGATGGAGCTGTCTCCTGGGGATTCTGACTGATGGAGATGGAGACAGATTCCAGTCTGGCGGTGAGGAACATGTTCTCCAGAACCCACTGATTAGGATGCAGCCATAGTCCTGAGGCTTGCTCATTTTGAAAACTCAGGAAAATCATTAACTTGTCTGCCTCAGTTTCGTAGAAGTAAAGTCAGACTGGTGGAGAAACCCTGCCTTCTAGACCTGTGTATTGAATGGTTTCACCTCTTGAAATTTTTGTTGCTGTGGAATGCTCAACAGCAGGAGCTGATATATGGTTGCTATTGGTCTGCTCTGTCCTCATTTGGTTGATACTGTAGTCATGGGGTGTCACAATGTAGGGAGACACTGACTGATGAGGGAGGTTTAGGTGAAAAACTCCTTTGGAAAGAGGTGTTGTTCCCTTGGAAGCTAATCTACCTGCCCATTGAGTTGGACAAGAAGATTCATCCTTTAAGAAAACTGAGCCACAAGAGACCTTAATTTTTTACTTTATTTTGTTGAGGTGGGAATCTACAGATTGGATGGATCTTAGATTAATTTCAAAATGAGTAGTTCTTTCATGGGAATTTTGCCCAGATGGGACAGAATGTCTCCCTCTGTGACCCGTCAGACATTGTCAGGTTGTTTTTGGTATTGAAGGCCATGTCTTCAACCTCGATCTTGAATGATAGAACCCACAAAACAGCACGGGAAGCAACTGCTGTAAGCAGCTGGGTTGGATGTCCAGTTTTGCTGACATCTTATCATTGATTTCCTCTATTTCAGTTTATAACCCAGCAGCAAATGAAGATTTTACAGACGGCTATAGAGGACCATGAAACCAAGCTCAAAAACGCTAAAGATATGTGTGACACATTTTTGAAGGTCTGGTAGATTGAACTTGAGAACAGAGCACATATTTATGTCACACTATGTGTCTCTAAAAGCAGGAGACAGAATAAATGGCCCTTTCTCAGTTTGTGGGAAAAGTAATTTCACGTTCTCATGGGAATATTTTCCCCACACGTAGGAAAAAAGCTAGGTTTTGTTTAGCCTGGGAAAGTGATGATGTTTAGTGCAGAGTGTTGTAGCATGGGAGCTGCTGACTGGGAATTTGCTCTCTCGATCTCCCTCTGCCGCTTCTCTCAAGCTTCTGTACTTCCCTAGACCTCAGCGCTGAGTTGTTGTCCTCAAACAGGGCCTTTCCCTCTCCCATAGTTCCCAGTGGCCTTCCTTCTTAATTCTCCCTCTTTGCTCTGTCCTCTGCAAACACCCCTCCTCCAAAAGCTCCTCTGGCTGCTTCTGTCTTGTCTTCCCTCCTCGCCATGCACCAGCTTCCCCTGAAGCGACTCCTGTCCCCTGTCCATGCTGTGCCTCTGCTCTTGGCCCAGATATAGATCCCCGTGCCTTGTCTTCCCTATGGAAATCCTCTGTTTTCATCGCTGGAAGTTGCCATGGGTGTCCTCTTCAGTCACATAGCCAGCAGGCTCCCCTTGCACACCCGTTTTCAGCCAGCATACATGTCGTATGCTCTTAAACTCCTCTGGGCCCTGGCAATAGGGCAGAGAATGGACAGGCATTTTGTGGTGTATGGACAGGTGACACAGTCTGTTCTCCTCTGTATCCACCACTGCAGCATTCCTTGAGAGATGTGATCACATTCCTCACTTCAGCTTGTCTTAGCTTAAAAGGGCATGTGATTGCATGCTCTGTCTTCTCTGTGAAAACTGCATTCCATGGACACAGCAAATGAATGGCTCCTTCCCCTGGGAAACCTTGGGGGTCTCCAGCACATGCCTGTGCCTCTTTTTTTCCATGCCTGGTCTATATGGCCTTTACCTGCCCATCTGTCCATATTCTGAGATAAGTGCCTTAGGTGGTGTTCTCTTCTCATAATGATAGTGAGCTCAAATGTGGAACTGCATCTTTTGGTGGAGAGTTCATATAGATGCACAAGAAGTAACCACTGTTACTTACTTTGATTCCTAACAAGGATCCTTTGGGATACGCAAAGTCTGTACTTTTAAGTTAAATGAGGTGAGGTGTCAAGTTGGGGCTTGGGGCTTCCTGCTCAAGTACCTTCTTTTGTTGTGGTTTGTTCCAGAAAGCCAACGACTTGAGTAAACGTCAAAAAACCTTTATTGGTGGTCAGCAGACTATTGTGGAGAAGGAAATCTCCAAGGTGCAGAACAGAGTAATCATGGAAACCGTAAGTCGTGTGTCTGTAACACTACGCCCTGGGCTACCTTCCTATTAGCAGAGATGTAATGAAGATCCTCTAAATCTCCTTTTTTTTTCCAAACAGCAAGATCAAGACATAGCCATGGTTGAAACATACCTTCAGTCCCTGATCCATGAAAGCTCTGAAGAAACCATCTGAAGATCACACATAGGATACACAGGGAAGGAAGCGTTAGCCATGCTAAGAAGATGTTGGTAGTAGCCAGTGCAGCTCCTTTCTCTTTACTTTGTTACAATTGAGACTGAGACACTGTTAATCATTAAGTGAACTCCCAGCAGCTCTGTGAGTAGCGAGGACAGTTAAGTGTGGATCATCCAGGCCCATGACAGCAAGGGAGATTCATTCTGCCCAGTAGTGGCAATTACATTTTGGAAGCAAATGTCATTTGACTTTGTGGTTGATTCTCTGTCACTGTTCCAAAGTGAACATTACCTTACTTATTTTAGGAAGAAGTGAATAAAGATGGGACCCATTTTTCTGTGCATGCTTTCATTTCTCATGAGGTCACAGAGACCGTTCCATTGCAATGGGAAAATCAACCCAACATGCCACCGAGACTTGCTGAACACACTCATGTTTGTGTGCTCAGAAGTGTTAAAAAAAAATCTTCTTAACACGATTCCCACGACAGAGCCATTCCTAATGTGTTGACTCTATGCTAGTTGTGGGGCTGTGGCATTTCCCAAAGACACCCAGACTCATTTTCAAAGCTGTCTTCAACACTGGTTACCTTTGGATTGAAAGCATTTTATCAGCCTGTATCTGTGTAAGCATTTGTGGCTCCAGTGTTTTGGAGGGGTCTTTACATGAGTGTTTTCTAGGGTTCTCCTTAGAGAGTCTACTATTCATCAAGTCCTTCTGCCTGTATGTGTGTGTTTGTCTAACTCCTTAGTCATTCATTCTCTTATCCTTGCCCTATGCTGTATTTATTAAAATGAATGCTTAGAGTCTGTGTTCAGCACATATGAGGTATTTGGGGTTTTGTTGTAATGTGTGTACTTGTTGAGTCTCTGTGAGCACTTTCCCATATGTGTGTCAGTACCCTGAAGGCCAGAAGAGGGCCTGAGTTCCCCTGGGCCTTGAGTTAAAAGTGGTCTTGAGCTACCCAAAGTGGGTGATGCTACCTGATCTTGGGTCTTCTGGAACAGCAGCAAGTGAGTTCATTTCTCAGAATGTCAAAATTATTGTATCCCTAGCAGCAGGCATGTGATTGAATATGCAAGAGGATTCCTCCCGTTCTATGAGTTTGAATGGGAAATGTTTGGGGAACTCAAGAACCTTTCACTAGCCTAAGAGCCAACACTTCTTTCATAATGCTCTGTGACTTGTGAGCCAGATGATAGCTGTTGTCATATAGGTCACTACAGAGAGTGTTGGAATGTAAGGAACTTTCAGCAAGAGGGAGGTGGGGCTGGCAGGGTGGTAGATGATACTTGGTGCCCTTGATGTTGGTGCCTGGACTAGGGAGTTGAAACTGGTGATGGCACCCTTTGAGAGTGGCCATGACCCACCGGGGATCGAAGGAGCCTTTGACACTTCTTGGGGTTACCCAAGACCACTGGAAAACACAGAGATTTACATTACTATTCATACCAGTAGCAAAATTACAGTTATTAAGTGGCAATGGAAATAATTTTATGGATGCTGGGGACACCACAACCTGAGGAACTGTATTTGGAAGGTGGAGAACTGCTGCTTTAAACTCTCATAGCCAAGCCTCAGAATGCCTGCACAAGGCCTAATTCATGGAGCCTGCTGGTCCCTGCTTCATGCATGTAAGCACATGCTAGACAGCCTCCCTTGTGAGCACCTGATGGAGTCCCCTCACACATTCATCTGGTCTGCCTCGTGTATCCACACCTGGTAGGCCTCTCTCAGGAATGGCTCACACATAAGCCTCTGTCATACATGCCTGCGCTCGCAGCCACTCACATGGCCATGTGCTAGGCCCATAACAAGGATAGCCCCACCTGCTAGAGCATCCTCAGATATACCCTGTTCCAGCCAGTCAGAGGGATACACTCTTGGGGTAGAGAGGGACTGGTTGCATATCTTCCCTTTCTGAGGATGAAGGTTCTGTGTGAGGCAGTAGAGTGAGAATGGCAAGTGGGAAATTGTATATCAGGGTACCATCTGCTGAGGTTTCAGAGATAGGTCCAAGTGGCCAAGATGGATCCAAACTTTTCAGGGGTGACAGTGGGGTCAGAAGTAAGCAGAGCCCACACTGGCCTCCTAGGTGATATCTAAGAGCTTCACTTTCATCTGGACCTGGAGCTTGCACCATGTTTATTGTGGGTCCTACTTGCTCATTTACACCCGACAGGCCCCCATGCTGGGGCCACCTCATGCTAAGGGTTATGCTAGGACCATGTCAGGAATGCAGGCCTGCCACTGGGCCCACCTCACTGGTAAGCTCCTCAGGAGTGCTCATTCAACTCTTTCCAGGCAATCAGAAATGTACACCCAGGGAGGTAGAGTATAACTAGGTATGTTTGCTCACCCCAAGGGAGAGAAGGAGGCTCAAAGGGGAATATGGCTATGTAGGATCGCCCAGAAGGGTGACTGGATGCAGGTAGCTCTGTGCATCTGAAGCTTGTTGGGGCCAAGAAAAAGGGACTGTAGAAGAGTCCAGGGACCGAGACTGAGGATGGCATATGATAAGAGTCCAGAGGTGGTTTGTCCTGCTGTTCACCTCAGCTCTCGTGCCAGGTGTGGGGGCTGGGGCCAGTCACATTCTCCTGATCCCAGGGTTAACTACCCAGAGGAGAATTGTGAAAGCCTACCAAGTACCTGCCCAGGCCTCGGGAGGCTGAAACATAGGCCTCAGAAAGATGCCTCAGTAACATAACGGGGGTGTTAGAGATCTCTGGAGAGATCTACCTAATGCAAGAACGAATGCAAGCTCATTGCCACACAGGCACCTTGCAGGTCCAGGTGGGCCAGAACCACACAGTCACAGAAACAGGGGCCCGCCATTTGTAATAGAATAATCCTGGTATCTCATAAAGGAACAAAGGAGCGAACTGAATGTACCTTAGCAGGCAATTTCTTTCTGTAAAATAAATAAATTAAAATAAAATAGTGATGCCAAGGTCTCAAAGTAGGCAGTGACGTGCAGGATGGTGCTTGTGAGGTGTGGGGAGACAGTAAGAAATGACATGGTCTAGGTGGCTTCTTCTCTTCCTTCACAGGAGGTTCTTGGCTGCTCATTATTAGCTGAGGCACAACTTTCCAGTCTTTTCTTAAGTGAGAATGTGAAACATTTAGAAATGGAGAAACATGGGTGAATGCAGAATTAGAGATGACTGGGTGTGCAAGCATTTCATGAATCCCAGAAAGCTTACCTGCAAGAATGCTTATGGAAAAACAAAAGGAACTCTGTGGAAAGGAGGGAACAAGAAAAAGCAGACACAGCAGCCTTAAATTAAATCTGTTTGTTGGAGGAAAAATGACTGAAGCTCTCACACCACTTATGCAGGCCTGGTGGACCAGACGGGCTTGCACTTGTGCCTTCATGGCCCATCATAGACCTACACAAATGACCAGTATGTTGCAGGTGTTTTGCAACTGGGCAGAACTGGAAGGAATGTAGCCTACCTAGGTGGGCCAGTTGGATTTCAGCAGAAAAGTACTGGTGGGTCAGCAGCTGTGAGTGTTGGATGGACACACAAACAGCATTCTCTGAGAAGGTTTTCAGTGAAGCAGTTCTCCTTTACTGGGGGCTAACAAGGATTATATAAACCTTGGGGAGTGGGTATGGGTCTGGGGGTTGAGTGCACAACCTTTTCTGAGGTGCTGGGAATGCTTCATTTGTATGAAGAGTAATTCCGGGTGCATGCTGGACATGGCCTTATAAGGAGAGAGGAAGTTAGACCTGTAACTTTGGCCTGCTGGCTGTGTGACTACCTCCAGGGTGGGGAAGGTAAGGGGTCACACAGTCTCTATCGCCTGGGACATGCATGCCCAGAGCAAGGAGGAAGACAGTCCTGCTCCACGTGGTCTCAGGACCAGGCTTTCGGGGTTTGGACATGTCTCCACCTCACCCTTGCCATGGACTGGCTCCCCCAGTCAAAAGGCTCTCCAGCCCCACACCTCCCCACTTTGGTTTTATAGAGGAGAAAGTAGCCTCTATGCTGGGAATGGCTTGTTACTGAACCAGAAACTTATTGGCAGTGGTTCTTTTTCAATGCTACTCATCTGCCCTTTTAGAAGTTATAGAATTCAACTGAAGTGAAAACATACCATACCAAATATCATGGAGCACAATTAACACAGCATTAAGTGAAGAATCCAAAGCACTAAATGCCTTCCTAAAGAAATTTCAAGAGATCCTATACAAGCGAGTTAAAAGCACACCTAAAAGCTCTACAACAGAAAGAAGCAACGTGCTCCAAAGAAGAGTAGATGTCAGGATGTTGGAGGCT
Organism: Mus musculus; assembly: GCF_000001635.26. NCBI lineage: Eukaryota > Metazoa > Chordata > Mammalia > Rodentia > Muridae > Mus > Mus musculus. The sequence continues at coordinate 73,162,350 of NC_000086.7, forward strand.
CAGGGCTGAAATCAACCAGGGAGAAACCAAGAGAATGATACAAACAATCAACAAAACCAAGAGCTAGTTTTTAAAGAAAATCAACAAGATATATATGATATACCCTTAGCCAAACTAACTAAAGGGCACAGAGACAGTACGCAAATTAACAAAATCAGAAATGAAAAGGGGACATAACAACAGAATCTGAGGAAATTTTAAAAAATCAGCTAAAGCTACTACAAAAGCCTTTAGCTCTACAAAACTGAAAAATCTAGATGGCTTTCTGTACTAAAGTGTAATCAAGGTCAGGTAAATTATCTAAACAGTCCTATATTGCCTAAGGAAATACATAGAAGTATCAAAAATCTCCCAATCAAAAAGCCTGACAGTTTTAGTGCAGAATTCTACCAGTCCACAAAATAGAAACAAAAGGAACACTACCTATCTTATTCTATGAAGCCACAATTACTCTGATACCTAAAATCACACAAAGACCCAACAAAGAACAAGAACTTCAGACCAATCTTGCCTATGGATATTTTTTGGAGACCATACTGTGAGAAAGGAAGCCTTTCGCAGCTTCCCATCCTAATAAGCCAAATGGTCTTGTGTTAAGGAGCTGGTCGCCTCCTCCTCCCTATCTCATGCTGGCACCAAAGACCCTAAAAAGACTGAATTATCCTTATCTCTTCCTGACTCCCAAGACTTCTAAGGACATGAGTTATGTGCTGAGCCCAGCCTGAAACCCAGGACAGTTAAGGAGGAATCTACATTCCGGAGATAAGACTCAGAGTGCCTCCCGCCTGCAATCTGAATTCGGCCTTCATGTCCTCAGATGCCCACTTCTTTGTTCTTTGTTAATTACCCCTCAGACTCTCCCTATTTCCCCTCGATGTGTGCTTATAACCTGGCATTTCAGCCTAATAAACTGAGACCTTGACAGGAATCCTCCTTGGTCTCTGTTCTTCTTTCTTGCTCATTTCTCTTCCAGGTTTTCTGTCCCCCTTGCACCCACGAATAACTGGGTCTGCTGGACGGGACAGATATTGATGCAAAAGTACTCAACAAAATTCTTGCAAACTGAATCTAAGAATACATCAAAACCTTTATTCACCATGATCAAGTGGGTTTCATCCCATACAGGGATTGTTCAGTATATGCAACTCCTTCAACATAATATACTATATAAACAAACCCAAGGAAAGAAACCACATGATCATCTCATTAGATGCTGAAACAGCCTTCAATAAAATGTAACACCCATTCATGTTAAAAGTCTTGGAAAGATCAGGAGTTCACGGCTCATTTCTAAACATAATAAAAGCAATATACTGATAATAAACAGGCAACATGAAATTAAATGGAGAGAAACTAAAGCAATTCCACTAAAGCCAGGGACAAGACAAGGTTGCCCACTCTTTCCTTATCTATTCAATGCAGTACTCAAAATTCTAGCTAGAACAAGTGGACAATATAAGGAAATCAAGGGAATACAAATTGGAAAGGACTAAGGCAAAGTATCACTATTTTCAGATGATATGACAGTATATATAAGTAACCCCCAAAATTCCACCAGAGAACTACTACAGCTGAAAAACAACTTTAGGGAGCTGGAGAGATGGCTCAGCAGTTAAGAGCACCAACTGCTCTTCCAGATGTCCTGAGTTAAATTCCTAGCAACAACATGGTGGCTTATAACCATCTGTAATGACATTTGATGCCCTCTTCTGGTGTGTCTGAAGAGAGCAATGGTGTACTCGTATACATAAAATAAATAAATAAATCTTTACAAAACCAAGACAAAACAACAGCAACATAAAACAAAGTGGTAAAAAATGGTCCTGGTCTACCTGTAGAATGAAAATTGATCCATATTTACTTATTTATTTATTTATTTATTTTGGGGGGTTTTTTGAGACAGGGTTTCTCTGTGTAGCCTTGGATGTCCTGGAACTCACTTTGTATATCAGGCAAACTTGGAACTCAGAAATCTGCCTACCCCTACCTCCCAAGTGCTGTGATTAAAGGCATGTGTCACCACGCCCCAGCTCTGATTGATATTTATAACTCTGCACAAAATTTAAATTCAAGTGGATCAAGGACCTGAACATAAAACAGGATGCACTAAATCTTATAGAACAGAAAGTAGAAAGGCCTTTGAATGCCATTTTTGCAGGAGACAATAGCCTGAACAGCATACCAATGGCTCAGGATCTAAGATCAAATATTGATAAATGGGACCTCATGAAACTGAAAAGCTTTTGTAAGGCAAAGGACAGTGTCAAATGGCAAATCAGCAGCCTATAGATGGGAAAAGGGCCTACACCAACCCTACATCTGACAGACGACTAATATCCATATTCACAAATAACCAAATAATTCAATTAAAATATGGAGTGCAGAGCTAAACAGAAAATTCTCAAAAGAGAAATCTCAAATGGCCAAGAAGCACTTAAAGAAATGGTCAAAGTCCTTAGTCATCAGGGAAATGCAAATCACAACAACTCTGAGGTTCCATCTTGTATCCATCAGAAATGGTAAGATCAAAAAGTCAAGAGATAGCACATACTGGCAAGGATATTGAGCAAGGGGAACATTCCTTGATTGCTAGTAGGAGTGCAAACTTGAACAATCTCTAGAAATCAATTTGGCAGCTTCTCAGAAAACTTGCAATAGTTCTATTTCAAGACCAAGCTATACCTCTCCTAGGCATATACCTGAAAGATGCTCCAACATCCCATAAAGACACTTGGTCTGCAATGATTAAAGCAGGTTTATTTGTAGTAGCCAGAATGGATGGAACTTGAGTATATCATCCTGAATGAGGTAAAAAAAATCCTATATAGGATATACATACATGACAGGTGCATGTTGTCCTCTGAGAGGCTCCACCAGCAGCTTACTAAGACAGATACAGGCACCCACAGCCAAACAATGAATGGAGCTTGACGACTCATGGATTTATATGGGAAAGGATTGTGGGCCAAAGGGTATAGACACTCCCCAAGAAGACAAACAAAATCAACTAACTTGCAACCTTGAGGATCTTGGAGTCTGAACCACCAACCAAAGAACATATACCGGCTGAACCTAGGCCTTCCCACATATATCTAGCAGATGTGCTGTTTGACCTTCATGTGGGTCACAAACAACTGGAACTGGACCTACCCACAAAGCTGTTGCCTGTCCATGGGTTATCTTTTTTCTACTTGGACTGCCTTGTTTGGCCTTAGTAGGAGAGGATGCACATAGCCTCCCAGAGACTTGAAGTGCCAGGATAGAGGGATATGCAATGGGTCCCCAGTCACTCAGAGGAGAAAGGGAAGTGGGAGAATTGTGGGAGGGAAGGAGGGACAAAGATGGTGAGTAGGGAGAAGGAAGTAAAGTGAATACTTGAAAAATAAATAAAATTAAAATTAAAAACAGTCAAATTGGATGCTAAATACAACAAAACACTAATGCCAGAAATACCCATCTAAGCTAGCAGAAATGGGTCTGTGAAAGAGGAACTGCTGGTGTTGGTTTAGCAAAAACACATGATGTAGAAAAGAAGACTACAGCTGCCCTGGTGAGGTGTGCTGGTCTTTTGTCATTTTTGATGCAATGAACTTATTGAGTCAATGCTTGGTAGGCAGTGAGCATCAACAAGATTTGACACCTTCTTTCAATGTCTGGAAGACCCTTGCTTCTTCCATGTGTGGCTTTGGGAAGAACTCAGCATCAGGAACAAGAAACATTCTTCCTTTGTGAGGCAATAACAAAGCTTGCTAAAGGAGGGAAGAGGACACACTCACAGTCCTCAGAGAGGCTTTAGAAGCATGGGAAAGGAAAACAAAGAAAGCATGAGGACAGAGACTCATGCCCTGGACTCTACATGAATATATATATGGCAGAGCACTGAAGCACTTGGCTGGCATTGACAAGTCTTCTTCCCAGGAAGCAAACATTTCCAATCAGCAGTATACAGTCAAAGAAATTAGTTGGACAAAGCCACGGTTCACAGCCATAGCCCTTTTGTATTTATAGAACCCTTCCCCAAAATAGAGGCATAACTTTAATTTTTTTAAGAGGCTGCTTTTAATGATGGTTAATAAATACTTTAACCTCCCTTTTAGCCCACCACCCACCAGAGGTAGCAGAAAAGAAAGGATACAGGGGAAGTGCACCTGTTTAGGAATAGTTCTTTGGAGCAACTTCCATCAATATTTTCTGGAAATCAGTAGTTCAGTTCACAGGTCAGCAACTGCATCTCAGTCTACTCCCAAACACTTCATGGATAAACCAGCAGTCCAGTTCTATAGAGTTGGGCTAGCAAACCTGAATCAGTATCAGTGACACTAACTAGCAGAGAGAGCCAGGCCTCAGCCTTGGCATGAGTCAGCAAGAGGGACCAGGACCAAGAGAACCCCAAGGAAAGTTCCCCACTGTGCCTCTCTCAAGAAAATACCATCAGCAAAGGCACAAGATCAAGAAGTGTTTAGCTATGTAAGTAAGCCAAGCTCAGCCACCTTCCCTGTCCATCTAGCCCTTCTTATAATTCCTCCAAACATCACATGTCTATGGGCCTTGCCACAGCATGTTTCTTGTCTCAGCATGAGTCTCCCTCAGCTGACATAACTGTGACCATCAGTTGGAGTCCTCAGAAGTGGTAAGAAGCCAAAGGACACCACCAGAAGTTCTCCAGTGAGTTTCTCCCCATAGAGTCCCAACAAACAAAGTCTAACTACAAAATGTAAGGCAGACCAACACACATATTTCATTAGTGAAGAGTCCCTCATCACACATCATCCTTTCATGTGCTTGTTTAGCAGAACATCCTTTCACCTGTGTCTGCTTCAGTAAAATGTTCTTTCATTTGTTTGCCTTAGACAAACACCATGCAACACAACTGACTGTCCAAAGAACCCATAAGTTTCCATTTCAGAGAGGTACACACATTTCCTTCAGGGTTAGCTCTCAGTTTTAGCAGAAAGGGAAAACTTGTTTGAATAAAAGGTACCTCGAAGGTGTCAGGAGCTATAGGTTTTGTAGGGAGTTTAATCAGAAAGGGCAGCTTCCCTTTGCCTGGGCAAGGAATGGAGCCACCTGTGGCTTCAGGCAGCTGTGACAGAACATGAACAGGCAAGTTCTCTCTATATCATGGAGACTTCAGGCACAATCAGCAGACGCCCTCCCACCCAGGAAGGCAAGGACAATTCCAGCAGCAAAAGGACAGTGACAAGACTGCTATTCCTGGATCCACTAAGGGACCATTTCCCAGAAAAAATACTTGTCCTTTGCCCAGAGCAAGCTAGGAACTCTTACTAGCTTTTTCAGGCTGCTGGCTATCACAGACTCTGAAAAAAGAAAGGCCTGAGATATATGCAATGTTGATTTGTGGTTGAAACTGTCCAAGTAGTCCCTGTTGAAATGGCCTTTAGTGTCCCTTCAGTGCACCTGCATGCCCTCACAAGGCCATTTTTCCCCTGGGCCTTCGTGCTCCCCCACCTCCCAAACCTACCCACCAAGCTACCTTATCTCTCTCCACCCAGAGACAGCCTTTCTTCTTGGAATTGCTTCTCCCAGGGTTACCTCTTTAATGTCTCCATCACTAGGTATGCATCGGTCCTTCTGGACTCCCAGGTCCTTGAGCCTCTCCTCAGGGTCCTCTCTGATTGGCTCACCCTGCCCACCCTTGCTGTATACCTCTTTACACTGCTGTGTGTATCCTTCTTCTTGAATTCCTTAGTTTTCCTGAAAGCCAGAAGGTGCCACCATGCCTCACCCTGCTTCCACACCTCTTCCCAATCTATATTTCTTTCTTCACTCTGTTCCTCTTCCAGGGAGTGTCTCTCTGCCACCCCTCTCTCTTTGGCTTCCTTCCACCTCTCTTTGGGCAGTCATATCCTTCTGCCCAATCCTCCACCACCCATTTCCAGTTCCTTCTCCTCTCCCCCACCAAGACCAGACCAGATGAGTCCCATTCCATTTTTATTTTTTTTTTTTTTTTTTTTTTTTTTTTTTTTTTTTAGGTCCTGGGTACCATTTTACCAAATGACAGTTAATTTGTTTTTTTTTTTTTTTTTTATTAGGTATTTAGCTCATTTACATTTCCAATGCTATACCAAAAGTCCCCCTTACCCACCCACCCCCACTCCCCTACCCACCCACTCCCCCCCTTTGGCCCTGGCGTTCCCCTGTACCGGGGCACACAAAGTCTGCGTGTCCAATGGGCCTCTCTTTCCAGTGATGGCCGACTAGGCCATCTTTTGATACATATGCAGCTAGAGTCAAGAGCTCAGGGGTACTGGTTAGTTCATAATGTTGTTCCACCTATAGGGTTGAAGATCCCTTTAGCTCCTTGGGTACTTTCTCTAGCTCCTCCATTGGGAGCCCTGTGATCCATCCATTAGCTGACTGTGAGCATCCACTTCTGTGTTTGCTAGGCCCCGGCATAGTCTCACAAGAGACAGCTACATCTGGGTCCTTTCAGTAAAATCTTGCTAGTGTATGCAATGGTGTCAGCATTTGGAAGCTGATTATGGGGTGGATCCCTGGATATGGCAGTCTCTACATGGTCCATCCTTTCATCTCAGCTCCATACTTTGTTTCTGTAACTCCTTCCATGGGTGTTTTGTTCTCACTTCTAAGGAGGGGCATAGTGTCCACACTTCAGTCTTCATTTTTCTTGAGTTTCATGTGTTTAGGAAATTGTATCTTATATCGTGGGTATCCTAGGTTTTGGGCTAGTATCCACTTATCAGTGAGTACATATTGTGTGAGTTCCTTTGTGATTGTGTTACCTCACTCAGGATGATGCTCTCCAGGTCCATCCATTTGGCTAAGAATTTCATAAATTCATTCTTTTTAATAGCTGAGTAGTACTCCATTGTGTAGATGTACCACATTTTCTGTATCCATTCCTCTGTTGAGGGGCATCTGGGTTCTTTCCAGTTTCTGGCTATTATAAATAAGGCTGCTATGAACATAGTGGAGCATGTGTCCTTCTTACCAGTTGGGGCTTCTTCTGGATATATGCCCAGGAGAGGTATTGCTGGATCCTCCGGTAGTACTATGTCCAATTTTCTGAGGAACCGCCAGACTGATTTCCAGAGTGGTTGTACAAGCCTGCAATCCCACCAACAATGGAGGAGTGTTCCTCTTTCTCCACATCCTCGCCAGCATCTGCTGTCACCTGAATTTTTGATCTTAGCCATTCTCACTGGTGTGAGGTGGAATCTCAGGGTTGTTTTGATCTGCATTTCCCTGATGATTAAGGATGTTGAACATTTTTTCAGGTGCTTCTCTGCCATTCGGTATTCCTCAGGTGAGAATTCTTTGTTCAGTTCTGAGCCCCATTTTTTAAGGGGGTTATTTGATTTTCTGAGGTCCACCTTCTTGAGTTCTTTATATATGTTGGATATTAGTCCCCTATCTGATTTAGGAGAGGTAAAGATCCTTTCCCAGTCTGTTGGTGGTCTTTTTGTCTTATAGACAGTGTCTTTTGCCTTGCAGAAACTTTGGAGTTTCATTAGGTCCCATTTGTCAATTCTCGATCTTACAGCACAAGCCATTGCTGTTCTGTTCAGGAATTTTTCCCCTGTGCCCATATCTTCAAGGCTTTTCCCCACTTTCTCCTCTATAAGTTTCAGTGTCTCTGGTTTTATGTGAAGTTCCTTGATCCACTTAGATTTGACCTTAGTACAAGGAGATAAGTATGGATCGATTCGCATTCTTCTACATGATAACAACCAGTTGTGCCAGCACCAATTGTTGAAAATGCTGTCTTTCTTCCACTGGATGGTTTTGGCTCCCTTGTCGAAGATCAAGTGACCATAGGTGTGTGGGTTCATTTCTGGGTCTTCAATTCTATTCCATTGGTCCACTTGTCTGTCTCTATACCAGTACCATGCAGTTTTTATCACAATTGCTCTGTAGTAAAGCTTTAGGTCAGGCATGGTGATTCCACCAGAGGTTCTTTTATCCTTGAGAAGAGTTTTTGCTATCCTCGGTTTTTTGTTATTCCAGATGAATTTGCAAATTGCTCCTTCTAATTCGTTGAAGAATTGAGTTGGAATTTTAATGGGGATTGCATTGAATCTGTAGATTGCTTTTGGCAAGATAGCCATTTTTACAATGTTGGTCCTGCCAATCCATGAGCATGGGAGATCTTTCCATCTTCTGAGATCTTCTTTAATTTCTTTCTTCAGGGACTTGAAGTTTTTATCATACAGATCTTTCACTTCCTTCGTTAGAGTCACGCCGAGATATTTTATATTATTTGTGGCTATTGAGAAGGGTGTTGTTTCCCTAATTTCTTTCTCAGCCTGTTTATTCTTTGTGTAGAGAAAGGCCATTGACTTGTTTGAGTTAATTTTATATCCAGCTACTTCACCGAAGCTGTTTATCAGGTTTAGGAGTTCTCTGTTGGAATTTTTAGGGTCACTTATATATACTATCATATCATCTGCAAAAAGTGATATTTTGACTTCCTCTTTTCCAATTTGTATCCCCTTGATCTCCTTTTGTTGTCGAATTGCTCTGGCTAATACTTCAAGTACTATGTTGAAAAGGTAGGGAGAAAGTGGGCAGCCTTGTCTAGTCCCTGATTTTAGTGGGATTGCTTCCAGCTTCTCTCCATTTACTTTGATGTTGGCTACTGGTTTGCTGTAGATTGCTTTTATCATGTTTAGGTATTGGCCTTGAATTCCTGATCTTTCCAGAACTTTTATCATGAATGGGTGTTGGATCTTGTCAAATGCTTTTTCTGCATCTAACGAGATGATCATGTGGTTTTTGTCTTTGAGTTTGTTTATATAATGGATTACATTGATGGATTTTCGTATATTAAACCATCCCTGCATCCCTGGAATAAAACCTACTTGGTCAGGATGGATGATTGCTTTAATGTGTTCTTGGATTCGGTTAGCGAGAATTTTATTAAGAATTTTTGCATCGATGTTCATAAGAGAAATTGGTCTGAAGTTCTCTATCTTTGTTGGATCTTTCTGTGGTTTAGGTATCAGAGTAATAGTGGCTTCATAAAATGAGTTGGGTAGAATACCTTCTACTTCTATCTTGTGAAAAAGTTTGTGCAGAACTGGAGTTAGATCTTCTTTGAAGGTCTGATAGAACTCTGCACTAAACCCGTCTGGTCCTGGGCTTTTTTTGGCTGGGAGACTATTAATAACTGCTTCTATTTCTTTAGGGGATATGGGACTGTTTAGAAGGTCAACTTGATCCTGATTCAACTTTGGTACCTGGTATCTGTCCAGAAATTTGTCCATTTCGTCCAGGTTTTCCAGTTTTGTTGAGTATAGCCTTTTGTAGAAGGATCTGATGGTGTTTTGGATTTCTTCAGGATCTGTTGTTATGTCTCCCTTTTCATTTCTGATTTTGTTAATTAGGATTTTGTCCCTGTGCCCTTTAGTGAGTCTAGCTAAGGGTTTATCTATCTTGTTGATTTTCTCAAAGAACCAACTCCTCGTTTGGTTAATTCTTTGAATAGTTCTTCTTGTTTCCACTTGGTTGATTTCACCCCTGAGTTTGATTATTTCCTGCCGTCTACTCCTCTTGGGTGAATTTGCTTCCTTTTTTTCTAGAGCTTTTAGATGTGTTGTCAAGCTGCTAGTATGTGCTCTCTCCCGTTTTTTCTTGAAGGCACTCATAGCTATGAGTTTCCCTCTTAGAAATGCTTTCATTGTGTCCCAAAGGTTTGGGTACGTTGTGGCTTCATTTTCATTAAACTCTAAAAAGTCTTTAATTTCTTTCTTTATTCCTTACTTGACCAAGGTATCATTGAGAAGAGTGTTGTTCAGTTTCCATGTGAATGTTGGCTTTCTGTTATTTATTTTGTTATTGAAGATCAGCCTTAGTGCATGGTGATCTGATAGGATACATGGGACAATTTCAATATTTTTGAATCTGTTGAGGCCTGATTTGTGACCTATTATGTGGTCAATTTTGGAGAAGGTACCATGAGGTGCTGAGAAGAAGGTATATCCTTTTGTTTTAGGATAAAATGTTCTGTAGATATCTGTCAGATCCATTTGTTTCATCACTTCTGTTAGTTTCAGTGTGTCCCTGTTTAGTTTCTGTTTCCATGATCTGTCCATTGGTGAAAGTGGTGTGTTGAAGTCTCCCACTATTATTGTGTGAGGCGCAATGTGTGCTTTGAGCTTTACTAAAGTTTCTTTAGTGAATGTGGCTGCTCTTGTATTTGGAGCATAGATATTCAGAATTGAGAGTTCCTCTTGGAGGATTTTACCTTTGATGAGAATGAAGTGTCCCTCCTTGTCTTTTTTGATGACTTTGGGTTGGAAGTCAATCTTATCAGATATTAGGATGGCTACTCCTGCTTGTTTCTTCATACCATTTGCTTGGAAAATTGTTTTCCAGCCTTTCATTCTGAGGTAGTGTCTATCTTTTTCTCTGAGATGAGTTTCCTGTAAGCAGCAAAATGTTGGGTCTTGTTTGTGTAGCCAGTTTGTTAGTCTATGTCTTTTTATTGGCGAGTTGAGACCATTGATGTTAAGAGATATTAAGGAAAAGTAATTGTTGCTTCCTGTTATTTTAGTTGTTAAAGGTGGCATTCTGTTCTTGTGGCTGTCTTCTTTTAGGTTTGTTGAGGGATTACCTTCTTGTTTTTTCTAGGGCGTTGTTCCCGTTCTTGTATTGGTTTTTTTCTGTTATTATCCTTTGAAGGGCTGGATTCGTGGAGAGATAATGCGTGAATTTGGTTTTGTCGTGGAATACTTTGGTTTCTCCCTCTATGATAATTGAGAGTTTGGCTGGGTATAGTAGCCTGGGCTGCAGTTTGTGTTCTCTTAGTGTCTGTATAACATCTGTCCAGGCTCTTCTGGCTTTCATAGTCTCTGGTGAAAAATCTGGTGTGATTCTGATAGGCTTGCCTTTATATGTTACTTGACCTTTTTCCCTTACTGCTTTTAGTATTCTATCTTTATTTAGTGCATTTGATGTTCTGATTATTATGTGTCGGGAGGAATTTCTTTTCTGGTCCAGTCTATTTGGAGTTCTGTAGGCTTCTTGTATGTTCATATGCATCTCATTCTTTAGATTTGGGAAGTTTTCTTCAATAATTTTGTTGAAGATGTTTGCTGGACCTTTGAGTTGAAAATCTTCATTCTCATCCACTCCTATTATCCGTACGTTTGGTCTTCTTATTGTGTCCTGGATTTCCTGGATATTTTGAGTTAGGATCTTTTTGCATTTTCCATTTTCTTTGATTGTTGTGCCGATGTTCTCTATGGAATCTTCTGCACCTGAGATTCTCTCTTCCATCTCTTGTATTCTGTTGCTGATGCTCAAATCTATGGTTCCAGATTTCTTTCCTAGGGTTTCTATCTCTAGTGTTGCCTCGCTTTGAGTTTTCTTTATTGTGTCTACTTCCCTTTTTAGGTCTAGTATGGTTTTGTTCATTTCCATCACCTGTTTGTATGTTTTTTCCTCTTTTTCTGTAAGGACTTCTACCTGTTTGATTGTGTTTTCCTGTTTTTCTTTAAGGACTTGTAACTCTTTAGCAGTGTTCTCCTGTATTTCTTTAAGTGATTTATTAAAGTCCTTCTTGATGTCCTCTACCATCATCATGAGATATGCTTTTAAATCTAGGTCTAGGTTCTCAGGTGTGTTGGGGTTCCCTGGACTGGGCGAAGTGGGTGTGCTGGGTTCTGGTGATGGTGAGTGGTCTTGGTTCCTGTTAGTAAGATTCCTCCATTTACCTTTCGCCATCTGGTAATCTCTGGAGTTAGTAGTTATAGTTGACTCTGTTTAGAGATTGTTCTTCTGGTGATTCTGTTACCGTCTCTCAGCAGACCTGGGAGACAGATTCTCTCCTCTGAGTTTCAGTGCTCAGAGCACTCTCTGCTGGCAAGCTCTCTTACAGGGAAGGTGCGCAGATATCTTGTATTTGGACCTCCTCCTGGCCGAAGAAGAAGGCCCAAAACAGGACCTTTCTCAGACAGTGTGTTGCTTTGGCAGTTCCCAGGTGGTACAGACTCTCACCTAAGCAGACTAAATTCCTACGTTCCTTGGAGTCCCGGGACCAAGATGGCGACCGCTGCTGCTGTGGCTTAGGCTGCCTCCCCAGCCGGGTGGGCACCTGTCCTCCGGTCCGGAAGGTGGCCGGCTGTCCCCGGCCCACACAGGGTGCTGCCTCAGCGCCTCTGTGCTTCCGCCTGTTCCAGAAGCTGTCAGGTTCTCTGGCGCACCCTCTCACCTGTTCAGACTAATTTCCTAAGTTCGGCGGGTCTCGGACCAAGATGGCGACCGCTGCTGCTGTGGCTTAGGCCGCCTCCCCAGCCGGGCGGGCACCTGTCCTCCGGTCCGGACGGTGGCTGGCTGTCCCCGGCCCACAAAGGGTGCTGCCTCAGCGCCTCTGTGCTTCCGCCTGTTCCAGAAGCTGTCAGGTTCTCTGGCGCACCCTCTCGCCTGTTCAGACTAATTTCCTAAGTTCGGCGGGTCCCGGACCAAGATGGCGACCGCTGCTGCTGTGGCTTAGGTCGCCTCCCCAGCCGGGCGGGCACCTGTCCTCCGGTCCGGAAGGTGGCCGGCTGTCCCCGGCCCACACAGGGTGCTGCCTCAGCGCCTCTGTGCTTCCGCCTGTTCCAGAAGCTGTCAGGTTCTCTGGCGCACCCTCTCACCTGTTCAGACTAATTTCCTAAGTTCGGCGGGTCCCGGACCAAGATGGCGACCGCTGCTGCTGTGGCTTAGGCCGCCTCCCCAGCCGGCCCCATTCCATTTTTAGATGACTGCTTATGATACTAGCTCACTTTTCTCACAGGCTGAATTGACAGCTGCTCCATCCGTCCATTTTCCACTCACCAAACACACCCAGCAGAGTGCTTCAGACAGCATGCCATACCCACAGAAGCCTGCATTCTTCAAGACAACTGGTATGCCTGCATTGAGCCCAGGACACACTCAAGAACAGCAACCTGAGCCCATCTAGAAATTACAACTTCAACTTTATTTCCAAAGAAATTAACTTTATTTCTACAGTTGTGACAATGCCGTGATAAATAATTACAACTCTTTCTCCAAGTGAGTGACATGTATATGGACATCATCTTCATACTTGACGAGGTACACTCTAGGTTTGGTTTCAATCTGGTAAATGATCAGGCCATCCCTCTTGGAGCCGTCATCATTTGTGTATTCCACGTGTTTTCCTATCAGGCCATCCACAAGCTCCAGGTCGATGTCTAAAGAAGGGGGGTCACTGAACCCCTCCATGATTTGTAGGTCACCCTCTTTAAAGTCATCCAGAAGCTGGTACGTGTATAATATGGGATCTCTCTCATAAGTAATATAAAAGCTGTTATCCAAGATAGGCGCTTGGCTCAGGACCATCCCCCTCCACTCTTCCTTAGAGCCATGCTCACCCTCAAATAGATGATTAACTTCTTTGCCCACTATGGCATCAGCAAAGCTGGAATCAGTGACTCCGGATGATACCACCCTCTTGGAGATAACTTTTAGGGACAATACCCTCTTATCTTTGTAAAGTTCCAGAGCATGCACAGAGTCAATCCCATCATATTTAACCAGGTACAGGGAAGGGTTTACTGGCACCTGATCCAGCACAGTTCCATTCCACTGTGTGATATGCTCATCTCCTTCTTTCCACTTATGAGAAATTCTGCAGCCCACGATGTTCCTTTTGGGCAGGGCTGGAGATCTGCTCCTCTGCCTCTTCCGACCAGCTCTTTTCTTGGTCAGCTTTGAACTTTCCATGTCGTGTTATGCAGCTTTGCTGCCCTTCTGCTTCCTGGGTCCTGGAGGGCTCCAAGGCTGCAGTGTGAAAGGGGAGAGACAGTTGACTATGGGGGTAAATGATGAACTCTTCCCAGTGATTGCTTCCATGCTTTTTGCTGGTCCCTAACTGCTGGTGCCAGGAACCTGAGGATGAAGCTTGAAACCTGCCCTGGCACCTGGTTGTGTGGTGCTGTCTCTGGGGTTCCCTAACGCCCCTGTGAAGGAAGTACTAGAGAGTGCACTGGGGAAGGGGTGGCTGGTGTCCAATAGAATCAGGAATCCCCCAACAGGGGAACAAGAGACTCTCCTCAGTGACTGGCTGTTCTGTTCCCAGAGACTAGGTGCTCTGCTGAGTCTAGAGCCCTGCCCCCATAGGATAGCTGCAAATCTGTTTGGAAGTCCAGAAGAGCTGTAAAGTGCCTCTCCTCCCTCCACTTTAGTGTCCTGAGCTCCCCTGCCTGCTGCCCCCAGTCCTCTCTGCTTTCCCTGGCTGCTTCCAGGTACCTACCTCCAGGCTCCACCTTGCTCTTTCCAGAACCTCAGTCTGGCTCTGAAGGACATCCCAGTTCCTGCTGCTCACTGCAGATCCCCCCTCCCTTTGTCTTCCCCTGGGCGCCTGTTGCCACTGCTACTTAGTTTCTCCTGTGGGGCTCCGTCCCATCCTCCCCCCTACCCCCCACCGCTCCAGGAAGCCCACCTTTTAGCCTACCCTTTCTGGTGTCCTGCTGCCAGAGATAGTGGCTGCCAGAGGGGTCTCCAGACACTTTGTGGCCACTTTTGCTAAAAGCCCTAGGTGAGGTGAAGGAGTCCAGCCCAGGGAGAGCTCACCAGCAAGAGTTGTGTGAGCCGGTGGCAGAGCAGTTGAAGTGACCGTTGATGGTTTCCTGGTGCTGCTGGTGGGCTCGCGCTTGTCCTGGTGCTGCTGGTGGGCTCGCGCTTGTCCTGATGCTGCTGGTGGGCTCGCGCTTGTCCTGGTGCTGCTGGTGGGCTCGCGCTTGTCCTGGTGCTGCTGGTGGGCTCGCGCTTGTCCTGGTGCTGCTGGTGGGCTCGCGCTTGTCCTGGTGCTGCTGGTGGGCTCGTGCTTCCTTCTGTCTAGCTCACACAACTCCCCTGCCACCTGCAGATTCTGTGGAAGCCTGCTGCTCATTTTTCTTTCTGTGTATTTATTAGTGTGCCCTCTGGTTTATGTTATGCTAGCTTTATTGTTTCCTGGTTTCTTCACTGCCCGGTGTCGTTTTAGGTTTTTTGTTTGTTTGTTTGTTTGGTTGGTTGTTTGTTTGTTTGGTTGGTTTAGTTTGATTTTGTTGGTAGGTTTGTTTTATGCCTGGAGTCTTTCTCACACTTTTACTTTCAGTATTCTTTTTTGGTAAGTCTTCTCCTGGCTTCTTCATCCTGTTTAGTTCCTCAGTTCTTTTTTCTTGCTTCAGGCACATTGCTTCTGAAATTCTATGAATTCTTTCTCAAATAGTTAGAGGGCACCCCATTTTCCCCTCAAAGCACAGGGCCACTTGGTCCAAATTTGAATCTAAGGTAGTCTTAAACTGAACTATATTGTATGATTGCTGGTAGTTAGGTTAAGTCAGAGTTCCTCAGGAACTAGAGAAACTGGTTTGGCAGCCAAAAGGAGTTCCTTCCTTTTCCAAATGGCAGATACCTGTGATCCCATATCAAAGCCCATGCTGTCCTCCAGGTTATTTAAGTTCCTATTTACACTTGTTAAAGGTCTCAAAGCTAGGGCTAGGATCCTGTTCTGTCTCACTCCCTCCTCTACTCTAAAATCCCAGGCTGGTCCAGGTCATGGCTTTTACTCCTCAGCTTCTCTTCTACCTTATAACTAATATAACTGCTCCATATCCTGCTTTTCCTGCCCTATGTCCATTTATTTTTCTCACTGTTCTGGATGCTTCCAGATGTCTCTGGGTGTTCTCTTACCTACAATAAAAATCTTCACCACTAACCATAGAGTGCCCATTCTATACTGTGTTCCTAGCTTACATGGTCAAATTTACATATAAACACAAAGATCACAGATTTTTGCCATAAGTACATTTTGGTAATAGGTCATTTTACATACACAGTATGTTCACCTTCATAAAAATAAAGGTATTAATATACACTAGTAATGATTTTTGTCTGATTATACATATATTTTATAATTTACATATAATATATAAATGATATTCATGTATATATATATACACACATACATTTGGGATATATATATATATATGTATATATATATATATCCCAAATGTACAGCTAATTTTACTTACATTAGGCACAGGAATAATTCTTTGTATAACATAATGATAAATATACCTGTTACATGTTTCTTTAAAACAGCATGCATGCATATTTTGTACTTGAATACTTGGTTTTGAAGAAATTCTGCCTTGTTTTACTTTTAATTCACTGTCATTGTTATTTCAATTTGTAACCAATTTCTGCTAGTTTCTCACACATTCATGTGTTTGAGGTTCATATTTCTGTACTTCTGTTTATGTATATTTTGCAGTATGTAGTCTGTAATTCTGGACATAATATTAGATGTTGTATGAGGATGATTTCTATGAAATTTAAGTAAAACCATTTAAGGAGGGTTCCCTCCCCCAAATGGAATATTTATTGTTCGATATATTTGGCAAAAAACAAGCAGGCATTATTTAGGTAATGTGCATGAGAATGTATGTTTCTGTAGAGAGCAGGACCACAGTGGATATTTTAATGTGTTTCTCTAGAGTGCGGTACCAATTGGGCTTGTGATTGTGTTTTATTTGTAGAGTGCAGTGATGCAAGTGATGATGTAAATGTGTGCTTCTGTTGAGTATGGTATGCATTGTGCCTGTGAATGTGTCTTTCTTTTGTAATTTTTTATTAGACATTTTTAATTTACATTTTAAATGTTATTCCCTTTCCTAGTTTCCGCACTGAAAATCCCCTATCCCCTCCCCAGTCCCTCGGCTCCCCAACCCAACCACTCCCATTCCTGGTCCTAGAATTCCCCTATATTGGGGCATAAAGCCTTAACAAGACCAAGGGCCTCTCCTCCCATTGATGACCAAGTAGGCCATCCTCTGCTACATATATAGCTAGAGCCACAAGTTCTACCATGTGATTTCTTTGATTGGTAGTATAGCTCCAAGGAGCTCTGGGGTTACTGGTTAATTCATATTGATATTCCTCTATGGGGCGTTAGTCCCCTTCA
This sequence comes from Mus musculus, assembly GCF_000001635.26. Lineage (NCBI taxonomy): Eukaryota > Metazoa > Chordata > Mammalia > Rodentia > Muridae > Mus > Mus musculus. The sequence goes on from NC_000086.7 coordinate 73,179,289, forward strand.
GCTCACTGGGTATTTATCTGGCACCTTCATTGGGGACCTTGTGCTTTGTTTAATTTATGATCATCCACGTCTGTATTTGCCATGCACTGGCAGAGCTTTGCAGGAGAGAGCTGTATCAGGGTCCTGTCAGCAGGCTCTTGTTGGCATCTGCCTAGTGACTGGGTTCGGTGGTTGTTTATGGGGTGGATCCCCAAGTGGGCAGTCTCTGGATGGAAATTCCTTCAGGCTCTGCTCTGAATTTTGTCTCTGCAATTCCTTCCATGGGTATTTTGTTCCCTATTCTAAGAAGGAATGAAGTATTCTCACTTCGATCTTCCGTTTTGATTTTCATGTATTTTACAAATTGTATTTTGGGTATTCTAAGTTTCTGGGCTAATATCCACCCATCAGTGAGTGCATATCATGTGTGTTATTTTGTGATTGGGTTACATCACTCAGGAGGATAGCCTCCAGATCCATCCATTTGCCTAGGAATTTCATAAATTCATTCTTTTTAATAGCTGAGTAGTACTCCATTGTGTAAATGTACCAAATTTTCTGTATCCATTCCTCTATTGAGGGACATCTGGGTTCTTTCCAGCTTCTGGCTAGTATTAAAAATGCTGCTATGAACATATTTGGAGCATGTGTTCTTATTACCAGTTGGAACATCTTCTGTGTATATGCCCGGGAGAGGTATTGCTGGATCTTCCAGTAGTACTATGTCCAATTTTCTGAGGAAACACCAGACTGATTTCCAGAGTGGTTGTACCAGCTTGCAATCCTGGGAAGGAAGTTGGGTTAAATTGCCCTTTCAAGCTCTTTGAAGAATGAAGTTAGAATTTTGATGGGGATTGCATTGAATCTGTAGATTGCTTTCGGCAAGATAGCCATTTGGAGTATATTAATCCTTCCAATCCAAGAGCATGGGAGATCTTTCCATCTTCAGAGACCTTCTCCGATTTCTTTCTTTAGAGACTTGAAGTTCTATCATACAGATCTTTCACTTGCTTAGATTCACACCAAGATATTTTATATTATTTTTAATGATTGTGAAAAGTGTTGTTTCCCTAATTTCTTTCTCAGGCTGTTTATCGTTTGTGTAGAGGAAGGTCACTGATTTGTTTAAATTAATCTTATATACAGCCACTTTGCTGAACTTGTTTATCAGGTTTAGGAGTTTTAGGGTGAAATGTTTAAAGTCTCTTAAGTACACTACAATATCATCTGCAAATTGTGTTACTTTGACGTCTTCCTTTCCAATTTGTATCCCTTTGATCTCCTTTTGTTGTCTAATTGCTCTGGCTAGGACTTCAAGCACTATACTGAATAGGTAGGGAGAGAGTGGGCAGCCTTGCCAAGTTCCTGATTTTAGTGGGATTGCTTCAAGTTTCTCTCCATTTAGTTTGATGTTGGCAACTGGTTTGCTGTATATTGCTTTTACAATGTTTAGGTATGGGCCTTGAATTCCTAATCTTTCCAAGACAATTATCATGAATGGGTGTTGGATTTTGTCAAATGCTTTCTCAGTATCTAATGAGATGATCATGTAATTTTTGTCTTTGAGTTTGTTGATATATTGGATTACGTTCATGGATTTCGGTATATTGAACCATCCCTGCTTCCCTGGGAGGAAGCCTACTTGATCATGATGGATGATAATTTTGATGTGTTCTTTGATTTGGATAGTGAGAATTTTATTGAGTATTTTTCATTAATATTCATAAGGGAAATTGGTCTGAAGTTCTCGTTCTTTTTGGGGGTCTTTGTGTGGTTTAGGTATTAGAGTAATTGTGGCATCATAGAACGAATTGGGTAGAGTACCTTCTGTTTCTATTTTGTGGAACAGTTTGAGGAATAATGGTATTAGGTCTTCTTTGAATTTTTGATAGAACTCTCCATTAATCCAATCAGGTCCTGGGCTTTTTTTTGGTTGGGAGACTATTAATGACAGTTTCTATTTCTTTAGGGGATATGGGACTGTATAAATCATTAATCTGATCCTGATTTAACTTTGGTACCTGGTATCTGTCTGGAAAAGTGTCCATTTCTGTCTGGAAAAGTGTCCATTTCATGCAGGTTTTCCAGTTTTGTTGAATATAGGCTTTTATAGTAGGGTCTAATGATTTTTTTAGATTTCCTCAGGTTCTTTTGTTATGTCTCCCCTTTCATTTCTGATTTTGTTAATTAAGATGCTATCTCCGTGCCTTCTAGTTAATCTGGCTAAAGGTTTGTCTATTTTGTTAATTTTCTCAAAAAAACAGCTCTTGGTTTGGGTGATTCTTTCTATAGTTCTTTTTGTTTACACTTGGTTGATTTCAGCCCTGAATTTGTTTATTTCCTGCTGTCTACTCCTCTTGGGTGAATTTGCTTCTTTTTGTTCTAGAGCTTTCAGGTGTGATGTCAAGCCACTATTGTATGCTCTCTCTAGTTTCTTTTTGGAGGTACTCAGAGCTATGAGTTTTCTTTTTAGGACAGCTTTCAAGGTATCCCATAAGTTTGGGTACATTCATCTTCATAAATTTTACCTTTGTTGTGTCTTCATTTTCATTAAACTCTAGAAAGTCTTTAATTTCTTTATTTCTTCTTTGGCCAAGTTATCATTGATTACAGTGTTGTTCAGTTTCCACGTGTATGTGGGCTTTCTATTATTTATGTTGTTATTGAAGATCAGCCTTAGTCCATGGTGATCTGATAGGATGCATGGAATTATTTCAATCTTCTTGAGGCCCTTTTTGTGACCTATTATATGGTCAATTTTGTAGAGAATGTACCATGAAGTGCTGAGAAGAAAGTATATCCTTTTGTTTTAGGAAAAAATGTTCTGTAGATATCTGATAAATCCATTTGTTTCATAACTTCTGTTAGTTTCACTCTATCTCTGTTCAGTTTCTGTTTCCAGGATCTGTCCATTGATGAGAGTGAGGTGTTGAAATCTCCCATTATTATTGTGTTTGGTGCTATGTGTGTTTTGAGCTTTATGGAGCATAGATGTTCACAATTGAGAGTTCATCTTCATAAATTTTACCTTTGATGAGTATGAAGTTTCCCTCCTTATCATTTTGGATAACTTTAGGTTGATTTTATTCGATATTAGAATGGCTACTCCAGCTTGTTTCTTTCGACTATGTGATGGTTTGAATGTTCTTGGACCAGGGAGTGGCACCATGTGGACGTGTGGCCTTGTTGGAATAGGTGTGACCTTGTTGGAGTAGGTGTGTCACTTTGGGTGTGGGTATAAGATCCTCACGCTAGTTACCTGGAAGTCAGTCTTACACTAGCAGCTTTTGGATGAAGACATAGAACTCTCAGCTTTGCCTGTGCCATGCCTGCCTGGATACTGCCATGGTCCCACCATGATGATAATTGACTGAATTTCTGAACCTGTAATCCAGCCCCAAGTAAATGTTGTTTTTTTATAAGACTTGTCTTGGTCATGGTGTCCGTTCACAGCAGTAAAACCCTAACTGACAGACCATTTGCTTGGAAACTTGTTTTCTAGCCTTTTATTCTGAGGTGGTGTCCGTCATTGTCACTGAGGCAGGTTTCCTGTATGCAGCAAAATATTGGGTCCTTTTTACTTAACCAGTCTCTTAGTCTATGTCTTTTTACTGGGGAATTGAGTTCATTGATCTTAAGAGATATTAAGGAAGAAGCATTGATTTTTCCTGTTTTTTTTTTTTTGTTGTTGTTGTTGTTGTTAGAGTTGGAATTCTATTCATGTGGTTATCTTCTTTTAGGTTTGTTGAAAGATTACTTTCTTGCTTTTTCTAAGGTGTAGTTTCCCTCCTTGTGTTGGAGTTTTCCCTTTATTATCCTTTGCAGGGCTGGATTTGTGGAAAGATATTGTATACATTTTTGTTTTGTCATGGAATATCTTGGTCCAACTATGGTAATTGAGAGTTTTGCTGGGTTTAGTAGCCTGGGCTGGCATTTGTGTTCTTGTAGGTTCTGTATGACATCTGTCCAGGATCTTCTCGATTTCATAGTCTCTGGGGGCGGGGGGGGGGGAATCAGATGCAATTCTGATAGGTCTTTCTTTATACATTACTTAACCTTTTCCCCTTACTGCTTTTAATATTCTTTCTTTGTTTTGTGTACTTTGTGTTTTGATTTTTATGTGAGAAGAGGAATTTCATTTCTGGTCCAACCTATTTGGAGTTCTGTAGGCTTCTTGTATGTTCATGGACATTTCTTTCTTTAGGTTGGGGAAATTTTCTTCTATAATTTTGTTGAAGATATTTACTGACCCTTTATGTTGAAAATCTTCCTTCTAGTCTATACCTATTATCTTTAGGTTTGGTTTTCTCATTGTGTCCTGGATTTCCTGGATGTTTTGGGTTAGGATATTTTTGCATTTCACATTTTCTTTGATTGTTGTGTCAATGTTTTCTATAGTATCTTCTGGACCTAAGATTTACTCTTCTATCTCTTGCATTCTGTTTCTGATGCTTGCATCTATGGATCCTGACTTCTTTCCTAGATTTTCCATCTCCAGAGTTGTCTCCCTTTGTGATTTCTTTATTGTTTCTACTTCCACTTTTAGATGCTGGATGGTTTTGTTCAATTCTTTCACCTTTTTGTATGTGTTTTCCTGTAATTCTTTAAGGCATTTTTGTGTTTCCTCCTTAAGGGTTTCTACCTGTTTACCTGTGTTCTCCTGTATTTCTTTAAGGGAGTTATGTCCTTTTTATAGTCCTCCATCATCATCATGAGAAGTGACTTTAGATCCATATCTTGCTTTTCTGGTGTGATGGTGTATCCATCACTTGCTATGGTGGGAGAGTTGGGTTGTGATAATGCCAAGTAACCTTGTTTTCTGTTGCTTCTTTTATTACACTTGTCTCCAGCCATCTGATTTCCTCACGTGCTTCCTGCCCTTGGTATATCTGATTGGAGCCTGTCCTTCCTGTAATCCTGGTTGAGTCAGAACTCCTCAGCTGCCAGCTTTCTTTGTGATCCTGTCATTCCGGGATCCTTTGATCCTGAGATTCTGGGTGTGTCAAATTTCTTGGCAGTCAAGATTCCTCTGAGGTCCTGGTGTGACCAAGCCCCTGGGATCCTGGGGTCCTACAATCCTGGGTTTGTTAGAGTGCCTGGAAGTGGTACCTCCTCTGGGGACCATGGAGCTGACTCCTGAGTTCCAAACCAACGTAGTCCAGAGCTTTCCAGAAGGAACTCGAACCACTGGTTGGGGGAGAGGGGGGCTCCTGTGTCCCTGCTCCTGTTGGCTCCAGGCACTCCCAATTGTGTTGGAACAGATGTTGCATTCCACTCACCAGTGATCCTAAGATCCTGGGCATGCTAGGGTGCCTGGGGAATGGAGAGTCCTCTTGGGACCTTGGGACTTTTTGCCAAGCTTGAATCCAAGGTGGCCCTGCATTGGCTCTGACTGGAAGGATCCCCAAATGTATCATTTTCAAACTGCCATTCTACATATAACATTTCTAGTGCTGTGTGTCCTTTTGGGGAGTTACGAAAATCTTCAGAGAATTGGATCAGCTTAATGTGTGACTATTCTTTCACATTCACAATTTTAATATGGTATAACACACATGTGTAGATGACCTTGATTTCTGTTGCGATTTCTGGCCTGGATATGGGTTTTGACCTAGCTGCATCCAGGCCAGAAATTGCATTGGAAATCATTATTGATGCAGATCACTAGAAACCAAGCATAGTGATGACCTGTCCTATTTTTTCCAGTACAGCAAACTGATTAGTGTGTCATAGGGCAAGGTCAGGGATATTTACAGTAACATTTCCTTTCCCCCGTTCTTAAAATCACTTTAAATGTGTCAGCTTCTAACTGCTTTAGAATGGAAAGGCTAGACCAGTAACCAAAATCTACGAATGTGTTTCATACCAATCACATTGTGCCTAATGGCTGCTGCCTGGAGAACTTTATAAAGGAAAAATGGATGGGCTGCACATGGTTGTTCTCTCTCTCCATGTGCAAGGCGACCCCAACATGTTGGAAAGATAAATTTCTCTTGCTTTTTGCATCGATTTCCAGCTTTGCATTGTTCATTCAGTGAGTCCCCAGTAAGCTAAGGCTCAACAGAGTCTTACACTGGAACATGGCCTCCTCTTTATATCACATCTACATCAGATTTTACTACTTAAGAATTCCTCTTCACAAGTTGGAAGCTTAGCTGGGTGGGGTCTTGCCCTGAGGTCACTAGTCCTTTGATCCATCCGGGATCAGCTTTTTCTTTAAACTTCTTATCTCCTTGAGGATTTAGCTCTATTTCCTGAAAGTTCTTTTTCTTCTCAAACTGCACATTTTGTATTTTTTCTTGTTCAGCACATTCCTTTTCATTACTAATCAGTGAAAGGGTGACTATTACTAGCTATACAACAGAGTCAATTCTAGGCTGTTTTAAAATCTCCTCTGA